>NC_136408.1:249098538-249551038 GCF_051521515.1 Lactuca serriola | reverse complement strand
ATCTTACGACATCAGTTTGAAATAATTTTACGCAGCTCAAATAAAATAACAAAATTATTTGCTATATTCAATCGATGTCAACAAGTTATATCCGGCTTCAATAACAAACTAGATCAACATAATATAAGTTTTTGTATTTCTTTTAGTAAATTCATGAATAGTTTTGTTCATTTGTTAAAAAAAAATCAAAAAAAGGGATAAGAGTTTATCTAAGATCACCCTTGTTCATTGATATATCAGCATGAAACCAATCGTTACACTTATCATACGTCACACGTCACATACCATATTATCACACATTATACATTTATGTAAGCAATTGTTGGACAAGATTCTAAAAAAAAGGTTCCTTCCATTAAAGACTAGTTTAGTTTTTCACTACTACATTCTTGAGTTGTGTCCAAACCAAGGTTAGGCATTTACAAAGGGTAAAGGTAAACAACACCTAAACATCACCATAACATCAACAAGAAAACCATTTGTTGGGGTTTGGTTTTAACATAAAAACAAGTTGCAACATCATTCTAGACACTACTACCATTACCATGTCAGCAGCACCCATAACCATAAAAACAAACTTAAAAAACTTTTACTACTACTACTACTTTCTTTTCTTCACATCATATGTCAGACGCTCAATTCCTCAATTCCTGTTTTTGCATAATATCTGTAAACAAACAAACAAACATGAGCACAATAACTACTATATTTCATATTCAGCTTCCAAAATCAACTTCTTTTTTTTTTTTACTGAATAAAGTGACACACCAGTCCATGTAAGTTGAGAAGACAAGACTATTGCTCGAATAAATGGTGTCTAACCAACATCTCTGGTATTCCCATTGCAGAAATGCTCTCACATCCAAATAGTTCCTTCAGCTTTTCATCACACACAATCATCACCGGATTTCCAGGATCCTATCATTCAAAAAAACCAAATCAACTACACTTCATCCCTTTTTAAGCCTATTATTGTTACTTATTCTACACATTTCACTATAAAGAAAGAGTGTATTTATTCGTCACAATGGGAATTGTAAAAAGTTCACTATAAAGGGTATTTTAGATATCTGACCATAAAGGGTGTTTTAGACATTTAGGGTAGTTTAGATACTTTTTACCATAAAGGGTATTCTAGACATTTGACTCCAAAATATGTTTTTAAGATTTAAAATAATTAATACCTCAAGATTATTGAGCTTGATGTACTCCCAAACAAGTCTCAAAGCCTCGGATTGGGACATCTCTCTTTCTGCAGCACCAAGGCCAAGACAGCTGGCAAGTGCTTCAGAAATGATAACTTGACAAGGAACAACATCATCCGAATTTGTATTTGTATTTGTATTTGTATCCGTATTTGCATCTGTATTTGTATTTTCAGCTGCAGGAGGCTCAACGTTCACCTTTGTCCTTTTACGTGATGATTCTTCTGAAAAAGGAAAATAAATAATTAGGAAATTATAATGGAATACAATAATAATATTAAATATTAAATGAATGATTGATTTTCCATACTTGTGGGCTCGAGTCGGATGATATGTTTGGCAAGCAACTTATTCATCTTGAACATGTCAGTGCAATCGGTTTCAAATACAACACGCAACGCATCATCACAAATTATCTTTCTTTTGTTCCCTGGATCTTGAAGGTTGTTTTTCTTGATGTATGCCCATAGCTGCTTAACAATCTGAACACCCAACCCCAATAAAATAATTTTTGTATATTAACATTACCAACATTTTGCATATAAGCCCATTAGGGTTATGTTACACATGGTAAAAATTGATTTATGATCTTTATAGGCTGTCTTCTAGGGTTATTTTTTAAAGTGAGGATGCGGAGGACGGTTTTGTCTTTTTCTTGGGTATGAAGAAAAGCTGCAACTTTTGTCCCATTGAGATCAGTCTCAGTCTCAGTTTAATAATGTACGTCAAACACAGTACAAAATCGTCTTGTTTTGTCAATATATTGATTATGGGGCCTAATAAAGTGTGTATTGATTAAGTTGATAAAAAAAAAAAAGCGTACATCAGTTCTTGATAATGCTGACTCGCCAACAATAACTTGAAGCTCAGGTGTAATACCACAGAGTTTGTTTAGGCCACCTGGTCCACCTCTTCTTTTGGTTCCAGTTGCACCACTGAGATCACACATTAAAACAAGTCAATTGCCAATAATTACCAAAAACTAATAAATCCAAGCATGCGTAAATGTAATCTTGATTTAATAAGACGCTTTCTAGGTCAAAGGCTCTATTTATTTTTTCACATTAAACGCTAAACAATGGTCTCAAATTGTTCCCCTCTTCATAAAAAACTATAATCAATCTTTATAGCAAACACATCCATCTTTACAAAGTTTGCACACTTCAATGAGAACTGTAACATTTGACATTTCTGTAAGTTATCTCTTTTTTAATCTTTACAAAGACAGGAAATGGGTTGAAAAGGTAATTTTAGTCCGAATAAGGTCAAGAAAAGAAATTGTCACCCTTTCCACTGTGCAGAGAATTTTGTCTTATTCGGGAGAACAGATTGTCATGGATATCTCCATGGTGCCCTTGTTATTTAAAAAAAATAAAATAAAAATTGATGCATATGTATTTTATACAAAGCAAGATTTCATGGTTGGGTAAAATGAAACATATAGCAGGAGAGGTCTTTGTGCAATCAAGAATTAGATTAGAGACGTATCAATTTTCACAACTAACTGCAAAGAACCGTGTAAAGTTTTCTTTTTGTAGAGGAATTAGAGATACATAGAATTAGCTAACATGTAATAACGACTAATAAAAGGGCCCTAATTTGTAACCCTAACCTATCCTAGGGATAAGCAAGAACTATTTATTCAAAACGCTGATTCAAAGTAACAGAAATAGATGAAAGACGTACCCTTTTTTGGGTTTTTCAGACGATTTCCCAACGGCATCCTGAACAACAACTCCTCCCTCAGCTTTCACCTCCGGCGAAGGCTGCACTTGTGTCTGCTGAGGCGAAGGAGAAGGAACCACCGCCGCCACCGGAGGCTTACTGAAATTAAGTTCGACAGGGTGACGCTGGCGTTGCTGTTGATGTTGATGTTGCTGCTGTAGCTGATGCTGTTGCTGTTGCTGCTGCTGTTGTTGAAGAGCGAAATGAGCATGGTGAAATTGAGACGGATGAGGCTGTGGTTGGGTGAAATGATATTGCGCTTGCTGCTGTTGTAGGGCAAAATGGTCTTTCGCGATCCCCGAGGTAGTGACGGAGGACGGTGGCGGTGGCTGTGGTGTTGGTGGGTGCTGGTGGTGAGATTGTGATCGGTAGAGAAGGTTATTGATTTGATCACGGATGAAGACGGCCTTATGAGACAAATCAAACCCTAATTTTTGGCCGAGCTGGTGAACAACATCGCTGAGGGATGTGAATGATTTAGGGTCTGATTGACTCAGAAGAATCTCAACTCCTTTAGCTATCTCTTGGTCGGACACCATGGCTACTCTCTTTCACATATATAAAAATATACACAATTTTACCCAATTGATTTTCCCCTCTCTCTCTCTCTCTCTCTCTCTCTCTCCCTCTCTCAGTGACAAACTTTCTCTCTCTATATCTCTCTTTCTCTCTCTATATGTCTTTCTCTCTCTATCTGCTCCCCGCTCGTTATCTTACACTTTTTATTTATTTATTTTTTCTTTATCTTTTTTACCCCTCTCTCTTTCTTTCTCTCTCTCTCTCTCTCTCTCTCTATATATATATATATATATATATATATATATATATATATATATATATATATATATATATATATATATAAAAGTTCAATAGAGAACTATAATTACGGGTTTTTCAAGAAACCAAATATTTTTTTTAATTTCTAGAGCTTATTCTTTATTGAAAAAAAAATTTAAAAATATCTAAATTTATATATTAACATTGTGAATATGAAATATATTTTTCGGATTCACGTTGTGAATTTTCGAAAATTCACATTGTGAATTTGACGTAAAAAAAAATTGAATTTTATATCATTGGAAAAAGGATAAAAAGTTATGAATTTTTGTCTTTTTAGTTTTTTTTTATATAAAATAAGTTCTAAAAGTAAAAAAAAAAAATTGGTTCCTTGGTTAATTATTGTTTTCTATTGAACCTCATCCAATATATATATATATATATATATATATATATATATATATATATATATATATATATATATATATATATATATATATAAACATCATTGTTTTCTTTCCTCTATTATCGTTTATTACTTCACCCTAATGAACATTATTTTTTTCATTGTCACGAAGGTCGAAGATAATCAATATTATTTCTTCCTTATCAAAACTATTGCGTCGATATTGAATCTACACTTTCAAGTGTTAATTGTAAATCGACAAAATTGCAAAAATGGTCCCTGTGGTATGCATTTTTTTGGGGTTTTAGTCCAAACCTCGACTTTTTTGGCTTCATGGTCCTTTTGAACTAGTTTCCTTGTGTTTTTGGTCCCTCTAAATAGTGTAATGACTGTAATACCCTTGGGGTATTTATTTTCCATTTTTCTTTCATTTCTTTTTAAATCTAATACTAATTTGTTTATTTTAATAATTAATAAAATAAGAAGAGGCCCACCCTCTCTCTCTCTCTCTCTCACACACAATTCCTCTTTTTGTGATCGTAACAAGAAAGAATCACAATTTTAAAGAAAAACCCTAAACCACTTTCGACCACCATTAACAAACTGCTTCTGGAAAACATTGAATCGCCGCTCAGCTTCAGCCTCCTACACCATAACACGTTCGATCCTACCCCCACACATTGTATCATTACAAGCTCACCATCAACGGATTCATCAAGGATTTGGATCTTGGTTGGCTGATTTCAGGGACAAAAACCTCAAGGATTTGGAGCTCCAAAGGGTGGTTACATCAATAACGAGTGAAATTAGTTTATGTAAACAAGTTGAAGATCTATATGTATGCTTTGCTTTTTCCGTGAATTTTTGTTGGTTTGGAGTAAAAGGCTACAAAAACCATCTGATTTCCCCTTTGATTTTGGGTTTTGGGTCTGAATGAGAAGAGTACAGGGGGTCAGAGATGAAGAGATGGGGTTTGAAGATTTCAAACGATGACCTTTCCTCCTCCGACTTAGTCTCTGTCAGAATGAGAAAAAACAATTGTAACCCCACCGTCTCTTCTTCTTCTTCTTCTTCTACCTGACACACTCTTTGATCTCCACCATTTGACAAGGAGGATCGGGGACCAGATGACGATGATGAAGAATTAAACCCAAATCATTAGTGGGTGTATTGTTGTCTGTAAATTCTTAAAGAAGGAAGTGAGAACAATTAGAGTGTTCTTTGATGTTTTTGAGAACGTATTGACAGAAGTTTGGGAGAGTCTTGATTGGAAAAAAATTGTTACTGGAGTCAATGGCCGGAAATGAAGAAGAAGAAGAAGGAAGTGGGAATAGGAGTGAATTTTTTCTGCTTTTTTTTCTTCTGCAAGTGATGTGATGAAGATGACATGGAGGAGGTTGGTTTTTGTGTGTGTGTGTGTGTGTGTTTGGGTGTGTAGTTGATGCCCACCAAGTGTTTGATCTTTTGTCTGAATGATCTTTTGATGCTACATGTAGTTCTTAGTTGTGTTCATTGATTTTTCGTAATTTTGCTTCACAAATGTTTGTTTAAGCCATCAATTTGGCATTTAAATTTCTTGAAGCAATCTTAAATTCCCTAAATCAAAACTGGGTGGTGATGCCGTGAGAATGGCTTCCGAGAGAGAGAGAGAGAGAGAGAGAGAGAGAGAGAGAGATGGGCCCAAATTAATTATTTATTTTCTTTTTCATTTAAATTAAATAGAAAAAAAATAAAAAAATATATAAGAAGGGCATTACAGTCATTTCAATTTTACGAGGGACCAAATTTACGTACAAACATGGTCAAAAGGACCACGAAGCCAAAAAAGTCGGGGTTTGGACTAAAACCCCAAAAAAATGCATACCACAGGGACCATTTTTGCAGTTTTGTCTTGTAAATCACTTAACCGCAATCTTTATATAGTAAAATGACGTATTTTCATGAGGTTTAGTACCTAAGTTTAGGTGGGGCTGTAATGTATATTCACTTTTCCATGAGTGTATATATATATATATATATATATATACATACACACACACTAGCCGTTTACCCCCGCCAAGCGACGGGTACGAATAGTTTTATTTCGGCAATTAGTTTCTTTTGTCCGTCAATGATTAGTTTCAACCAATCGATTAGTTTGCGTTTGGAAAGATTTCATTAGAAATAAGACACAATGTATTCCCTTTTCGGGTTTCTTTCAGCGATTAGTTTCCTTTCGAAAGTCGTTATATTTCAAAGATTTTTCAATGCAACGAGCATCGAATATGTTGCTTTCAATGAGTAGTTTTTTACTGGTAGGGACGAAAATTTTACGTTATCCATAGTACTTCCAAAAATTTTAACGTATCATGTGTTTTTTAGGTAAACTTGCATGGTATAACAGTATCATGTGTTTATTAGGTAAACTTGCATGATATAGCAACTTACGGTAAAACATAGAACAGGTCAAACACACATTCTTTGGGAAAAAATTAGAACATATATATATATATATATATATATATATATATATATATATATATTTTTGTTCCTCTTTGATGTATACTTGCAATCTTCTCAAGCGATTAAAACACATCGTTTGGGAAAATTCCATGCGAGTTGTATCATTTTGGTAAAAACATAACATATGCTTTGCTCTTAATCTTGAATGTATACTTGCAATGTTCTCAAGCGGATCAAATGCATCATTTGGGAAAATTTTATGCAAGTTATTTCATTCGGGTAAAAAACATAAGATACTATTTGTTATTCATATTTTATGTATCTTTCTTTGCAATCTTATGAAACGTGTCACACAAAACATAAAAAAGTGAACCTCCAAACAAATTGTCTTCAAGTACCTGTATAAACAGGTCAAAATTGAAAAAACAAAAAAAAAACTATAAAACCAATGAAAAAGTTAAACTGTTTTTAAAAATTGATATAACCGAAAAAGAAAAAATATGAAGTGTTTATAAAAAGATAAATTTGTCAAAATAGCAACCTACTTCAAAAATATGTCATTACATTTGTATATCTATAAGTTATTGAATTCTAAGGTTAATTGCAACAAAATTCAAAAACTTAAGTTGGTGATTACGTAATCCACTCCATGATGATATTTTTGTTAGCACGTTTAATTGGATAAAAAATAGATCAAAGGTGGGTAGAGTTTAGAAAGGGGTATTATTGATATTTTGTGCTCTAAATTAAAACTCGGTGATGAAAAATAAAAATAAAAGACATACAAGTTGTTACGGTTATTATTCATAAGAAAGAGGTATGTCTTAAGTGAAATTGTATATGCGGAAAATAGATGGGAAATGTTGGTTCAAACTTGGCAGTAGGCTTCAGGGATTGTTCCTTTAGCTCCTCCTCTTGTTTCACGAATTTGAAAAATGGAAAAGAGTTAAGGTAAAATGACTTTTTTAACCAAATTAAGTGATGGATTTTGGAGTTGTACTATATGCTTCTTAAACTTTTTATGGATTGATTGGTTTTAGGCAAAACCACAAAAGATATTTGGAAAGTGATTAGTACTCTTCATTTATCTGGTACTAGAGAATGAGAACTTACACAAGCCATCATTTTTCACAAGAAAGAACATAAACAAAAAAAAAAGGAATGATAGTTTACAATCACAACTAAATCTAAAAAACTAATTAACATATCGTTAAAGCTCAAACGAATTCTAAAAAACAAACAAAAACATCAAAATATTTTGTTGGTTCATTAACACAACATGGTTCCCACTCTTGCTAATTCAGCTCTGCAATTAAAGACAACATTAAAAAGTATAAACAACCAAAAAAAGAATATCCTAGAATCTGCAAAACCAATTGCACAAAAGTAACAGTTATACAACATAAAAATAAAAACCATATGCACATTTTCAATCATAAATATAGATATCAAAACCTTATATACAAGAAATAGCAATATACTTTCATTGATATGTTAATTATAGCATTTTTGTTTCTTTCTATTACAATAATGTATCTTGAAAAAAACTCATAGTTATAGAAATATAATCCAAATAAAAATAAGTACAATGTCTAAGTAAGAAAAAAAGTGTAATGATGTAGGTTGCTATAACAGAAAAGTATAGACCAATTTTTTTTACCCTGTTAACAAACTAATAAAACCCTAGAATATAGATAAATCTGAAATTGTGGCCTAAAACGGAAAAAATAATCACATAACTGGAAGGTGTTATTATTTGATTAAAAGTAATAACTATTGTTTTAATGATAAACTATATATGAAATTTTATGTTTGACCAAAATGATTTAATAAACAAATACAATGAGGAAGCTTGCCATTGGGTTCATTATTAGCCAAGTTATCGATGGTGTTCAAGCTTGATATGTCACACCCCCAAACCGGAACGGCGGAAACGTTCGGGGGTGGAGGACGTCATGTACAATATCATAACAATTGTATTATAATAATCAAAGCAAACACAACCATTACATTGATAAAGTATAGTTTTTACATCTGTTCAATACATAGTTTGTATGACATCAAAAGTGTATAGCAAAAGTATAAAATACGTGACTCTACCAAGCTCCGTCTTCTTAAAACTTGTGGGTGTACATGTCTACTGGTTCCCTGAGAATACAAGTGATTTTGAAAGTGAATCAACATTTAAGTTAGTGAGTTTATAAGTATGTTTTTGAGATGAAAAATGTCACACCCCAAAACCAAATTGGCAGAAACATTCGGGGGCGGAGGACGTCATGTACAATATCATAACAATGCACAATAGTAAAATAAGCAGCAACATCATCCATTGCATTAATAATATAGTTTATACATGTGTGTTCTGTGTATAGTTGTAAGACACCATATATATATATATATATATATATATATATATATATATATATATATATATATATATATATATATATCAAAATGAAAGACGAGTCTTGAACATGCTCTATCTTCTCAAAACCTGGTCCAGTGTATATGTCTATTGGTGACCTGAGAATACAAGTTATTTTGAAATAGTAGATCAACATTTAAGCTAGTGAGTTCATAAGTATTTTAATGTCAAAAGTTGCATTTGTTTCAAGAATACTTCCTAGAAAATCCTATATTTTCTACTAAAATGAAATGTAGTCTTCTACTAAGACTCAACTGTTTTGTATGTTTGTTCTCTCGTAAAAATGTATGTTTTTCCTAGTTTATGACTATCGTTACTAGAAAATAGTTTGCATTTTGAAATGTGAGAATATCACTGCATGAATGTAATGGAAAAATGAAAGTGTACATTAGTATTGTATAAAATAACTACTGAAGCACTAACTACCTTAAAACCAAGTTGTTAATTAAGGTTAAAAATGTGGTGTGGTTATAACCATGCTGATTGACTAGTGTTTAACACGACGACCTTTTGGCGTCGAAACTAAATGTGACATTTGTCACCCCTTGGCCTGCTGGCCAAACTGTAGCTAACAGTCGGAATGTGGGATTGTCGGTCCCGTATAGATCTATACACACAATATCCGCTCTCCCTCCAGGAGACTCTGGTTACAAAATGCGACATAACAAGTATATTGCTATGCCGTGAAATAGTAGTTTCACATTATTGTTATCTTGTTCTTGTTATAGTATGTATGTTCCTTTCAATTCTCATTATAGTATGTATTGTAATGTATAGTAATGGTATGAATGTACTGACTCATGTATGTTTCTCTGTTCTAGAAATAGTATGTAATGAACCTCTAAATTATACCTATTATAGTTTACCAGTACGTTTGTTTGAACTATTACTAAGTTGAAGAAAGACTCAATTACTAACCATAAGCAACTAAGTTTATGTATGTTCCTTAAAAATGGGTTTAATATCCATATATGTATTTAATAAGTATAATTATGATTTAGCCGACAGTCGGACTAGTGATCCTACTCTAAGCACATAACCAAACAAGGAACAGGAGTCAAGGTATCTAGCAGTAGTCCTAAGTCCGTTAAAGCATACTTATACGTAAATAGATAATTGAATATGATTTGATATAAAAGAAGTTTAAAATAGTTAAAAAGAGTTTTAATAAGTTTTTGAGTATAAGAAATCCTTTTGGGTGTTGTTTTCACATATAAATGGTTAACATAATTGCATTGTGTTCTACTTGTATTCTCCCCCTAAAAGCATTTAAAGTGTATTTGTAGGGGTATGAACTCACCTGCAATGAGTGATTCGAATGAAAGATCGATATAGGATGCCTGGTATGCCAAGTGAAGTCCGAGCACAAATGGATCCTATTTAACATATATTGACACATATATGTATGAAATTAAGTCATATAACAACTAATATGTATAGGAAATTATTGGATTAGGTGTCTAAACCCATAACTATTTTGGTATGTACTTGACCCGATTGTGAGCATGGTCCTTTTGAGTTGCCTTCACCATAGCAACTGATAGGATGAATTAAGGAGAAAGAAGATTAATTATGATTTATTAATATATTATATGAATAATATATTAAAAGAGAAATCATATTGTTTAATTAATATTAGTCAAGAATTAATAAGAATTAATTTTGTGGCTAAAAGAGATTAATTAAATAAAGGGGACTGATTGTGTAATTATAAGATAGTTGCATAAATGGGCTAATGGACTCCATAGAAGTTGGAGTGGACGAAATCTATGGGGATACCCATAAGAATTCGTCCAAGGCCTCTAAGGAGGGAGTCTGTGGGTTGCTTAGGGCCTACGCAGTCAAATTAGGGTTTCTTAGTTGAAAACCCTAATAGCCTACCCATATAAGGAACCCCTAAGGCCCCAAAAACGGTGTGAAGTAATCCCTAAGGGTTCTTGGACGTTTTTTTGGTGCCTCCTCCCTCTCTCCTTGTTCATATTGTTGCATGTGGTGTTTGTGACTCCATTAGAGGTGCAACATTTGAGGCACTAGGCTTTCAGAAGTCAATTACAAGAAGGATTCGGGTTGTTATTGTAACATAACAATCAAGGTAAGATCTAAACTCTATTATTTTGTCAATTTCGATTATTGTATGCTAAAATTAGGGTTTATGAGCTTTGGATGATTATTGCATATTCATTAGACAAACTAGATCCAAAGCTTTAGGGTTTGCATGTACACCATATGATTGATGTAGTACTCAAAATCCATCAGTGGTATCAGAGCCTAGGTTGTTTGTTTGATGTATTTGATGCTTTACATGATTATTCAAAGTTGGAAATCGAATTTTTTTGGATCTGGAGCTGGACTCGCCGAGTCCATATGTGAACTCGCCGAGTTCACTAGTAACTTGACGAGTCCAATGTTGGCTCGACGAGTCGGAGTATCAAATGCGAGATTTTTCGGGTTTTTGCCATATTTTGCTGTGGGATAATTACCAAAAACATTTTTAATCGATAAAATCTGATTTTTTATTGATTTGGAGTGATTATCCTTACCAAAATAGAAGATAATTGTCAAATTAATTAGATAATCATTGCCTTATGTGATAAACTTGATTTATTTGAATTATTTGATGAATTATCTTGCAAGTAATTGAATTAGGTCAAATTTAGATAATCACTAATTATTTGATTAATTAAAAGTATTTGTAATTTGATCTATATGGCTTTGAAAAGTTTCAAAACTTGCCCTCAAGTTTTGGAATTTAAATTTTTGATTAAAAGTTCTAATTTTTAAATGTTAAATTCTAAAACCCTAGTTTTTTTAAAAGTTCAAATTACACCCTCATGGTTTTATTAAATTAATTAAGTGTATAATTAAAAGAGAGTTAATAAATCCATAATGATATGGTTTATATTTAATTAAATTAAAAGGTATAATTTATTAAATTAAACCACCTAGTATTTTAAAAGTGTAAAATACACCCTTATACTATATATAAAATTAAAAGTTTAATATTATATATGCATAAGTAAAGAGTCAGTCTTACCGTTAGTAGACCTCATTCACGAAGATGGTCTATAAAGGGTGTTTAAGGAAGCGACCTGTAAAATGACCGTCATTGGGTATCCACTCTTACCCACCGCACTCTTGACTAGTGGAGGGTCGTTAGCTGAACGAGTAAGATAGGACACAACCTTCCATTATAAGTAAATAAAATACGAAGTAACTAAATGTTTTATAAATTCCCAAATCTTAGTTACTTTAGGAAAAATGTGGAGTTGGTGCTATTCCATGAAATTACACTTTGTACCCTTGCTAAGACGTTAGTGGAGCGTATGTGGTTAACCTGCACACTAATTGGGCTCTAATCAAAGATGGAAAAGGGTGACTCGATGTTTGTCATAGATCGATGGAGCGTATGTGGTTAACCGGCACGCCAATTAAGTGACTGTAACATTGGGGGCACCATATATATTTGCATGGTTATCCACAACTTGTTTGTGATCCTCGGCGTCCCAGTCACAAACGAAGGGCACACTCGAGATTTAAACATACCATTGAAAAGTTCAATGAATCTCAAAGGATCTAGGAGTTTCAATTCATTTAAAACTTAATTTTCAATTTTCGTTTTTCATGGTGGAAATTGGTAAATCGTCATTTACTTACCTTCAAATGTTCTTCAATTTGGATTACGACATCCTTCTTCCAAATTATAGAATATTGTGTTGGGTCCTAGCCTTAATATCTCATTTGGGTGTTTTATTAAGGACTCAATCAACTAACTTGAATTTCTTCCGTTTTGTAGATGTCAAAGTCTGACAACTATGGTCTTCTTGAATCCGCTGGAAAAACTTTTCCACATGAAGATGATGTTCCACGATTGGATTGTGGAAATGAAAATCATACTTCACTTTCCCCACCTCCTCCAATAATTCTCCCCGACCCACGTGTTCTAAGACTTGAAAAGTTCAAGGTCACTCAAGCCCTATTGGCGAAAAGACACGAAGATGGAAAGTCGATATGCGCTCATGTATTGGATATGAAGTTATATATTGATAGATTGGGAATGTTGGGCGTCGATGTCTCGGAGAAGTTGGGTGTTGACTTGGTTCTTCCCTCACTTCCAGACTCATATGGTAAGTTCGTTAGAGAGTACTATATGATGGAACACGACGTGACCCTCATTGACTTGACTTATTTGCTTATTGCTGCTGAATCAGAAATGATTTGGCATACTGGTCAAGAAAATTTGTCTGGTAAATCAATATCCCAACCTTCTATGGGCAATGGCAACATTGGAAGTCCAGAAAAGTTTTCTCTACGCAAGAGAAAGGTTGAGTCTGAGATAGTCCCGTGTACCATTCCAGAAGAATCCATATGCTTTTACTGCCAAAAGAGGGGGCAATGGTTACGAAGCTGTCCTGACTACCTGAGAGATCTAAGAGATGGGAGAGTCAAGATGTATGACTCTGTTGTAGGTAAAAATCAACTATCTACCTTTATTAAGTTTTCTATTTTAGATTCTAAATACATGATGTGTTAAGATTACATTTGGTGTTTTGTAGGATCGAAGAAAAGAAAGGAAACTTAAAGAAAGAAGTGAGTTGAGTCTGATCGCGAAGAAATGGATTTCGATCGCATGATTCGATGATCGGGTTTTTGGAGCTGCTACTCTAAAGTTATGATAGATTGCTTAGGAATATGTAATAGCATAGTTTTTCATTTAAATTTCGTTGTAAGGACAAGTTTTCCGCACTTTTTATAAATACAATAAATTTAGAGTTTTGTTTTATTTATATCTCCTTGCAATGCCATTTGTGAAAAATTGATGCTTGTGTGTTTCTATTATAATCAATATTAAATGGATGTGATTCTTAGTTATGATATTTATGGCAGTGTCGAAATTTTCTAAGTAAGGAAAGATTCTCATCGCCTAAGTATCAATTGGACAAAATCTTGGAATCATATGATTTTAATCATGTGATGTATGGAAATCTTGGTACTTAGGAAATTAAGACTAATTCCTTGATCACACAAGTATGTGAGTCAAGTGAAGGACTAAAGGACTAGAACACAATGTTGTGTACTGGTCAAGTCCACCACAAATAACAATAAGACTATTCATCATGATTTAGTAAAAGTCTAGTAAATATGGTTATGCTTACAAGATTAAGTATAATTCTGAATTATTAAAAAGTTTCAATAATAGCAGAACGAATAAGAATAATCAATTAGGCAGAAAGATAAAATTTTCTCCAATCTAGAAAGAAGGGAGAGTACTTTTGTATCATGTTTCATGATCGTCTTATTGATTATGAAACCATATCACAATTGATCCTCTAGGTAAACCTTAGTGCACTAGGATGGCTAAGAAGAGGAATCAGAAATTGTTGAAATGGTTAAATCAATAGGTGAATCATACTTCGTTCCAAAATCAAGTCTTAGAGTCATACTCCAAGATTGTGACTTGAGTGACACATCTTAAGAAGTTCTAACACACTCATAAAATGTGAAGCAGAAAATCGTTTTTCTTACTCTTGCACGTCTGAAAATTGGTAAATTGTGATGTCTTAGATATGACAAAGACCAACTAATACCAATTGTGTGTAGTGTTTGTCTTGATCAGAATCCGCACTAACTCTTGAATATTTGTTTGTCAAGAAATGTTCTTGATAAGAGAATCTTATATGTCAAGAAATGTTCTTGAAAAGGTTCAAGAACTAATCAAGAGTAAACTTATTAGACACTAGCACACGACTTGAGGTTTATAACCTATCGTGTTGACATATTCTTGTTTATGTTCCATTCTAGTAAAGTTACTTATGCATATGAGTTCTACGAGTTCTCAATAAACTGCATAAAGTCAAGCACCTTGTTCAATGAAAGTACATTGATTACTATAGGTGAGCTGTTAAATAACTTGGAAGCAATGGTGGGACCCTTTATGGCAAGAAATTAAGAATGAACAAGTTCTGTCCATAAGAGTTTGGATTTGTCACGAAAATTATCTAATGATTATGGTTATGACAAATTCACATGGATAAGAGCACATACACCATTAAATCTAAGTGTCATAAGGTTTCTCTACTTCATGAAAATGATTGTGATGAAACTCTTTCACCAGGAGAGATTTTAAGGAGATAGCAATTGTGATATTTGCCTTCTCAAATTCGATTATGATTACGACATCCCTCTTCATAGTTTGAATTGTGAGATTTGGCAATTAGTTTAAACATTTAAGTCTTCTTGCTATAAGTGCTGAAATTGTTTAGACACACATATAAGCTATCTAAGGAAAGGTGTATGAGGTTGAGAAGCTTAGATAAAGGCTTATCGAAGCATATCGTATTAGAAATATGAACTTTGAAAGTCAATAAGTATTGCTTTCTAGAAGTCCAAATGTTTTCTGAATACCTGTCAAAGCTAGTGGGATCATAAATGTTATGCTGGTATGGAGATAATTATCATGTTAGTGGGACCATGATTATTATTTTAAGTATTTCAAGTTAGCAATATTAATTATAGAAAACAAAGTTTCAATTTGCAAAGGTTGAATAGTTGTTTTGTTATAATTAAGGGAGAGAATATTATACTTCGTTTCAAAATCTAAAAGCTTGGATCGAGAAATTTTAATCAAATTTAGTCAAAGAACATATATGGATGTTATGTTGAAAAGATTCAACTTAAAAGAATTCTATATATGGTATTATAGCAAGGAACTAGTAAGTATCACGTTTTTCATTATGAATCGTGTCCCATACGCTTCGGGTATAGGATCGATTGCATATGCTGTAGTATTCGACCGTTTTAAATTTTTTTTCCAAATGCCTAGGGCATTAAGAGGGAAGAGGGACTAGAACCGGATTTGACTAAAATAATTAAGCAAATGTCAAGTACAATCTAAGGTTCGCCGAGGATTGGTCACTTATGGGCAGTTGGAAGTATAGTAACGAATGGACTATAATGGCATTATTATGATTATATATGATTGAGTTGTCGTATGGAAAATATGGAAATGTTTCCATATTGGGAGTTGGACGTTAAGAATTTATGTCTAGATTAGAAACTGTTATGCAAGAAGGATGTTCAAAGGAATGTACTTCGAATGTGAGACTTCACATCTATGGAATTGTCTTGTAACAATCTCTAATGGAGCACTTTGTAATATCATTGGCAAAGTCTTGGTGGCTTTAGTGTTGTGACATTACGAAAGGACCGTTGCATAAAATGTTAGAATCTAACATATTCTAGTAGTGGCAAGAATTTTGTTCTTACACTAACGATGAGGATTAGGGATATTGTGAAATCAGCATCATTGGGAATTTTTTCAATTGATCTATTTCACAAAGAATGGACCATAGGTAAACAGAGTGTGCATGCTTGGTGCATAGGACAACTGCTGTTATAATTCAAGTAATAATTTGATTATTCGAAACATTATACAATGAATAATGTGTAATCAATATGGTGACTAAATAAAAGGAGTTTTATTTATGCTCAAAAGTTTAGGGCCATATTGGATTCGATTATTCTTGAGTTTCACTTTGCATGTTTTGACTTCCCGAATAATAAGATTATTCAAACCATCCACAGTCGCTCGCACTTTGGAAGTAGGTATGAAAGAAGACTGTCATGAATTGGCTTGTAGATTGTCTAAAATGTAATAGACATAGCAAAGGTTTACTGCAACATTCATGAGTGCTTATGAATGTGATTTGAGCATTGGACTAAACTCACGCTCACTTGGATCGCTTCATGGATTTTATCACGAGTGATTGGTGAGACGATACTATCTTATATTCTTGAAACCAAGATGTGTGAGTTGTATTCTACAAGTTGGTTGCACATTGATAATACGTAAATGCATCAGTAACTTGGTGTTATAAAACATATTGTTGTGTGCGATTTGATGAGTAGGTACAATCGACCATTGAGTCAAAGTTTATCCGTTCCTTTTACCCAAAGTGGGATAAAAGCGATATTTGTGGGCCCCTCGATGATTTAGTGATGACACACTAAGCGCTTGGCTAAGCCGAGACTAAGTTGATGTGTTCAATTGTAGTCTGTTGTCAGTCGTCATAAATTGGAAATCGGGAAACAACACATGAACGTAGAGTATGATTAAAATCCATGTCTCAGTTCATATGATATCTAGAATGGAGGAATATATGATCCCTTATCTAAAGGACACGTTTCTGATAAGATCAGAGTTCGACAGCGGCTTTTGAAAACTACGGTTGCTGATCAGGTTCCAAAGTCATACGCAATATAACTATTAGACTTATCCAAGTGGGAGACTGTTGGATTAGGTGTCTAAGCCCATAACTATTTTGTTATGTACCTGACTCGATTGTGAGCATGGTCCTTTTGGGCTGCCTTCACCATAGCAACTGATAGGATGAATTAAGGAGAAAGAAGATTAATTATGATATTTTAATATATTATATGAATAATATATTAAAAGAGAAATCATATTTTTAATTAATATTAGTCAAGAATTAATAAGAATTAATTTTGTGGCTAAAAGAGATTAATTTAAATAAAGGGGACTGATTGTGTAATTATAAGATAGTTGCATAAATGGGCTAATGGACTCCATAGAAGTTGGAGTGGACGAAATCTATGGGGAAACCCATAAGAATTCATCCAAGGCCTCTAAGGAGGGAGTCCATGGGCTGTTTAGGGCCTAAGCAGTCAAATTAGGGTTTCCTAGTTGAAAACCCTTATAGCCTACCTATATAAGGAACCCCTATGGCCCCAAAAACGGTGTGAAGTAATCCCTAAGGGTTCTTGGACTTTTTTGGTGCCTCCTCCTTCTCTCCTTGTTCATATTGTTTCATATGGTGTTTGTGACTCCATTAGAGGTGCAACATTTGAGGCACTAGGCTTTCAGAAGTCAATTACAAGAAGGAATCAAATTGTTATTATAACATAACAATCAAGGTAAGAATAAAACTCTATTCTTTTGTCAATTTCGATTATTGTATGCTAAAATTAGGGTTTATGAGCTTTGGATGATTATTGCATGTTCATTAGATGAACTAGATCCAAAGCTTTAGGGTTTTCATGTACACCATAAGATTGATGTAGTGCTCAAAACCCATCAGAAACAACCTTAGGAACTAGGGAACACTTACAATGAAGTGTTAGAACCAAGAATGAAGGGCTAAAAGGTGATCACGGCCACACAAGAGTAGTTCACGACCCCTGAAGGGTTCACAGTCCAAGAACACTTGAAGTGTTCATGGCCCAAATGATGTGTTCACGACCCTGGGATGGTTCACGACCCTAGAACACCTGATGATCTTGAAGAAAAGGTGATGAATCAAAGATGGAATCAAAGGGTTTCACATGAGTAACAAGAAAAAGGATGTAACGACCCAATTTTCACGTCCAAAAATTTCATTTTAATTAATTAATTTAATCACACATTCGTAGGAAAATATTGTCGAATCATAACATCTCATACAACATTGTATAATGTCTGAAAACCCAAATCGTAAAATAGTGATAATGTCGGAGTACAATCCTAATGAATCTCAAAATGCGGAATCTGAGGTGTGTGTATGATGTGCAGCTACCGCGTCGGCTCTTTCCCTTTCGCTTAAGAGGTACCTGAAAGAAAACTGAAAACTGTAAGCACGAAGCTTAGTGAGTTCCCCCATCGTACCACATACCATACAATATATTGTCAGGCAATTCTAGGGCGCCTTACTTACCCAGGTCAAACCATTCTGGGGTGCTTGACGTACCCAGGTCAAGCCATTATGGTGTGCTTGACGTACCCGTCAGTCTATTTCCCCCGACTACCGGGGACTATTTCACCCCCTACTACTACCACATAAACACATAGCATAACATAATGTACTGTCAGACAATTCTGGCGTGTCTGACTTACCCAGGTCAAGTCATTCTGGGGTGCTTGACGTACCCATCGGTCTATTTCACCCGACTACCGAGGACTATTTCATCCCCTACTACTACCACATAAACACATATCATGCTAGCATATAAACATATCAGGTAATAGTAATCCTAGGTGCATATCACAAATACAATCACCTAACATACGACTCCTACTGGTGGGCCGACATTGTGGCCTTAGACCCACCGCTACTGGAAGGTAACTCACCTCCTACGTGTAGCTGTTGATAACTTGTGCGGGAAACCTCTGCCTGCTGCTGCTCCGAAAATCCTCCGACTATAATCCCCACAAAACACTCAGTCAGAATCTGATATCTACTCTTAGGGTAAAATGACTATTTTAACCCTAACCAAGTCCAAGTCAAAGTCAACTTTCAGTTGACCCGACTCGCCGAGTTGGGTCGTCAACTCGTCGAGTCCCTAACCCTTTACCCGTCCTTATCCACAACTCTACTCGTCGAGTTTAGAAACGACTCAACGAGTTCCTCATCTATATGAACATCGAATGAATCTTCATCCAACTTGCCGAGTTGTATGAACAACTCGTCGAGTTCACCTTCTTCTGATGAACAAGTCCTGTCCTTGACTCGCCGAGCTGTATGAACAACTCGTCAAGTTCATCTTCAAATATAAGGAGATTGCCTTGGACTCGCCGAGTCTGTTCTAGCACTCGTTGAGTCCCATGAACTCCAGGTCTAAGGCTAAGTCCAATACGTTGGGTCACTCCCTTGGACCCACTAAAAACCCTTCTAGCGCTCAACTGGTTCCTTCAAACCCTAACAGAAAAGGGGAGTCTTGCCTCGGACTCGATGAGTCCTAAGAACGACTCGTCGAGTCAAGTATGTCCAAGTCTCATTTCTCGATTTCCAACATACAACTCTTGACCAAAAGATAGATCTAATCTCCCTCAATCGTTCTAGCACATAAAGTTACAAACTTTACGTGCATGCATGGGACTTGGAGCTCAAAAAGACATAAAATAAGCCCTCATGATGCATGGGACCTTACATGGGTGCAAAAGCAGCCCCTAACTGCCTTGTAACTCTCTTAATGACCTAATTCTGAAGCCTCAACCCTTAATCATGCTTGCAATCATGGTTGGTCACCAAAAATGGTTTATAAAAGTCGTAAATCTCCCCAAAAAGGGTCTATAAAAAAAGAGCAAGATAACAACTTTATACCTCCAATGAACTGTGGATGATGCACAAACTTGGGTTCCCCTAGTCTCCACTTATTTCCTCAAGTCTTTCACCTTCCTCCTTATGGTCACAACTAGCAAGATCCACCAAATGCCTTAGTTCTTATAAAAAAACGGCTAGGGTTTGCTATGGGGAGTTTCTGGAAGCATTAGGGACGAAAAGGGAGGCTGAATAAGTGGTTTAAATAGGGTGCAAACCCTCAAACTAGGGTTTTGTCCGGACAACGCCTACTCACCAAGTCCGACCGCCGACTCGTCGAGTAGGTCATTGAACTTCCGCGTCCAAGACACTCCGACTCGACGAGTTGGACCTCAACTCGCCGAGTCCAAGGCCAAAATGCAAGGTACTTGAACGAAATACATACCAGGAACCATGTGCTACAAGGGAAGTGTTTCTTACACTTTTGAGGAGAAAGGAGGGTTCACGGTTGATGATAGTTGAGAGAGGATCTTTTTGTTCGCGGATAGAAGATGAAGAAGTAATGAGAAAAATGGCTAACACTCATATATATAAGGGAGGGTAGTTCACGGCCCAAGATGGGTCATGGTCGTGAACCTAGTTTGCGGCCGTGAACCTCTTTTGAAGGTGGTTCTGGCTCGAATGCAGTCCACTGATCTCTTGCTAACACTTCCTAACACACAATCCCTTAAGTGTACTAGGTCTAGAACTCATAAGATGACCCTTAACACAGTAAAAAGATAATAGAAACAAGTATGAACTTCTGATTGATTTGATTGACTTACAAGATAGAAATTTCGGGTTGTCACAGAAAACTTGTCTTGGTTCTTTGAAAATGTTATAGTGTCCTTCCAGAAAATCCAATATTTTCTTTAGTAAATGAAATGTAGTCTTAGGCCTTAAGACCAAAGTGTATGTTTGTTACTGTACTCTGAAATTGTAAATCGTAGTCTTATTAATAAATAAAACTATATCATGAATGTTTCTTTAATTTGTATGTTATACTAGTGTACTATGTACTAGAAAAGTAGCATGTCGTAGTAGTGTTTGTATGGAAGCCTTTTGTATGAGTGCCTGTAATCCACCAGCTATAGTGTCAAATAGTGTACTGTAGTTTCATTATTTAAAATAAAACCTTTGAAGTGGTGTTAATCCCGTAAACAAATGTTTTAGTTGATACTATTGTGAGTTTCATATAACCATGTTGATATGACCTAGTGGCCTCTACGACGTTATTCAGGCGTCATAATGTTATGACATTTGTCACCCCAGGCCTGCCGGTCTAGCTGTTGCAAGCAGCTCAGGTGCGGGATTTTCAATCTCGTATAGATCTATACACAAATTTACGCTCTCCTTCCATGAGACTCTGGTTATAATTTATAGGACTTGAACATGTACCATGTTGGGTACAACGAAGTAGTGCCTCGCAACCCTGTAGTACTTAGTTTACATGTAGTGTTGTAGTGTTCTCTTGTACTTGAAACTGTATGTATTACCTTGTAGTAGTGTACTTTGTAACGTAAGATAATTATACTTAAATATTATTTTAATAGTGTATCCTTGAATTAGCGAAGTAGAGTAGTGTTCCATAAACTATATCTATTATAGTTTATATACTTGTTTCTATATAGTGTTCTTGAGCTTGTAAAATAGTGTAGTGTTTCTCAAACTATACGAATTATAGTTTAAATGTATGTTCTTGTATCGTTTATTGAACTTAGCAAAATAGTGTAGTGATTCACAAACTATACCTATTATAGTTTAAATGTGTGCTCTGTAATGAAGTGAACCTTTGCAAGTTATCAATATGAATAAAGCAGTAATAAAATATTTGTGTAAAGTTCCCTTTGCTCGACATGTTACAAAAGGGTTAACAAAATAATGAAATATATTTTATACTCATATATTCTAACATAAATGATTAAGAGTGAAAAAAAAAACAGTGAATAAGTAATTCTATCCTAAACCCACAACCAAACAAGGAACATGATTTAGGGCGGAATTTTCAATTCTAAGTCTGTTGAACCTTATTTATATATATAAATATATTTTGATAAAATGTAGCAATAAAGCGGTTTGAAACAATTGCAAATGGTTTAAACGGTTTGAAATCGTTTGAATATTAACACAAGAGTCCTTGTGTTTTACTTGTATCCCTCCCCTAAAACATTGAAAAATAGTGAAAACGTAGGGGTATGAACTCACCTCGAATGTAAGTTCGTGTTTGGATGTGAAGTGGTAGCGATGATCCTCGGGTTAGAACCTGCGTGCGTAGTCGCGTCCTAATAATAATTATACACGATATCGTATTTGAATTAATAAGATATTAATTTAAATAAAAGTTAAATAGTGATTTAAATAATAATTAAAGTGTTAGACAACACTTTAATTATGTAAGGAATACTTACAAAATTATTTGGAGATATCCTAGGCGTTTTCGGCCTAGCCCTCACCAAAATCCGTTGATTTCAGTCTAAAACATCAACTGAGAACCAAGTCCTCAGTCTTAAGGGGTTCTCGATTTGATTGAGTTCTCGGTCCAGGTGGTTTTCGGTCAAGCTTGAAGATTTGAAGGTTGTTCTTGGTGTTCTTGGTGAATTTATGAAGATTTGAAGGATTTCGCTTGAAGATTTGAAGATTCTTGGATGATACTTGAGAACAAAATGAGTGTGTTTTCGGTTTGAAAAGTGAGAAATCACTTATGTTTCCGGGTGAAATCATATATATATATATATATATATATATATATATATATATATATATATATATATATATATATATATATATAGGGTCTTCGGTCTAAGAGGAGTTTTCGTTCAAGGGGAGTTCTCGATGGTGTTTGCGGTCCGAAAGTGAGGTTCTCGCCTGGAGTTTTTGGTCCGAAGAGTAGGACCTCGTAGGGGTGGTTTTTAGTGGAAATAAGTAGTTTTCGGTTGAGTGTGTTTTTATCCCAAACATTAAAATACTTATATAAAAATATTATTTCTATATTTTAAATCAATATTTAACCCTTATAAACTTATCAAAATAAATAAAACTTGATTTTTATTTAGAGGGTTTGATTTCTATTGATTTTTATTGACTTGAAAATGACGGGTTGTTACATTATCCCCCCGTTAGAGGGAATTTCGTCCCAAAATTCTTTCTATCGAGAGTACATCATTGGCCAGGAAAAGATGCAGCTACTTTTGTTGCATCAGATCTTCTTGCTCCCAAGTGAATTTAGGTCCCCGCTTGGTGTTCCAGCGAAGCTTCACTATTGGTATGCGACTTTTTTTCGTTCGTTTGACTTCCCTATCCATGATTTCTACTAGTTCTTCCATAAAGTTAAGACTCTCGTTTATCTCGATTTCATCAAGTGGAATCACAAGAGTCTCGTCGGATAGACACTTCTTTAGATTTGACACGTGGAAGAAAGGGTGTATGTTATTAAGTTCTTGTGGTATACGGAGTTTGTAAGCTACCGGGCCGATTCTAGCGAGAATCTCAAATGGCCCAATGTACCTTGGATTTAGTTTTCCACGCTTTCCAAAGTGTATCATGCCCTTCCAGGGTGAGACCTTCAACATAACGCGGTCACCAACCTGGAATTCCAAGGGTTTTCACCTCTTGTCTGCGTAGCTCTCTTGTCTATCTCTAGAGGCTTTCAGTCCTTCTTAAATTTGGATGATCTTTTCTGTGGTTTCTCGGATGATCTCCGGGCCAATGAGAGTGCTATCAGGGACTTGCCCTTTAGCTAGCTGCGTCTCACCCACTTCAGCCTAGCACAGAGGGGATCTGCACTTACGACTATAGAAGGCTTCGAACGGGGCTGCCTTGATGCTAAAGTGGTAGCTATTGTTGTAGGAGAACTTGACAAGTGGCAAATGGGTATCCCATGCCTTACCGAAGTCGATCACATAGGCTCTCAACATGTCTTCTATGGTTTGAATAGTTCTCTCTGATGTAAGTTCTGGTCAATTTCTCCATTTTGTCTGTTTCCTTCATTGGTAGGGAGTGTGCGGACTTGGTTAATTTGTCGATGATTACCCAGATGGTGTCATGAACACCCGAGGTCTTAAGAAACTTAGTTATGAAATCCATTGTAATCCACTCCCACTTCCACTCAGGTATCTCTGGCTACTGCAGAAGACCCGAGGGCTTTTGGTATTCTACCTAGACTTTGGCGCAAGTTAGGCACTTGCCCACACAGGTAGCAATCTCGGCTTTCATGTTCGGCCACCAATAGAGTTTCTTGAGATTTAGATACATCTTATCTGAACTTGGATGAACGGAGTATCGAGTCTTGTGGGTTTCATTAATGAAAGCATATATGTGGCCACTAAACTCCGGTGTCCAGATCTGATTCATGAAGTAACGAACTTTATCACCCTTAATTTCTAAGTTCTTCTCCATTCTTCTTAAGGCTTCATCTGCCACATTATCCGACTTCAAGGCTTCTAACTGGGCCTCTTTGATCTATGCAGATAGATGTGAATAGATTGTCATGGTTAGTGCCTTCACTCTATGACCTGAGTACTCCTTTCGACTAAGGGCATATGCTACTACATTGGCTTTGTCGGGATGATAGCGAATTTTGCATTTGTAATCATTGAGTAGCTCTACCCATTGTCACTGTCTCATGTTAAGTAATTTCTGATCGAAGATGTGTTGGATGCTTTTGTGGTCGGTAAAGATGGTGCACTTGGTATCGTAAAGGTAATGCCTCCAGATTTTTAGTGCAAAGACTACTAGTCCCATCTCAAGATCATGAGTGGTGTAGTTGACCTTGAAGGGTTTTGAGCATTCTGTGATATCCCCAAAACCTCGGCCAGAAAAGACCGATTTTCATTTATGCTTTTAAATAATTTCAGAGTAAATCCTTTTGATTTGAAAGAGTTGCGGAATTTGTTCCCAAAAACAAAACATGATAAAACAATGTTTACCAAAGCATTTCATAAAAGAAATGTATTTTTATTATATAATCAAAACTCGGGGTGTCATGTTCCGATACAGACCAATAAGCATAAACGATAACATTACAAGTCATTCAACAAATATATACATATACAGACTTGTAAACAAAACAACTTGATGGTTCATCCATCTTATGCCCTTGCGCCACTTCCTGTAATACAAATAAAACTGAGTGGGTCAGGCTTGGGAGCCTAGTGAGCATATAGGGTTTTCAACCCACAATAAATAATCATATTTAATTTTCACCAACCAACAATAACCCAATTACCCATTCCCGTTATTCTCACTTTATGTCCCTATGACAACTAACATAAGGGACCTAGTCTAATAATATTTCATCGAGGCGACAACACATGCTTCGGGGGTTCCTCAGCAATATAAGTCAAATAAGGCAACCATGAGGGGGATGGAGTACAGCGAATGAACAGCCAAGTTCATTAACAACTACAGGTGGCAAACCTGCTAATGTTTCCACAAGACTATCTAGAAAAGTCCGTGGTCGTCATCTAAACTCCATTAGATGACTGAATCAAACAACAACGAGGCCTCTCATCTGTTTATTACACACCAACTATGTACCCATGTTCTACCCAACATATTAGTAGATAAAATATACATTTTTATACATAGATAAAAACCTATATAGCATGCTTTGATCAATACATATTCCACATAACAGATGAGGCACACACACATAACACGTATTTCATAGAAAACAATTCAGATCTATGAGATAGAAGAGAGTGAATATACATTCACACATATAACACAAAATATACACATAACACGTATTTCGTATAAAATACTTCATGATTATGCGTTAGAAGAAAGTAACCGCACACTCACACCTATAAACAACAATATACTTAATACACTCGAACCAAACTTGTATTATTATCGTGTTTATGAAAGGTAGTATACACTCACTTGATCAGAAGATGATCGGACAACACTTCAACTTGCAGAAGTAGTAATCCTCTGCAGATCTGGAAGATCTTCACAAAAATCGAACTTCTCGCGGGCAGAGCTTCGGCTCGGGAACCACACTTCTCGGGATCTTCGGGATCTCGGGACTTGCCTCGGGGCTCGAGAATAATACCGGGGCTTCGGGGTATTTCTGGCACGCAAATCGATGCAAAACGGGAGAGAGAGAAGAGAGAAAATAGCAAAAGAACTCGGCTGCCCTTGCATCCTATTTATAGGAGGCTGGAGCCTCGGAGTACGCGGGGCGTATTGGTCCGAAATCGTCATGGCGTTCGTCATACGAAGAACTCGAGTGCTAGGGTTGTCATGCTTCGTTGTACGCGGGGCGTACTTCGGATCAGATCGGTGACTCCTTCGGATAATGCCGGATTTTCCATTTAAAATTAAATACAAATTATTTAATAAATTTCGGAAATTCATATCTTCTTCATACGAACTCTGTTTTCGACGTTCTTCATATCCACGCGAAGGTGAGACTACGCTCTACAACTTTCGTTTAGACTCCGTCGGCTATTTTTAACTTTATTTTTATTATTTATTTTTAATAGGTCGGGACAGAAAAACTTCGTTATAAATTCATAACTTCTTCGTTTGACGTCCGTTCACGCCTAACATTTTATCGCTTCGATACCAACAACGAGACCTTCGATCCTCGTTTAGATTGCTTCGGCTAAAAACCCCTCGATTTCAAATTGAGTATTTCAGGCTGCATACCGCTAAGCCGAAACTTCGATAAATCATAACTTCCTCATACGAAGTCAGATTTGGGCGTTGTATATATATTCGGAAACCTCGTTTCAACTACTACAACATTAACCAAAGATATCAAGTTTATTTTATACTTAAATTTTGATGCTTATTTTTATTCTTAATTAATCAAACCACATAATTAAGCAATTAAGCACAAAACACATAATACTCAAATAATACAATCTTATTATTTCAAAACGGGTTACAAAGGTTAACCTAGACTATTACATTGCTAAAAATGGCAAGCCCGGATACATAGGCGTTACAATTCTCTCCACCTTAGAATGATTCCATCCCCGGAATCACACATCAACAAACAAATGCGGATAGTGACTCAACATGTCATTCTCCGTCTCCCAGGTGAGATTCGGCCCATTCGTGTGTTTCCATCGGACAAGCACTAACCCAACCATTTTGCGTCGCAACTTCTTAGTCTTTCGGTCAACAATTGCCTCTGGTTCTTCAATCAACCTTTTGTTCTCATCAATTCTCATTTCAGAAATTGGAATTATATCGGGAACTTCTCCTGTGAATTTCCTCAAATAACACACATGAAAAGTGTTGTGAATTCCATTCAGTTCTTCGGGTAATTCGAGCTTGTAAGCTTGGTTCCCAACCCTCTGAAGAACTTTAAACGGTCCAATAAACCTTGGACTCAACTTTCCCCTTTTTCCAAATCTTATAAGTCCCTTCCACGACGAGACTTTAAGCAAAACCGAATCTCCAACCTCAAAAGTCATTGGTCTTCGCTTTTTGTCAGCATAGCTCTTTTGACGATCCTGAGCTGCTAACATTCTTTCCCTAATTATTTTCAACTTTTCAGCAGTTTGATGAACCATCTCTGGTCCCATAAACTGCTTTTCCCCAACCTCAAGCCGACAAGACACTTCTGTCCATACAAAGCTTGATAAGGTGCCATCTTAATGCTCGAGTGAAAACTATTATTATAGGAAAATTCTACAAAAGGTAAATGTTCATCCCAATTACCTAGGAATTCCAAGGTACATGCTCTCAGCATATCTTCAAGTGTTTGTATCGTTCTTTCACTCTGACCATCAGTCTGCGGATGGTAAGCTGTACTTAAACACAACTTGGTACCCATTTCCTCTTGTGGACTTTTCCAAAATATCGAGGTGAAACGGCTATCACGATCCGACACAATCGTTAACGGAACACCGTGAAGCCTCACAATTTCCTTCACGTAAGAATTCGCAAGCTTTTCCATAGACCATTTCTCCTTGGCTGCTATGAAATGCGCACTCTTAGTGAATCGATCAACGACCACCCAAATCATGTCGTGACCATTCTTTGTTCTGGGCAGTTTAGTGACAAAATCCATAGCAATGTCTTCCCACTTACCCATAGGCATAGACAATGGTTTTAAACTCCCGTACGGTTTCTGATGTTGTGTCTTTACTCTCGCACAAGTCACACACTCAGCCACATACTTTGCAACATCAAGCTTCATCGTCGGCCACCAGTAGTAGGGTTTCAGTTCCCTATACATTTTAGTGCTACCAGGATGAATTGAGTACATGGTTTTGTGAGCTTCTTCCATCAGAAGATCCCTAATTCCTCCTGACTTAGGTACCCAAATACAATCTTGGAGTACCTTCAGTCCATGACCGTTTGTCCCAAACACCAACGTTTTACCCAAACGTTCCTCCTTTCGGTCATTTTTCTCAGAAGATTCCTCTTGAGCTTTCTTTATACTTTCCACAATGGTCGAGACAACTTCAATTCTCAACGCTCTTGGCCTTTTACTTTCAAGATTGACTTTCCGACTGAGAGCATCAGCAACAACATTAGCTTTACCGGGGTGGTAAAGTATCTCGCAGTCGTAGTCTTTAAGTAATTCTAGCCAGCGTCGTTGCCTCATATTCAATTCCTTCTGACCAAAGAGATATTGGAGACTCTTATGATCAGTGAAAAGTTTGCACTTCATGCCATAGAGGTAATGCCTCCATATTTTCAGAGCGAAAACTACCGCTGCCAACTCCAAATCATGAGTCGGGTAATTCTTTTCATGCTCTTTCAGCTGTCGAGATGCATATGCTATCACCTTTTCTCTTTGGGTCAAAACACAACCCAATCCAACACCAAACGCATCGCTATAAACAGCGAAGTCTTCAACTCCATCGGGTAAAGAAAGTATTGGTGCCTCGCATAGCTTCTTCTTTAGCTCCTCGAATGCTTCTTTATGCTTATCACTCCAAGCATAAGTAGCTCCTTTGTGGGTCAAAGCTGTTAATGGAGTAGCGATCGAAGAAAAGCCTTGGATAAACCTTCGGTAATATCCGGCTAATCCTAAAAAGCTTCGAATCTCCATGGGACTTTTCGGTTGTTCCCACTTCATCACAGCTTCGATCTTCGCTGGATCAACCATTATCCCTTCTTGGTTGACCACGTGACCCAAAAATTGGACTTCACGAATCCAAAAATCACATTTGGAGAACTTCACATACAGCTTCTCCTTCTTCAAAACTTCAAACACTTCTCGCAAGTGTCTGCCATGCTCCTCCTAGCTTTTCGAGTAAATCAGAATGTCGTCTATGAACACTATCACGGATTTATCAAGGAAAGGATTACAAACCCTATTCATTAAATCCATGAATGCTGCCGGAGCATTTGTTAGTTCAAACGACATAACCAAGAACTCGTAGTGTCCATATCTAGTTCTGAATGCAGTCTTCTCGATATCTTGCTCTCTTACTTTTAGCTGATGATATCCTGACCTAAGATCGATCTTTGAGAAATAGCTCGAACCTTGAAATTGATCAAACAGGTCATCAATCCTCGGCAACAGATATCTATTCTTTATTGTTGCCTTGTTCAGCTCTCTATAATCGATGCACATTCTCATACTTCCATCTTTCTTCTTCACGAATAACACCGGAGCTCCCCAGGGCGATGAACTAGGTCTAATGAAACCTTTGTCCAATAACTCCTGAAGTTGCATCATCAGCTCCTTCATCTCCGTCGGTGCTAATCGGTAAGGTGCCTTTGCTATTGGCGTGGTTCCTGGTAACAAGTCAATTCTGAACTCCACTTGTCTATCAGGTGGTAATCCAAGAAGATCTTCGGGAAATACTTCCGGATAATCACACACCACTGGAATACTCTGCATCACCTTCTTTTCTTTCTTAGCATCAATCACGAATGCTAAATATGATGTACATCCCTTGGTCAAACACTTTCTGGCTTTCATTAGGGAAATGATTCCAGAATTCACTCGCCGTTTGTCCCCATACACCATAAACGAATCTTTCCCAGGCGGGTTTACTTTAACTATCTTCTTCTTGCATAAAATTTCGGCATCATTGGCGCTAAGCCAATCCATTCCCAACACGATGTCGAAACCATTAAGTTCGATAGGCAATAATTCCTCGTGAAACTTATTCCCATTAAGGTTGATTAAGATGTTTTTCATACGATGGCTAACAGGTACAAACTTGCCACTAGCTACTTCGACTAACAAAGCATTATCTAGTCTATCAATAGGCAAAGCTAGCTTTCTACCAAACTCATGAGAAATAAAGGAGTAGTTGGCTCCAGAATCAAACAAAATTTGAGTAGGTAATTCGTTTACGAGAAAGGTACCTGAAGCGACATCAGCTTCATCTTTTGCAGCTTCGAGTGTCATCTGGAAGGCTCTCGCCTTCGGCTTTGGTGGAATGTTAGGCCTAGCTACCTTCTTCTTCTTCGGATAGTCTTTCAAAATATGCCCCTCTTCATTACAACCAAAACACATCCTTTTGTTGTTCGGACATTCATTGGAAAAATGTCCAACCTTTCCACACTTGTAGCAGGTCACATCCTCGCTACATTTCCCAAAGTGCTTTTTCTTACACTTATCACACCACTTCGCTTCGCCTCCTTTTCCTCCAAACTTTTTCGAATCAGATTTCGAAAATTTGCTTTTCTTACCGGAACCAGATGTTCCCTCACACTTTCTTTTCTCACCAATATCAACCTTGTCGGTGGTTCTCCCCTTAATCATGTTCTCAACAGACTTGGCAGCCCAGATAGCTGCCTCTAGAGTATGTGCCTGGCGTACTGGCACCTCGTCCTCCCATGGGAGTCCTTTTGCATACCGGTCCACCTTTGTCAGCTCGTCTGGGACGATATGCAAGGCAAACTCCATCTTATCGGTGAAGTTATTGGTGTGTTCATCAACTGACATGCTGCCTTTCGTCAATGTCAGAAACTTGTTCTCTAGTTCCAACAGATTTGAGCCGAGCAGAACTTGCGCTTGAACTGCACCAAGAATTCTGCCCAAGACAATTGTAGTGGCTCATTAGGGCTTAACGTCTTCCCTAGAGTGTTCCACCAACGAACGGCTCCTCCTCGGAACTGACGTACTGCGTAGATAGTCTGCAACTTGCCTCTGCAGCCACAAGTCATGAAGGCTAACTCCATTTCGGAGATCTAATCCATAACTCCAATCAGATCCTCCTTTCCATTGAAGGTCGATGGTTTGCAAGTTAGAAAGTCCTTGTAGCCACTAAACTCCAGTGTCTAGATCTGATTCATGAAGTAACGAACTTTATCACCCTTAATTTCTAAGTTCTTCTCCATTCTTCTTAAGGCTTCATCTGCCACATTATCCGACTTCAAGGCTTCTAACTGGGCCTCTTTGATCTATGCAGATAGATGTGAATAGATTGTCATGGTTAGTGCCTTCACTCTATGACCTGAGTACTCCTTTCGACTAAGGGCATATGCTATTACATTGGCTTTGTCGGGATGATAGCGAATTTTGCATTTGTAATCATTGAGTAGCTCTACCCATCGTCACTGTCTCATGTTAAGTAATTTCTGATCGAAGATGTGTTGGAGGCTTTTGTGGTCGGTAAAGATGGTTCACTTGGTATCGTAAAGGTAATGCCTCCAGATTTTTAGTGCAAAGACTACTGGTCCCATCTCAAGATCATGAGTGGTGTAGTTGACCTTGAAGGGTTTTGAGCATTCTGTGACATCCCCAAAACCTCGGCCATAAAAGACCGATTTTCATTTATGCTTTTAAATAATTTCAGAGTAAATCCTTTTGATTTGAAAGAGTTGCGAAATTTGTTCCCAAAAACAAAACATGATAAAACAATGTTTACCAAAGCATTTCATAAAAGAAATGTATTTTCATTATATAATCAAAACTCGGGGGTGTCATGTTCCGATACAGACCAATAAGCATAAACGATAACATTACAAGTCATTCAACAAATATATACATATACAGACTTGTAAACAAAACAACTTGATGGTTCATCCATTTTATGCCCTTGCGCCACTTCCTGTAATACAAATAAAACTGAGTGGGTCAGGCTTGGGAGCCTGGTGAGCATATAGGGTTTTCAACCCACAATAAATAATCATATTTAATTTTCACCAACCAACAATAACCCAATTACCCATTCCCGTTATTCTCACTTTATGTCCCTATGACAACTAACATAAGAGACCTAGTCTAAGAATTTTTCATCGAGGCGACAACACATGCTTCGGGGGTTCCTCAGCAATATAAGTCAAATAAGGCAACCATGAGGGGGATGGAGTACAGCGAATGAACAGCCAAGTTCATTAACAACTACAGGTGGCAAACCTGCTAATGTTTCCACAAGACTATCTAGAAAAGTCCGTGGTCGTCATCTAAACTCCATTAGATGACTGAATCAAACAACAACGAGGCCTCTCATCTGTTTATTACACACCAACTATGTACCCATGTTCTACCCAACATATTAGTAGATAAAATATACATTTTTATACATAGATAAAAACCTATATAGCATGCTTTTATCAATACATATTCCACATAACAGATGAGGCACACACACATAACACGTATTTCATAGAAAACAATTCAGATCTATGAGATAGAAAGAGTGAATATACATTCACACATATCACACAAAATATACACATAACACGTATTTCGTATAAAATACTTCATGATTATGCGTTAGAAGAAAGTAACCGCACACTCACACCTATAAACAACAATATACTTAATACACTCGAACCAAAATTGTATTATTATCGTGTTTATGAAAGGTAGTATACACTCACTTGATCAGAAGATGATCGGACAGCACTACGACTTGCAGAAGTAGTAATCCTCAGCAGATCTGGAAGATCTTCACAAAAATCGAACTTCTCGCGGGCAGAGCTTTGGCTCGGGAACCGCACTTCTCGAGATCTTCGGGATCTCGGGACTCGCCTCGGGGCTCGAGAATAATATCGGGGCTTCGGGGTATTTCTGGCATGCAAATCGATGCAAAACGGGAGAGAGAAGAGAGAAAATAGCAAAAGAACTCGGCTGCCCTCGCATCCTATTTATAGGAGGCTGGAGCCTCGGAGTACGCGGGGCGTACAGGTCCGAAATCGTCATGGCGTTCGTCATCCGAAGAACTCGAGTGCGAGGGTCGTCATGCTTCGCTGCACGCGGGGCGTACTTCGGATCAGATCGGTGACTCCTTCGGATAATGCCGGATTTTCCATTTAAAATTAAATACAAATTATTTAATAAACTTCGGAAATTCATATCTTCTTCATACGAACTCCGTTTTCGACGTTCTTTATATCCACGCGAAGGTGAGACTACGCTCTACAACTTTCGTTTAGACTCCGTCGGCTAATTTTAACTTTATTTTTATTATTTATTTTTAATAGGCCGGGACAGAAAAACTTCGTTATAAATTCATAACTTCTTCGTTTGACGTCCGTTCACGCCTAACTTTTTATCGCTTCGATGCCAACAACGATACCTTCGATCCTCGTTTAGATTGCTTCGGCTAAAAACCCCTCGATCTCAAATCGAGTATTTCAGGCTGCATACCGCTAAGCTGAAACTTCGATAAATCATAACTTCCTCATACCTAGTCAGATTTGGGCGTTCTATATATATATTCGGAAACCTCATTTCAACTACTACAACATTAACCAAAGATATCAAGTTTATTTTACACTTAAATTTTGATGCTTATTTTTATTCTTAATTAATCAAACCACATAATTAAGCAATTAAGCACAAAACACATAATACTCAAATAATACAATCTTATTATTTCAAAACGGGTTACAAAGGTTAACCTAGACTATTACATTGCTAAAAATGGCAAGCCTAGAAACACAGGCGTTACACATTCTAACACTCATAAGGTGTACATGCAACCCTAAATAACTTAGATCAATGTTTTCTCTATTATACATGCAAACTTTCATTTTCCAAGGTATTACCCTAGCTAGCAGACAAAACTTTGATACTTGGGTAATAAAACAAGTTAGATAACATACCTTTTATTGTAGCTTGTTGCTTGGAGCTTTAAAAACCTAGCACCAATAGTGTGAATGCCTCAAGTGGAATCAGAAATCACCACTAACACTTGGAAACTTGGTAGAGGACTATTTAGCTCACAAAAATCCGCCACACTCTTGCAAAGACTCTAGGTGCCAATTTCTTGAACCAAAGGGCTTCTTATATAGTGTGGTTACATTAGGGTTACACCATGTAAACCCTAATGTGCATGACTTTCCACATTCCTCATGATCCATGGGTTTTAACCTCCATGGACTAGTATCCATGTTCACCACATGGGTTAAGCCCAACATAAGGAATCATAAAGCATTAGCCCACATTATAAGAATGAATGATTTACACAATCAATCCCTATATATTTAATTAGTCTCTGTTGATCACAAAATTAATTCCAAATTAATTCTTGATCAATACTAATTAAATAATATGATTTCATATTAATATATTATAACTTCTAATATATTAATAAATCATAATTATCCTCTTCTCAAAAGTTTAAACTGTTCCGGTGAAGTGCAACCCAAATGGACCATGCTACTCTCTGGCCAAGTACATACCCGTTATAGATATGGACTTAGACACTAATCCAACAGTCTCCCACTCGGATTAGTCTAATAACTATTATTGGAAGTATGACTCCATAACGCGACTAGCAATCATAGCTCTTAAAGGCTACTGTCGAACTTTGACCTAGTTAATGACGCGTCCATTAGATAAGGGATCATATATTCCTACATTTTTAGATATCATATGGACTGAGACATGGATTATAATCATTCTCTCTGTCCATCTGTTGTTTCCTGATTTCTGATTTATGATGACCGACTATTTAAACAAATCAAATTAGTCCAGGCCTGGTGTCATCACAAAATCATCGAAGGGCCTACACATATTGTTTTTATCCACATGGGGTAAAAGGAATGGATAAACTTTCACCCAAATGCTTGCTTGTACTTACTCATCAAATTACACACAACGATATGTTTTATAACATCTAAGTTACTGGCGCGTTTACATATGTAAATGTGCAACCGACTTGCAACTACAACTCACATGTCTCCGTTTCAAGAATATAAGATATTATCGTCTCACCATCACTCGTGATAAAATCCATGAAGTGATTTAGATGAGCGTGGGTTGAATCCAATACTCGAATCTTATTCCAGAGTACTCACGAACACTGCAACCATCTTGTCCTAGACAAACTACAGACCCATTCATAACAATCTTGCCTCAATACCTACTTCCAAAGTATGATCGATTGTGGATGGTTTGAATAACCTAGTTATTCGGGAAGTCAAAACATGCAAAGTGAAACACAATAATAATACTAATTCTATATGGCCCAAAACTTTTGAGTCATATTGATTACTCATTATTCATTGTATAATGTTTCGAATAATCAACTTAATACTTGAATTAAAACAATAGCTATGCCATGCTCCAAGCATGTACATTATGTTTGTCTAAACAATAGTTATGCCATGCTCCAAGCATGCACACTATGTTTGTCTATGGTTCTTACTTTGTGAAATATATCAATTGAAAACATTTCAATGATGCTCATTTCATAATTCGAAATTTTTGTTGCAAGTGTAAAAATTTTAAATTCTTGTCACTGCTAGGAAGTGTTAGATTCTAAACTATCATGCAATGATTCTTTTGTAATGTCTAGGTGCCAAAAGTCACAGAGACTTGACCAATGATATTACACAATATTCCTTTAGAGATTGTTACATGACAATTCCATGGAGATGAAGTCTCAAATTCAAAGTACATTCCTTTGAACATCCTTCTTGCATTAAAGTTTCTAACTTTCTCATCTATTCTTCAACTCCCAATATGGAAACATTCCATATTTGCCATACGATAACTCATTATTAATAGACTCTTGTCTATTCATAATAATGTTAATATGGTCCTTCGATTACTATACTTCCAACTGTCCTTAAGCGACCATTCCTTGGCGAACCTTAGATTGTCCTTAATAGTTCTTTAACCACTTCATTCACATCCAGTTCTATGCTTTTCCCTCTAAATGCCCTAGGAATTTGGAAAATTAGAACACAAGAATATTATAACATATGCAATCGATCCTATACCCAAAAGCTTGTGGGATGTGATTCATAATGTCTAACATAAAGCTTATGATACTTGACCAGTCTTTTGCAATAATATTTCTATTTGCCATGTTCTTATAAATTTGATTATGAAGAAGGATGCCGTAATCATAACCAAATTTTGAGAACGCAATTAACATTTCCATATATAGAATTTCCTTATGTTGAACCATTCCAACATAACATATATATATATATATATATATATATATATATATATATATATATATATATATATATATATGACTAATTTCGATTAAAAACTCAATATAAGCTTTTAGATTTTGAAATGAAGTATGAATTCCACTCCCTTGATTATAGCAAAACAACATTTTCAAACCCTGCAACTTTGCGAATTGAAACTTTGTTTTCTATAATTAACATTACTAACTTGCAACATTTACCAAAATAATTATGCTCCCACTAGCATAATAATTATTAACTTACCTGGATAACACTTATGCTCCCACTAGCTTTGACATGTATTCAGAAATCAGCTGGGCTTCTAGAAATCAATACCTATTGACTTTCTTACCAAAGTTCATATTTCTGATACGAGATGCTTTGATAAGACTTTATCTAGGCTTCTCAAAATCATACACCTTTCCTTAGATAACTCACATGTGTGTCTTAACAATTTTAGAACTTACAACAATAAGTCTCAAATGTTTAGATCCTTTGCCATTTCTCACAATTCGAATTATGAAGAGGGATGCCGTAATCACAATTGAATTGGAGAATGCAAATATCACAATTGCTATCTTCTTAAAATCTACTTATTGAAAGCGTTTTCTCACCATCATTTTCATGAATCGTAGAGAAACCTTATGACACTTAGATTTTATAGCGTATATGTTGCTATCCATGTGAAGTTGTCATAACCATAATCACAAGACAAGGTCAGTGACAAATCTAAACTCATGTGGACTGAATTTGTTCAATCTTAATTTCTTGCCACTTGGCAGCACAAGGGCCTACCATTGCTTCCTAGTTGTTATGCAAACAACTGAGAACTCATTGACCTCATATGCATAGTCAACTTTAACTTGAATGTGTAACAACCCAAATTTTACAAAGAAAATTTTCATTTTTAATTAGTCAACCATTTTTCATAAATCATAAAGATTCCAATAATTGTTTTCAAAACCATCAACATTACAACATCATTATTTTCAAAACATCAGAGTGTTCCCCAAACCAGACCGGAAAAGAGAGATAGAGTGCACGCTGCATCATCATGCCTTGCCTTTGCCCTTGGACTCTGAAGTACCTGAAACGAATCCACAAACGGTAAGCTGAAAGCTTAGTGAGTCCCTATGAGCATACCCCACACAAACCACATATCACATTAGCTATAAAGCTACCTCTACCACATATCACATGTTAATTAGACATGAAGCTATCTCTACCATTAGCCACAAAGGCTATCTCTACCATCAGCCATAAAGGTTGTCTCTACCATTACCCTAATGCCATCTCTACCATTAGCCATAAGGCTATCTTTACCGTTAGCCACAAAGGCTATCTCTACCATATATCATGCACACATACATATCACACCTCTATGTAACAAGTAAACCAACTATCACAAGATGGGCCGACCTTGGTGCCTTAGACCCATTGGCATGGTGAGAAAACTCACCTCTCAAAGGCTAAACTGGCAAACTGGATTCAGGTATGTCCTGTGCTGCTCTTTTCAAACTGTTTACAATCAATGAGTAATTATCTCAGCATAGTCCCATAAATACCCCCAGGGTCAACCCTGGTCAAAGTCAAAGTCTATAGTCAAGGTCAATAATCTATATTGACGTTGACTCGCTGAGTACACTCATCTACTCGTCGGGTTCCATGTTTAGGTCGCTGACTCGCCGAGTCACCCGAGGGACTTGTCGAGTTCCTTGGTGTTTACGGCCGTAAACCACCAACCGTACACCTTTGACTATAAACCCTTGGCCGTAAACCCTTGGCCATACACCCTTGGCCGTAAACCCTTGCTCGTACACCCTTGGCCGTACACTCTTGGCCGTAAACGAGGAAACCCTCTCGACTCGCCGAGTCATTTGCACAACTCGTCGAGTCCCCCAAAGTTCATCATGATTAAGGTCCTTTCTAGTGGGACTTAAGGTCCCAAACTTTAGATCCATCATCTCTTATTATAGATTTCACGTAAAGTTACAAGCTTTACGTGCATGCAGGGCCTTTCATAACCGTAAACACCAAAACTAATCCTCTAACAAGGTTTTCATGCATGGAGAGGGAATAAGCTTATAAGGAATGCAACTTTATGATATTTGGGACCTAGTGAGGTTTAGATTGGGAACCATACCCTTGTGATAGGTCCAAATCTAGGCTTGCTTCCATTTCCTCAAAGTTTTGTCATGAACTCCCAAATAGAATATAGGCTTAAGATAAAAGATTCATACCTCAATTTGATGCCCAAGATGAACTAGATGCTAGATCCAGTGTTTTCCCCTTGAGTCTTCTTCTCCAAACTTGGATTCCTTCACACATTCCCAAAGTCAAGCTCTCAAATGCACACACTTAACACACTAGGGAGTTTGAGGCCATACACAGTCTCTTATGATTTTAAGGGAGGCTACAAGAGCGTTTAATGAGGCTTATATAGGGGCAAAACCCAAAAATTAGGGTTTTCATTAAACAGCGCTGACTCGTCGAGTCAGCCTTCTGACTCACCGAGTCACTTTCGATTCATGCCCCTGAAATATGACCCTACTCGACGAGTTGAGCTCCCAACTCGCCGAGTCCATGCATGAAACTTCTTTATTGGCACGTTTCCAACCAATGCTCAAACCAGGTGTGACAAATCTCCCCCACTTGAACTAGACTTCGTCCTCGAAGTCTGCTGACCCAAAAAAATATGGGTAATGCTCTCGCATCTCCTCTTCCAGCTCCCAAGTCCATTCGGAGCCTCTCCGATGCTTCCATTGCACTTTCACCAGTCTTACTTCTTTATTCCGAAGAACCTTGGTTTTCCTATCCAGCACCGCAACGGGTTTCTGAATATAGTTCAAACTATCATCCACCTGGATATCGTCTAGAGAGACGAACGCGGCCTCGTCGGTGACACACTCTCGAAGCCACGACACATGGAATGTGTTGTGAATCTGGCTAAGCTCTTCCGGTAAATCTAAACGGTAGGCCACTTTGCTCACTCGTGCCGATATCCTGAACGACCTAATATATCGGGGTCCTAGCTTACCCCTCTCTCGAAATCTGATGATTCACTTCCAAGGTGACACCTTCAATAACACGAAATCTCCCACCTGAAATTCTAAGTCTGACCGTCGTCGGTCAACATAACTTTTCTGGCGACTCTGCGCAACTCGCAGTCGGTCTTGCACTTGCTGAATTAGTCCCGTAGTCTTGAGCACTACCTCAGTGCTCCCAATGACTCGGTGTCCAACCTCATCCCAACAAACCGGGGTCCTACACCTTCGACCATATAACATCTCAAACGGAGCTCGATCGATACTGGCATGATAACTATTATTGAATGAAAACTTTGCCAGTGGGAGATACGTATCCCAACTTCCTCCAAAATCCAACACGTATGCCCGTAGCATATCTTCGAGTGTTTGTATTGTCCTCTTGCTCTGTCCATTGGTCTGGGGGTGATACGCCGTGCTAAAATGTAGCTGAGTGCCCAGGTCCTCATGGAATTTCTTCCAGAACCTAGATGTAAACCGAACATCATGGTTAGAAACTACCGACATAGACACCCCGTGTCTAGCCACCACCTCCCGCACGTAAATATCTACCAACTTCTCTGCGGATATACTCTCGGATATCAGAATGAAATGGGCACTCTTCTTCAGTCTATCCACAATCACATATATGGCATCCACACTCTTCACCGTCCTTGGCAACTTCGTAATTAAGTTCATTGTGATCTCCTCCCACTTCCACATGGGAATGGGTAGCGGTTGGACCTTACCATGAGGCCACTAATGCTCGGCCTTGACCTTCCTGCAAGTCAAGCACCGCTCTACAAACCAAGCAATTTCCTGCTTCATGCATGGCCACCAGTAACTCAGCCTCAAGTCCCAATACATTTTCGTAGCTCCTGGATGTATAGAGAGCTTGGACTTATGTGCTTCCTCTAATAACTTCTGTCTCACTCCCCCGGACACCGGTACCCACACTCGGCCACATTGCGTCAAGAGACCACGACTATTCTCAACAAACAGAGGATATTATCCTCGAATCCTCTCTACCTTCCAATTCTCTTTCTTCACTCCCTCGACTTGAGCCTCTTTGATCGTCTCCAACAATGGAGAGATCACCATCATCCTCATACCCATATTCCCGATCGGAGAACCTGCCGTCTTACAGCTCAAAGCATAGCCCACTACGTTGGCCTTCCTTGGGTGGTATAGGATTTCACAATCATAATCTTTTAACATGTCCAACCACCTTCTTTGTCGCCTGTTGAGGTTTTGTTGGTCCATCAAATACTTCAGACTCTTGTAGTCGGTGTAAATGGTACACCGCACCCCATACAAGTAATGCCTCCAAATCTTGAGGGCAAACACTACTGCCCCCAATTCCAGATCGTGAGTTGGTTAATTCGCCTCATGCGACTTCAACTGTCGCTAGGCGTATGTTATCGCATGCCCCCTCTGCATCAGTACTGCGCCCAATCCGGAAATCGATGTGTCACATTACACCATCAAATCATCTAACCCCTCGGGTAATACAAGGATTGGTGCCTCGCACAACTTCTGCCTTAAGGTATCGAAGACCCCTTGCTGATCTGATTCCCACCGGAACATTACATTCTTCTTGGTTAACCGGGTCAATGACACAAAAATCTTGGAGAAATCTTGGATAAATCTCCGGTAATAACCCGCTAAACCCAAGAAGCTACGAATCTATAATGTATTCTTCGGTACTTCCCATTGCATCACAGCCTCAACCTTGGCTGGATCAACCAAAATACCCTTCTGATTGATGATATGCCCCATAAATTGTACCTCTCGCAGCTAAAAATCGCACTTTAAGAACTTAGCATACAAATTTTCTTCCCTTACGGTCTCCAGCACCTCCCTTAAGTGCTGTCCGTGCTGCTCCCTGTCTTAGAATAAACCAGAACATAATCAATAAAAACGATCACTGACCAATCTAGCATTGGTCTACACACCTTATTCATATGATCCGTGAACGCTGCTGGGGAGTTGGTGCGCCCAAACGGCATCACTACAAACTCATAATGCCCATACCGAGTCCTGAAAGTTGTCTTCGGTATATCTTCATCCTGAATCCTCATCTGATGGTATCCCGACCGAAGATCAATCTTGAAAAACCAAGACACACCCGCAGCTGATCGAACAAATCATCGATCCTTGGCAACGGATAACGGTTCTTCACCGTTAGCCTGTTTAGTTCCCGATAATCGATACACATCCTGTGGGACCTATCCTTATTTTTCTCGAAAAGAATTGGTGCTCCCCGCTGGGAACTGCTCGGACGTATGAACCCTCGGTCTAACAGCTCCTGAAGCTGTGTAGATAATTCATGCATCTCGGGTGGTGCCAACTAATATGGTGCCTTAGTCATTGGAGCGGCCCCCAACACTAAATCTATGCGAAACTCCACCTACTTCTCCGGAGGCACTCCTGGTAACTCTTCAGAGAAAACATCCCAAAAGTCATGAACAACCGGCACACTGCCCACATCCTTCGTGATCTTCACCCTTGTATCCGAGATATAAGCCAGAAATCCCGAACAACCCTACTGCAGGAACCTCCTAACCCTCGCAGCCGAACAAAGGGTCGGACCCTGCGATGCTCTTTCACAATGTACTACCAATTCTCCCCCACTTGGGGTTCGAACCCTCACCAACTGCTGCTCACAGTCAATCATGGCCCCGTTGTCCCCCAACCAATCCATTCTGATAATCACTTTCAGCCCTCGCAACAGTATCGGGACGAGGTCGACACGAAATCTCTCACCAAGCACACTTAGGACACAGTCCCTATACACCCCTGCAACACTAATGGTGAGGTCATCTGCAATCTCCATCTCGAGTGGGGAATCCAAAGTTCCCGACGCGTCCCAAAACCTCATGCTAAACACAAGAGATATGAACGATCGGGTAGCACCCGAATCAAACAAGACATGAGCAGACATATCATTGACCAAAAAGGTCCCTATACAAACATATAATACACATAAGCGAAACCGATACATAGAGTAGGGAACAATAATTACATACCATCCACGACATCTGGCACTACGCGTGCCTCTTTGGTAGTCAGCTGAAATGCACGGCTCTTCACTGTTGGAGCTTCCGCCTTAGCAGGGTGACCATCGGTAATCCTTATTGTGGCAGGAGTAGGCTCCGCCACCGCTCCTCCTCCTCCCTACAACTTCGGACAGTTGACCCGCTTATGGCCGGTCTGGTTGCAGTGAAAACAGATTAAGCCCTTTGCAGGACAGTCCTTGCTCATATGGCCCTGTTGGCGACATGCATAACATCCCGAGCCTGCGATACGACAAGCTCCATTGTGTACCCAGCTACACTTAGCACATCGGCCCCGACCCTGCTGGCCCTTGCTGGAAGTGTCTGTCGTCTAAGGCTTCTTAGCCTGTCCTACTGTTGCCTGAGCCTGCTCAGGCTTCCGCTTCGTGCGGGACTCCAGCTCCATTTCCCGTTCCCGGGCATTCTCCACCATTTCATTCAGGGTCTTACACACTGTAAAGCTCACAAACTCCTAAATATCGTCCCTCAGCATGGAATGATATCGGGTTCGCCTCATTTCCTCATCAGTAGTGTATTGTGGAATCAACCAAGCTCGTTCCCGAAACTTGGCGGTGATTTTCGCCAGTCTTGGTGGTCTGCTGCAAATCATGAAACTCTAGCACTAAATGTTGCACCTTAATGGGTGGTGTAAACTCCAGATCAAATCGCCGACCAAACTCGGCCCACGTCATCTCAGCCACCCTGGCTGGTCCCACCTGTCTAGTAACCTCGCCCCACTAGTCCCGGGTTCTGTCTCTCAGCATGCAAGAAGCAAACCTGACCTTTGCCACATCCGGGCAAGAACTCGTGCGCTAGGCATTTTCGATATCCGCTACCCAGCGTCGATTGACAATCGGGTCCCTGACCCCGAAAAAATCTGGCGCCTCACACTCCTTGAACTCCCGAAACGAGGGAGTTCGGGCTTCCAACTGGCCCACAACAATCTCAGTCCAAAATGATCTGAGTCTCTCTTCCATGATCTCCATACGCCCACCTTGACCGTCCCAAAAATAACTGGGGTAGCGCCAAGGATTCCCCTGGTAACCTCGGCTGCAATAAGCTCGTGCAGCCTTTCATTTATGTCATCCGTAGTGTCACCCAATCCATTTATGGATCTAGATCCAATCCTGATCCTCCAGCCCCAAAACGGGTCACTACCATGCTGAATTGGAATATCATAAATCATAACGATCAGGATTTTCATAAACGAATCTCTCCACACCGGCCCTCCTTGGAGTTGTCAGATCTAACATTGGCTTGGGTACAGGTCATGTGCTTCTAGTAGTACGGGCCCGATACTACCTTCCACACCTACCTGTACCTTTCCCCAAGGCTCAACCTGATAATTCCAATTTGTCCCAAATAAACCATATACTACCAATCATCGCATAACTCACATCCTAGGCTGTTCTAATATTTCCTCTACCCACATCAAACAAACCAATCATCACAGGTTGCCTTTATGCATGCAAATTATACATAGAAGAGGATGAAATAGACTTTCGAATAAAAGATTCTACCCTAGGACCAAAACCATACAAGGAACAAGAAGTGAGGCCAAATCGATCATTCTAAGGCTATAAGCTCCTAACAGTGTAAAATTTTAAAAGCATACACATAGCAAATTCCATACGATTATCCAAGTTCAAATATCAGAATAGCATGACTAGCATATTGGGGATATACTTACTTGGCTCGGCTGATCACGCGCGTTGCACTTTCATCTTTTCCTTCTTTCAAAAGATTTTTATGTTATTTTTTTAAAAACAATTTTACCCTTTCCTTAGTTTGAGTCCTGACACACCCGAGAGTATGTTCAAATCCCTCAAACCAAGGCTCTGATACCAACTTGTAATAACCCAAAGTTTACAAAGAAATATTTCATTTTTACCTAGTCAACCATTTTTCATAAATCATAAAGATTCCAATAATTGTTTTCAAACCATCAACATTACAACATTATTATTTTCAAAACATTAGAGTGTTCCCTAAACCACATATCACATTAGATATAAAGCTACCTCTACCACATATCACATGTCAATTAGCCATGAAGCCATCTCTACCATTAGCCACAAAGGCTATCTCTACCATCAACCATAAAGGTTGTCTCTACCATTAGCCCTAAGGCCATCTCTACCATTAGCCATAAGGCTATCTTTACCGTTAGCCACAAAGGCTATCTCTACCACATATCATGCACACATAATATCACACCTTTACGTAACAAGTAAACCAACTATCACAAGATGGACTGGCCTTGGTGCCTTAGACCCATTGGCATGGTGAGAAAACTCACATCTCAAAGGCTGAACTGTGAAACTGGATTCAGGTATGTCATGTGCTGCTCTTCCCAAACTGTTTACAATCAATGAGTAATTATCTCAGCATAGTCCCATAAATACCCCCGGGTTCAACCCTGGTCAAAGTCAAAGTCTATAGTCAAAGTCAACAATCCATATTGACCTTGACTCGCCGAGTACAATCATCCACTCTTTGGGTTCCTTGTTTAACTCGCCGACTCGCCAAGTCACCCGAGGGACTCGTCGAGTTCCTTGGTGTTTATGTCTGTAAACCACCAACTGTACACCTTTGACCGTAAACCCTTGGCCGTACACCCTTGGCCGTAAAACCTTGGCGGTACACCCTTGGCCGTAAACGAGGAAACCCTCTTGACTCTCCAAGTTACTTGCACAACTCGTCGAGTCCCCGAAAGTCCATCATGATTACGGTCCTTTCCGGTGGGACTTAAGGTTCCAAACTTTAGATCCATCATCTCCTATTATAGATTTCACGTAAAGTTACAAGCTTTACCTGCATGCAGGGCCTTTCATAACCGTAAACACCAAAACTAATCCTCTAACAAGGTTTTCATGAATTGAGAGGGAATAAGCTTATAAGGCATGCAACTTTATGATATTTGGGACCTAGTGAGGTTCAGATCTGGAACCATACCCTTGTGATAGGTCCAAATCCAGGCTTGCTTCCATTTCCTCAAAGTTTGGTCATGGACTCCGAAATAGAATATAGGCTTAAGGTAAAAGATTCATACCTTAATTTGATGCCTAAGACGAACAAGATGCTAGATCTAGTGTTTTCCCCTTGAGTCTTCTTCTCCAAGCTTGGATTCCTTCCCAAATTCCCAAAGTCAAGCTCTCAAATGCACACACTTCACACACTAGGGAGTTTGCAGCCGTACACATTCTCTTATGATGTTAAGGGAGGCTATAAGAGCGTTTAATGAGGCTTATATAGAGGAAAACCCCTAAAATTAGGGTTTTCATTAAACAACGCTGACTCGTCGAGTCAACCTTCTTACTCGCCGAGTCACTTCCAATTCGTGCCCCTGAAATATGACCCTACTCGATGAGTTGAGCTCCCAACTCGCCGAGTCCATGCATGAAACTTCTCCATTTGCAAGTTTCCAACCAATGCTCAAACCAGGTGTTACAAAATGGGCACAAAAATAAGAATATGTCAACACGATAGGTTATAAACCTCAAGTCTTGTGCTAGTGATAAATAATAGGTTTTATTCTTGATTAGGTCTTGAAGCTTTTCCAAGATCTTTAAGACTCCCACTGTCCTCTTGACATATAAGATTCTCTAGTCATGAATCATTCCATGACAAATCAAATATTCAAGAGTTAGTGCGGATTCTTATCAAGACAAACACTTCACACAATTGGCCTTAGTTGGTCTTTGTTTTATCTAAAATTATCACGACTTACCAATTTCAAATGTACAAGAGTAGAAAACTTTTACTCTACATTTGATAAGTGTTTTAAACCTTTCCGAAGATTATGTCACTCAAGGTTACAATCTTGGAGTATGACTCTAAGACTTGTTTTGGGAACGAAGTATGACTCATCTTCTTGATTTAAACTATTTTAACAATTCATGATTCCTCTTCTTAGCCAAACAAATGCACTAAGATGTTTTTGGAGGATCAATTGAGATATGATTTTTCCATATACATTAAGATGATCATAAAACACGATACTAAAGTACTCTCCCATCTTTTTAGATTGGAGAAACTTTTATCTTTCTGCCTAATTTGATTCTTCTCATTCGTTATGCTATACATTGAGCCTTTTCCAATGTTTCAGAATTATACTAAAACTTGTAAGCATAACCATGTTTACTAAACTTTAGTAAATCATGACGAATAGTCTTATCGATCTTTGTGGTGGATCTTGACCAGCGCACACCCAGTGCACCGAATCCCCTAGTCCTTCACTTGACTCACATATACATGTGAACAAGGAATTAGTCTTAATTTACCGAAGATGAAAATTCTCATCCATCATACAATACAACTTGCATGATTCCAAGTTTCTATCCAATTGAAACTTGGGTGATGAGAATCCTTCCTTAATTGGCAAATACTCGACACTACCACAAACGAAATAATCAAATTCATATTGCTAACATAGAACCATACAAACATCAATTTTTCACAAATTCCATTGCAAGGAGATATAATAAAATTGAAAAACAAAATTTTATTTATTTTTAAAATGCGGAAAAACTTTTCCTTACAATGAAATTACAAATGGAAACTATGTTACTACATATTTCTAAGCAATCTATTGTAACTCTTAAGTAGCAGCTCAAAAATCCGATCATCGAACCATGCGATTGAAATCCATCTTCATGACCAGATTCAATATACTCTTCATTTAGGCTTCCGTCCTTTTGCATGATCCTACAAAACATCAAAATACAACCTTGTCACATTATGTATTAAGAATCAACAATTAGGAACTTAATAGAGGTAGATAGTAGACTTACCTAAAGTAGAGTCAAAGTTTTCGATTCTACCTTTTCTCAGATATTTCAGGTAGTCAGGGAAGCTTCGCAACCAATTCCCCTTTTCTTGGCAATAGAAACATATAGACTCTTTGGAAATGGCACATGGGACAATCTCAGACTTAGCCCTTCTCTTTACCATTTTTTCAACCGGGTTGACTATGGATGATCCCTTTCCATTAGGAAGAGAAAGCTTTTCTCGACTTCCATTGTTGCCATAGTCAATGTCCATGGAAGTTTGGGGAGTAGATCTTCCAATCCAATTTGCTTTTACCAGTGTGCCAAATCATTTCTGATTCAACAACAACGAGCAAATAAGTAAGATCAATAAGGGTCATGTCGTGGTCTCCTATATAGTAGTCCTTAAAGAACCCTTTATATGACTTAGGAAGTGATTGAAGAACCCAATCAACATCCAACTTCCTTGAGACTTCGACACCCAAATCTCTCAGCTTGTCAGTCTGTAACTTCATTTCCAAGACATGAGCGCATATAGAATTTTCTTCCTGCCAATAGGGCTTTGAGTGAAACTTGTGGGTTAGAGAGAGTTATTGGTGGAGGTGGAGGAAGTGAAGTTCCACTACAACATAAATAAGGGATTAATCTTTCACCTTGATTGTCTTTGTGGAATATCATTTTCATGAGGAAATCTCTTTCCAAAAGACGTAGGAAGACCATAGTTGTCTGAACTAGACATCTACGAGTGGGAGAAATCCAAGTTTAGTTGATTTTACTCCTTAATATAACACCCAACATGAAATATTAAGGCTAGAACCCAACATAATATTTTACAATTTGGAAGAGGGATGCCGTAATCCAAGCTGCAAAATATTTGAAGGTAGGTAAATGACAATTTACCAATTCCCACCACGAAAAACGAAAAAGAATTTTAGGTTTTAAGTGAATTGAAACTCCTGGATCCTTTGAGATTCATTGAACAATTCAATGACATGTTTAAATCTCGATTGCGCCCTTCAAGTTCGTGACTGGGATGCCGAGGATCACAAACGAGGTGTGAATAACCATCCAAATTAGCTTGGTACACCCAATGTTACAACCACCTAATCAATGTGCTGGTTAACCACACACGCTCCATTGATCTATGATTAACATCAAGCTACCCTTTGCAATGCACTCTCGGTCCAGATTAGTGTTCCAGTTAACCACACACGCTCCACTAATGACTTAACAAAGTGCAAAGTGCAATTTCATGGGTTAGCACCATATTCACATTTTCCTAAGTAACTAAGATTTGGGAATTTATAAGTGTTTAGTTACTTTATATTTATCATTATACTTTTAATGAAGGGAGAATTAGAGTCCTATCCTACCCATTCGGCTAACGACCCTCCACCAGTCAAGGAAGTGGTGGTGAGACTGGACACCCATTAAACTGCCATTTTATAGGCAGTAACCTTATACCCCCTTATAGACTGACTTCGTGAATTAGGCCTACTAACGGTAAGACTGACTTTATTCATATACATATAAATATTAAACGTATAATATTATAACAATATAAGGGTTGAATTTTAAAATTCTAGGGTTTGGAATTAAAGTTTTAATGTGTGACTTTACAAATTCCAAAACTTGAGGGAAAGTTTTGAAACTCTTGAAAACTTTTCAACTTCATAACACATGAGTTTGAAGGTCTTTAAAATGAGACTCTTCAATTTTTTATAACCTATGACTTTTGATGATTCATTTAAATGATAAACTTTTGGAATTCCATAACTTGAGGACAAGTTATGGAGTCCATTGAAATCATCAAGATCATCAATTAAACTAACAAGCATGTTCAAGCTCTTGATTAAACTCATATGAACAAGATAATTCAAATCAAACAAATTCCATGTAATTAGACTAATCATATAAACTAATACAAAACATGAAATTTTGACAATTATCTTTTGAATTGGATAAGCATGATCATTACCACATCAAAAATAGGTTTATAAGTTCAAAAACAGTTTGGGGTAATGATCCTAGTCCAATTCCAGCCTTAAAACTCGAAAATTTGCAGTCAGGGACTCCAACTCGTCGAGTGTATGAACCAACTCGGCGAGTTGGGCAAGATTGTGAAGGGACTCGGCGAGTCCACTGTCCAGACAGCAGATTTTTTTGGTTTTTATAGCACTTCTAAGCATGTAGCATCAAGTACAATTGAAAACAAGCCTAGGCTCTGATACCATTGAAGGGTTTTGAGAATTCTAAAACTCCTAAGGTGTACATGAAACCCTAAATACCTTGGATCTATATTTTCTCTATTATACATGCAAAATTTTATTTTCCAAGGTATAACCCTAGCTAGCATACAAAACTTTGATACTTGGGTAATAAAACAAGTTAGATAACATACCTTTTGTTGTAGCTTGTTACTTGGAGCTTGAAGAGCCTAACACTAATAGTGTGAATTCCTCAAGTGGAATCACAAATCACCACTAACACTTGGAAAATTGGAAGAGGACTATTTAGCTCAGAAAAATCGGCCACACTCTTGTAAAGACTCTAGGTGCCAATTTCTTGAACCAAAGGGTTTCTTATATAGTGTGGTTACATTAGGGTTACACCATGTAAACCCTAATGTGCATGAATTTCCACATTCCTCATGATCCATGGGTTTTAACCTCCATGGAGTATCCATGGGTCACCACATGGGTTAAGCCCAACATAAGGAATCATAAATCATTAGCCGACATTATAAGAATGAATGATTCACTCAATCAATCCCTATATATTTAATTAGTCTCTTTTGATCACCAAATTAATTCCAAATTAATTGTTGATCAATACTAATTAAATAATATGATTTTATATTAATATATTATAACTTATAATATATTAATAAATCATAATTATCCTCTTCTCAAAAGTCCAAATTGTTCCGGTGAAGTGCAACCCAAATGGACCATGGTACTATCGGGTCAAGTACATACCATTTATAGTTATGGACTTAGACACTAATCCAACAGACCTTGTGTGCCTTTAGCTGTCTCGAGGCATAAGCAATAACCTTTCCTCGCTGCATAAGTACACAACCTATCCCCTGATTAGATGCATCGCAGTATACTACGAAGTCTTCTGTCCCTTCTGGAAGAGACAAGATAGGTGCGTTGCACAGGGCTTGCTTCAATGTTTGGAACATAGATTCTTGTTTCTCTCACCAACTAAAAGTTACACCCTTTTGAGTCAGGGTGGTAAGCAGTTTAGCGATTCTGGAGAAGTTTTGTATAAACCTACGGTAGTAGCCAACAAGTCCTAAAAATTGGCGGATCTCTGTTGGCGTTCTGGGTGTTGACCAGTTCTCGATTTGCTTTATTTTGGAGGGGTCCACGTGTATTCCTTCTTTGTTGACCACATGACCAAGCAAATTTACTTTCCTAATCCAAAACACGCACTTTGAGAATTTTATGTAAAGCTTTTCCACCCTTAATGTTTCTAAGACTTATCTTAGGTGCTGGCTATGTTCTTCCATACTCCGTGAGTAGACAAGTATATCATCTACAAATACTATCACAAATTTGTCTAGGAAGGGACGACATACCCGATTCATTAAATCCATGAATACCGCGGGAGCATTTATTAGACCTAAGGGCATTACTACAAACTCGTAGTAACCATAACGAGTTCAGAATGCTGTTTTGGGAACATCATTCTCATGGACTTGTAATTGGTGATTCCCCGATCTTAGGTCGATCTTTGAAAAGTAGCTGGCTCCTTGGAGTTGATCGAAGAGGTCATCTATTCGCGAAAGAGGGTATCGGTTCTTAATGGTAAGCTTGTTTAATTGGTGGGAATCTATGCACATGCGGAACGATCCATCTTTCTTTTTCACGAACATAACCGATGCTCCCCAGGGTGAAGAGCTCGGTCTGATGAATCCCTTACTAAGCATTTCGTTTAATTGGCTGGATAATTCTTGCATCTCTGTTGGTGCTAGGCGATACAGGGATTTGGCTACGGGGGTAGCTCCAAGAATCAAATCAATTCGGAACTCGACTTGGCATTCAGGAGGAACTCCTAGAAGATCTTCGGGGAAGATGTCAGGAAAATTACATACTTCGGGAATGCTCTCGAGGTCTTTTACTTCTTTTTTCGTTGACTACATGAGCCAAGTGTAACACCGTAAAAATTCAAACAATTTTTCGCATTTTAAAAACCATATATTTTCATTCCCATCAACATTTTAAAACATTGTATCATCATTATCTCAATACAAAATCCCAAGATCAAAACATATGAACTCCAATATGCGTGTGTACGAGTCATGCCGGTGCCTTCCCGCGATCATCAGTGGTACCTGAAACACCACACATAACACTGTAAGCATAAATGCTTAGTGAGTTCCACAAAATACCACATAAACACATATCAGCCACTCAAGGCTGTAACTCTGTTGACCCTCTGGTCGAATATCTCTGTGGGACCCTCTTGGTCTCATAACTCTGTGGACCCACTGGTCCTAACTCTGTAAACTCTGAATCATGCATATCACATATCACAATAAATCACAACACATAATATCATGCAAATACACTGGCATATAACTCTAGAATACTCTGTCACATAACTCTGTTACCACATCAGGTAAAGTATAGTGAGAAGACTCACCTTAGATGTCTCGGTATATCTCTGACTCGATGGAAATAGGATCTAGCCCCCGCCTAATCAGACAAAGTAAATATTCTCATAAATACAACTCTCGGGACTAGACTCAACCCTCTATGGGTGAAAGACCATTTTACCCCTCTATCAGCTCAAAGGCCACATTGTTGACCATACCCTAAAAGTCAACAAAAGTCAACAGTCAAACTTTGACCCGACTCGTGGAGTGCACTTGGGAGAATCGGCGAGTCTACACATGTCTAATAACTCTTTTAGTCCCGCTTAGCACGTCGAGTTCCTCCCCTGACTCGATGAGTCACACCTGGCATGAATCGCGGGGCTACCCCGACTCAACTCGCCGAGTCTCAAGAACAACTTGGCGAGTTCCGCCTTGAACTTCAGTCCCCTAACTCTCTCTGACTCACTGAGTTATTTCCCAACTCGGCAAGTCTACTCACTGAGTGATTTACGGGAAACCCTCGCCCTACTCGCCGAGTCTGACCTTTGGACTCGGCGAGTTCATGCCATGCACAAACTCCATAGACCTCCTGAGGTCAGATCTGTTTCATTAATCCATAAATCTGACCTTCCCAAGCATGATAATCACGTAAAGTCCAGACCTTGACACTCATATAACCTCTAGATGGTCTAACTTGGTGATTTAGCCCCAAAAATAACATCCTAAGGTCATGGCTCGCAAAATAACTCATAAAGCTCCAAGGGTTAAGGTCTCTGGACCTCTTTGGGTCCAGATCCAAAGCGTAAACTCGAGAAGGGACCAGTTGCTCTACATATCCATCCTCTAATGGGGTTAGAAAACCCTAACTCTAAGAATCAACACCATATCTGAAGAAGGTCCGAATAAATACCTCAATATGAAGTCTATGAACTCTGAAGTCACCAAAATCGCACCTCCTTCAGCCTCCTCTTGCCTTGGTCACCTCTTTCCTGCAAATACACCAACAAAAAGATCAAGAATGGCCTCTCCTTCCTCACAAACGCTCTAGGTCTCTTAGGGTTTCTCTCCGGGGTTTGGTAGCCGCAAATGACGGCCCTAAGGGCCTTTAAATAGGTCCCAAACCCAGGAAGTTAGGGTTTCATTAAACAGCGTGGACTCGCCGAGTCCACTCATGAACTCGCCGAGTCCAGCTATGAACCCGGATAAGAATCCGCGACAATACTCGACGAGTCTAAGCACCAAATCGCCGAGTCCCCTCTCATCCTTCAAAAAAATAAAAGGAATAATTAATATACCTGGGAATCCGGGTGTTACAATTCTCCCCCACTAGAATTAGACTTCGCCCTCGAACTCTCACTCTGCAAACAACTCTGGATGCTGCTCCCGCATCTCACGCTCCGGCTCCCAAGTCAACTCCGACCCTTTGCGATGCTGCCACTGGACCTGCACCAGAGACACCTCTTTGTTCCTCAAAACCTTGATCTTCCGATCCCTAATCGCCACCGGTCTTTCAATATAGTCCAGGCTCGCGTCCACCTGAATATCTTCTAATGGCACCACTGCCGACTCATCGGCTATACACTTTCTCAGCTGCGACATGTGGAAAGTGTCATGCATCTGACCCAACTCTGCAGGTAACTCCAAACGGTAGGCTACCCTACCTACCCTTGCGATCACCCTGAAAGGACCAATATATCGGCGCCCCAACTTGCCCCTCTTCCTGAATCGAGTCACTCCTTTCCAAGGAGAGACCTTCATGAGCACGAAATCGCCGACCTGAAACTCGAGCTCGGACCGGCGCCTATCTACATAACTCTTCTAGCGACTCTGAGCGGTCAACAAGCTCTGTATGACCTGCTAAATCTGCTCTGTCGTCTGAAGCACGATCTCAGTACTACCCATCACACGCTGCCCTACCTCTCCCCAAAAAATGGGGGTCCGACACCTCCTCCCATACAACAACTCAAAAGGTGGCATACCAATGCTCGAATGATGGCTGTTGTTGTAGGAAAACTCATCGGCTATACACTTTCTCAGCTGCGACACGTGGAAAGTGTCATGGATCTGACCCAACTCTGCAGATAACTCCAAACGGTAGGCTACCCTACCTACCCTTGCGATCACCCTGAAAGGACCGATATATCGGCGCCCCAACTTGCCCCTCTTTCTGAATCGAGTCACTCCTTTCCAAGGAGAGACCTTTAGGAGCACGAAATCGCCGACCTGAAACTCGAGCTCGGACCGGCGCCTATCTACATAACTCTTCTGGCGACTCTGAGCGGTCAACAACCTCTGTCTGACCTGCTAAATCTGCTCTGTCGTCTGAAGCATGATCTCAGTACTACCCATCACACGTTGCCCTACCTCTCCCCAACAAATGGGGGTCTGACACCTCCTCCCATACAACAGCTCAAAAGGTGGCATACCAATGCTCGAATGATGGCTGTTGTTGTAGGAAAACTCTACCAAGGGCAAGTACGAGTCCCAACTCCCACCGAAATCCAACACACATGCTCAGAGCATGACCTCGAGCGTCTGAATCGTCCGCTCACTCTGCCCGTCAGTCTGTGGGTGGTATGCGGTACTAAAATGCCGTCTTGTACCCAATTCCTCATGAAACATCTTCTAGAATCTGGAAGTGAAACGTACATCTCGATCTGAGACAATCGAGATCGGCACTCCATGCCGCGATACCACCTCTCTCACGTACATCTCTGCCAACCTCTCCGCAGAAGAGCTCTCACTGATAGCAAGGAAATGAGCGCTCTTCATCAACCTGTCCAGAATCACCCAAATTGCACCGACACCTCTCGCAGTCCTAGGCAATTTGGTGATGAAATCCATGGTAATTTGCTCCCATTTCCACTCGGGAATCTCTAACGGCTGTAGCTTACCATGTGGACGCTGATGCTTGGCCTTAACCCTGCGACAGGTCAAGCATCTCTCTACAAACCATGCGACATCCCTTTTTATACTGGGCCACCAATACTCCCTCTTCAGGTCCAAATACATCTTAGTGGCCCCGGGATGGATCGAGAATTTTGATCGATGAGCCTCTTCCATCAAAATGGTACGCGCCCCGCCCACAAACGGTACCCATATCCGACCCTGAAATGTCAAAAGCCCCCAGCTATCGGTAAAGAATTCCGATACCAGCCAGACAACTCGCTCTCTCTTCTGGCTTTCTGGCCTCACGACCTAAGCCTGGGCCCCACGAATAGCGTCCAACACTGGTGTCATCACTGTCAATCTCAAACAAACATCTCACATCGGGGCACCCTCTGCCCTACGGCTCAGTGCATCGTCTATAATGTTAGCCTTGCCCGGGTGGTACAGGATCTCATAATCGTAATCCTTCACCACATCCAACCATCTCCTCTGGCGCATATTCAGGTTGGGCTGATCCATTAGATACTTTAGGCTCTTGTGGTCCATGTATATGGTACACCAAACCCCATACAGATACTGACGCCAGATCTTGAGGGCGAACACCACCGCCCCCAACTCCAGATTGTGGGTCGGATACCTCGTCTCATGAGGCTTCAGCTACCTCGATGCGTATGCTATCACATGACCCCTCTGCATAAGCACCGCTCCCATCCTAGATATCGACGTGTCACAATATACTACGAAATCCTCCATCCCCTCCGGAAGGGCTAACACCGGAGCTTCACATAATCTCTGGCGAAGTGTCTCGAAGGAGGCCTGCTGCTCTGGACCCCATGAAAAAGCAACACCCTTCTGGGTCAATTTGGTGAGTGGCACGACGATCTTGGAGAAATCCCAGATAAATCTCCGATAATAACCAGCCAACCCTAGGAAACTCCTAATCTCGGTAGGTGATCTCGGCACCTCCCAACTCATCACTGCCTCAATCTTGGCCGGGTCGACCAATATCCCTTTCTGGTTCACGAGGTGCCCTAGGAACTGGACCTCTTGCAACCAATAATCATACTTGGAGAATTTGGCATAAAGCCTCTCCGATCTCAGGACCTTGAGGATCTCCCTCAAATGCTCCTCATGCTGCTCTCTGGATCTCAAATACATCAATATGTCGTTGATGAACACGATCACCGAGCGATCCAACATCGGTCTGCACACTCTGTTCATGAGATCCTTGAACACCGCCGGTGCTTTGGTGAGTCCGAAAGGCATCACCACGAACTCGTAATGCCCATAACGAGTCCTGAATGCTGTCTTCTGGACGTCCTCATCTCGCACCCTCACCTGATGATATCCAGACCTCAAATCGATCTTGGAGAACCAAGATGCTCCCTGCAACTGATCGAACAAATCGTCGATCCTCGGCAATGGGTAATGGTTCTTGACCGTTAGCTTGTTCAACTCCGGTAATCAATGCACATCCAGTGTGAACCATACTTCTTCTTGACAAAAAGGATAGGCGTTGCCCATGGCGAACTGCTCGGCCTAATAAACTCCTTTCCCAGCAGCTCCTGGAGCTGTGAGGATAACTCCTACATCTCTAGAGGCGCAAGGCGATAAGGCGCCTTGGAGATAGACACAGCCCCCGGAACCAAATCAATACTGAACTCTACCTGCCTCTCCGGAGGCACACCCGACAACTCCTCTGGAAATACATCCGGAAACTCACGCACTATCGGGACCTCATCAACTGACCTCGGTCTCTCTGAATCAACCCTCGCATCCATCACATATGCTACAAATCCCCTACAGCCCTGCTGTAGACTCTGCCTCGCTCTGGCAGCCGAAAAAAATGCTGACCTAGAATGTGTACCCTCGCCATATACCGTAAGAACTCCCCCACTAGGGTCTCGTATGGTCACCAGCTGTCTCTCGTAGTCGATAACCGCTCCCACTCTACTCAACCAGTCCATGCCCACGATGACACAAACATCCCCTATCGTAATAAGAACCAAATCAATCAGAAACTCGACGCCGAAAATCTCGAGTACACATCCTCGGATTACCTTGGCGGCATACACCGTCCTCTCTTCAGCTATGGAAACCCTCAGAGGTCGACTCAACGCCTCTTGACTAATACTGATGTGCTGAATAAAAGCCAAAGATACAAAAGATCGACTCGCACCCGAGTCAAATTACTCCAAGGCAGGTACATAATTCACAAGAAAAGTACCTACGCATAACATAAAATAAACACTATATCCCAACATCAAAAAATACAAGAAAGGATACATACCAGCCACAACGTCGGGCACAACGCGGACCTCCTCCGTAGTCAGCTGAAAGGCTCTCCCTCGTGCCTTCGGTACCTCGGCCTTCACTGGCCGGCTCTCAGCAGCTCTGATAGCATCAGGGGCAGTGTAACACCCAAAGTCAGGAAGGCCAAGAAAGGAAAGAAAACCCTAATTTTAAGGGACGGCTCGTCGAGTCCAAGGAGGAACTCGGCGAGTCCGAGCGGGACCCAGGTCAAGGAGTAAGTGACCGACTCGGCGAGTCGGCCAAGGAGACTCGGCGAGTCTGGTCTGAAAAAAGGAAAACCTTAAATTCGGGACTTGGAGCCTATTTAAGCGTCTCATTCTCTTCCCTAGGGTTCCTTTACAGCCTCTCTAACCCAGAACACCAAACCCTAGCCGCCATATCCATTTTTGAGCTAATTATTGCCTTGAAGAGTGCATTAAAGCTTGGAGAAGGAAGAAGAATCTTGGAGGTACAAGAAGGGGGCTATAGATCCGGGATTGAGAAGTCATTTCTGAGCATTTTGAGGTAATAAGCTAGTTCTTGGACTCCTTTGCACCTAGATCTATGTGTGTGTTTTGGGCATTCTTGGCACGATAGTAACCATTTCGAGCTAGAGGTTCAGATCTGAGGTTGCTACCTCAGATCCATGCTTGTTTTGGTCTAGAATCCCGTAAAGTATCAGCTCTTGGTATGTTGGTGAAGCATGGTTGTCATAAACCCTAGTTTTAAGTGTTTTGAGCTTAGATCTCCATATCTACACGTAAAGTTTGCCACTTTACGTGAGGAATAGGCCTTAGAAGTATGGATCTATGTGTTGGAGCCCCTGTTTGGCTCAAAGAGCCACTGCATGGATTAAGAGCTGGAGTGACTCGGCGAGTCACATGGGTAGACTCGGCGAGTTGGATGAAGTTGAGCAGGAACTCGGCGAGTTGGAAGAACAACTCGGCGAGTCTGTTGAAGGTTGTCTTGGACTCGGCAAGTGTGTTCTTGGACTCGGCGAGTCTGTACGCGAAACCCCAAACCCTTCGAGTTGAGACTCGAATCAGTGAGTCGGGTGGAGACTCGATGAGCTGGACAGCTCAGGACTCTAAAATCGGTAGACTTGGCGAGTCATGGACTGACTCAGCGAGTCGAGTCGCGAGTGGAAGGACTCTAAGCATGTGAACTCGGTGAGTCAGTAGGCAGACCCGGCGAGTAGGGTTGACCTGGAAGGTTGAATTTGACCAGGACTTTGTCGTTGACCAGAGTTGACTTAGTTGACTTTCGGGGGATAGTTAGACTAAGTATTTCATTGATATTTGTAGCTCAGGGAGCTAGTGGAGCAGGAGTTCAGGAAGTTGTCGAGAAACAGCTACAGAGCGCTATCAGCAAGTTCAGCGAAGTGCAGGTGAGTTTCCCTTTTGTGTGAATGGGTCTAAGGCCACAATGCCGACCCATGTAGTTATGAGTAGAAGACCCGGGGGTTAGCCCTAGGCACAATATGCTAGTATGATATTCAGGATGAGGTCCAATGATAGCGGGTGGGTGCCCAAGGATTGGTTTACATAGTTTATACTTATTGTCTGTTTGATACATGTATGTGCCTGGTAGGGAGGTGAGTGTGGGAGAGGTCCCGTATCTCACCAACAATAGAATGTGGATGGTGTTCCACATCTCATTAGCAGCAGAATAGGGGCGAGTCCCAAGTTAAGGAAGGAGTGAGTGTGGGCTGGGCCCGTATCTCACTATCAGTAGGAGCGTGGACGAGGTTCCATGTCTCATCAGTAGCAGGACAAGGGCGAGGCCCAGGATAGGCGAGGCCTTAGGACAGGATCCATTGTATATGTTTAACTTATGTTTTGCAGTATGATTATGTGCTATTATATGTTAGCGGGCGAGGCCCTGTGATAGGCGAGGCCTAAGTGAAACAGATATGTATCCGAGCGGGGCTCAAAGCCGGGCGGGGCTTGGAGCGGCAGGACCGTTGTAGCGGGCAAGGCCCGAGGTAGTGGGCGAGGCCCAGGATAGCGGGCGTGGCCCAGTATGTGCAGTATGTGGTTTTAGGTACTTCCGGTAGCGGAGGGAAGAGCTCGGGGTGATCGCATGGCACACACTTTAGATTACACAGCCTGGGAATGTTTACTCTGATAACGAACATGTGTTTTGGAAATGAATACTCTGATTATGTTTTGGATTGATGACTTTGGTTTAAGTAATGTTTTATTAAAAGAAATTTTTAGTCTTAAATTTTGGGACGTTACAAGTTGGTATCTGAGCCTTGGTTTGAGGGATTCAGACGTACTCTTGGGTGTGTCTGAACTTAAACTGAGGAATTGGTATAGAAGTTTTCAAAATGAAAAGGCAGATTGTAAAAAAAAGAGAGCTTTGAGAAAGAAAACAATTTTAGAAAAGCAAAAAGAATTTAGAAAGAAAAGAATTTTGATAAGAGAAAAGGGTGTGGTGCATGCAATCAGCCGAGCTCAAGTAAGTACCCCAAAATACCCATACAAGTTAATGTTATGATTATCAGTTAATAGAATAACATGCTAGATTAGGAATAAGGATCTAGGGAGGATGCCTTTTGTGCCTGTTATATGTGCTTTTGAGCTGCATGATAGTGCTGATTAGACAGTAGTAGGATAGCCTTTTTAGGTTATGCCTGAGTTTATGAGTTTGTGTTGCATGCTAGTACATATTCTTGGTATGATATTATGATTGCTTGAGTATGTTATGGTTAGATTTTCCCTTGTCTGAATGCCGCTTGCTTTGTGCAATGTGGGATTCCGAGTGATGGGAGTTAGCCATTAGGTGGATACGTCACATCACATGTGATTAGGGTTGGATAATCTCAGAGTGCTGGATTTGTCCCTATTGCGTAGCTCTTGTTTGAGTCCAACCGTTATAGGGACAAGTCTTTTACTCGAAGGATTATCTGAGTCTCGTCACATGTGATGGTATCGAGGTAATGGCTAATTGGCATCACAAGGATTCCTTCAGCAGCTGAGGACTGGTTTGGTTTGAGTCAGAGGTTTCCCTAGGGCAAGCCTAGGATGAGGTAGTGCTGGGAGCAGTAGTAGTAGAAAAGGGGCCTGGTGGAGTCGAAGCAGTTCCTGAGGAAAGTACGGATAGATGTGGAAGGTAGTATGGGCCCGTACTACTGAAAGCATAGGATCCGTACTCGATTCGGGGAGAGCCGAGATGAGACCAGGGAACTTGTTGTGTGTGTGTGTGATCCCTCCGTAGTGATGTGTATTTTGATGGTTGTGTGTTATGTATGTTAGCATGGTGACGTTGCAAGAGAGACCAGTGGGTAGATCAGGCGTCGGAGAGGGATCAGGCTTGGGTTCAGGAGCCGAGTAGCTCGAGAAGCGAATGAGGGAGTTGATATCAGCTGAGGTTACGCGCAACATACTAGACCAGACTCATGTGATCTTTGGCACGGTCAAGGAGGGTATACTAGAGATTTTGGATGAGAGACTGGGAGCTTTCCGTACCGAGATGATGGCTTTGATGGGAGCGCGTACCTTGACGTTTCGAGAGTTCAGGGCTTGCGGGGCGCCAGATTATCATGGGGCTAGGGACCCCATCGCTAGCAGCAGATGGTTGGCTGATGTTGCCAACGCATTTTGTACGAGCCGGTGTCCTGAGGGGGACAAGGTCAAACTCACTTCCTGTCTTCTGAAGGACAGAGCGAGGGATTGGTGGGAAGAGATTGGTCATGCTTTGGGGGACGATGCCGCGTTGGACGCGATGACATGGGGTGATTTTTCAGCCAGGTTCAGGGCAGAGTTTTCGCCAATTATTGAGGTGCAACAGTTGGCACGGGAGTTTCAGGATTTGATGCAGACCACTGAGACTGTGGCGGAGATCACCGCCAAGTTCAGGGAGAGGGCCCTTCTTGTTCCGCAGTATGTCGCGGATGAGGAGATGAAGAAGGCCCGATATCACGAGATGTTGAGGGCTGACATTAGGGAGTTCGTGAGCAGGTCTGACTGTAAGACACTGGAAGATATGATCTCTCGGGCTAGAGAGAGGGAGATTGACTTGGAGCAGATCCAGAAAAGGAAGCCCGATGAGGTTCAGGTAGCCACAGGCTCGGGAAAAAGGCCCAAGGGATCAGATTCGAGATCGAGGGATTATCAGGACTGCAGCCGGTGCGGGAAGTGTGGCAGGGCACACGGGGGCGCGTGCAGGAGTGGTAATGGTGGTGAGTCTGGTTGCTTCATGTGCAGTCGGACTGGTCATTTTAGCAGGGATTGTACTGTTACCACCACACAGGGATCAGACTTGATATGTTTTCACTGCAATCAGTAGGGCCAGAAGAAGGCCCAGTGCCCCAGTTTGTTTTCAGCAGGACGGGTGATGGCACCTACCCCTGCAACTTTGAGGATCACAGACGGCCGTCAGGGCCGTGCAGAGGCGTCTGTGGTAGGAGGCAGGGCTTTTTAGATGACTACCTTAGAGGCGCGAGCAGCATCGGACGTTGCAGGTATGCGATTTCCATTTCAGTTCTTTTATTTGTGCATGATTATATTGTTATGGTTCTGCATCATTATCGGTATGAGTATTTTATTTTGGGCGGCTTGCTTGTGATCTAGTTATATGCCATTTTCATACCTTGGATATTTGGATAGTAGTTAAGGGATGGGTTCTATTGGAGAAGGTTACTTAGGGTGCAGTAACTGTAGCATGCCTGGGAGGGACTTGGTATGTCTTGCTAGTTTAGAGCCGTATAGTTTTAGAAATGGACTGGTTAGATCCCTAGTTATGGTAAGCTTGGGATTCCTCAGCAGATTGATTATGGAATGGTAGCAAGGATTGGGATTTCTTTTCATTGAGCAGCGAGGTGTAAGCAGGATCGAAGTGGGGGAGAATCCTCCGAGTTTACAAGGGTAAGAGCACGAAAATCCAGAATGAGTACGTCATTTCTGAGAAGGAAAAGAGGTAGTACAACCTTTGATGGATTGAGGAGTTTAGGGTTGGGAGTTTGAGAAACTCCCATCAGTTTGTGCGTGTAATGGTGATGGTGAGTATGTGGTTAGGAATTCAGGTTGAAGGATCGCCTGTAGGACTCGAGTGAGTCGGAATGAAGATCTTGAGGACAGATAGCATGGGATGCTTTCGTGTTAGTAGGCAGTGGTAGAGGCAGTATGTAGAGCATGGTAGAGAGGCGGGGGAGCCGCAGCCTTCTTCAGCAGCAGCAGTCAGTGGTGGAAAGTGTTGTAAGACTATGGGGAAGCCGTAGCATTCACTAGTAGTCAGTGGTGGAAAGTGTTGTAAGACTACGGGGCAGCCGTAGCATTCACTAGCAGTCAGTGGCGGGAAGTGTTGTAAGACTACCGCGCAGCCGTAGCATTCACTAGCAGTCAGTGGTGGAAGGTGTTGTAAGACTACAGGGCAGCCGTAGCATTCCCTAGCAGCTAGTTAGCGGAGTGGGGCGAGGCCCTTTTCTCCTAGTGATCAGATAGGAATCAAGTTCGGGTAGCGGATGAGAATAGTAGGGAGCTTGCCGGTATAGCCCTAGAAAGGTGAGACCTTGGGAGAGGCCGCTCCAGGATGTAGTTGGGTGAGACCCGTGGGCGAGGCCCATATGAGAGTAGCAGTATAGGTGAGACCTGAGAGTAGGGTTGCTCAGTAGTATGGTTGGGTGAGACCCGTGGGCGAGGCCCGTGCGAGAGTGGTTAGACAAGTGAGACTAGAAGGATAGAGGCGGGTGAGACCCGTGGGCGAGGCCCGTGAGTTTTAGTAGCATAGGTGAGACCTGGTAGGGACCGTAGTGTCGGATAGGGGATCGAAGATCCCAGGATTGTAGTGCTTGAATGGCAGAATAGATTGAGCAGTTATAAGTAGTCGAAGTGTCTTCGAAAGTCGCTGGGAGCAACTAGGAGTTGTGTTGGGACTAGTTACCGGTGGGAGCCGGTAATCCAGATATTGATAGGTTGGTAGGGACCAGGGTGGTATCGGTTCATCCGCAAGGAATATAAGAAATAGCAGAAAGTTTCAGTCAGAAGCAGTGCTGGTAAGCAGTCTATGGTGAAATTCAGTTAGTTTATCGTGGGGTGCTCGACACCAAATTATAGTGGAAGGAAATGCCCAGTGGATACTGGCGATAATGACCCGTACTGGAAGTAGCGGGAGTAATGGATTTGGTGAAGATAGGATCTTCACAGTGACAGAGGAAATAGTTGATTATGGAGCATCGCCTTGGGAAGGCAAGGGAATCGCGCAAGGAAAGAGGGGCGAACCCCTATGGGGTCAGTGCAGTACTTGGAGAGTACCAGAAGGATTGTTGGTTGAGTAAGTTGTGTTTCCAGAGTGTTCAGGGTCAGGGTTGACCCAAGATTATTATCCGCAAGGATTGATGTTAGTCAGAATGACTGGGCGGAAGACCAGCGAAGGTAGGCAGCTGGTGTCGGAATAATTAGTAGGGTATTGGAGGCAGATCGCAGGCGGTGGGCCATAGCAAACTTCGAGGACGAAGTTTAGTTTAAGTGGGGGAGAGTTGTAACACCCACAGTCAGGAAGGCCAAGAAAGGAAAGAAAACCCTAATTTAAAGGGACGACTCGTCAAGTCCAAGGAGGAACTCGGCGAGTCCGAGCGGGATCCGGGTCAAGGAGTAAGTGACCGACTCGGCGAGTCGGCCAAGGAGACTCGGCGAGTCTGGTCTGAACAAGGGAAACCTTAAATTCGGGACTTGGAGCCTATTTAAGCGCCTCATTCTCTTCCCTAGGGTTCCTTTACAGCCTCTCTAACCCAGAACACCAAACCCTAGCCGCCATATCCATTTTTGAGCTAATTATTGCCTTGAAGAGTGCATTAAAGCTTGGAGAAGGAAGAAGAATCTTGGAGGTGCAAGAGGGGGGCTATAGATCTGGGATTGAGAAGTCATTTCTAAGCATTTTGAGGTAATAAGCTAGTTCTTGGACTCCTTTGCACCTAGATCTATGTGTGTGTTTTGGGCATTCTTGGCACGATAGTAACCATTTCGAGCTAGAGGTTCAGATCTGAGATTGCTACCTCAGATCCATGCTTGTTTTGGTCTAGAATCCCGTAAAGTATCAGCTCTTGGTATGTTGGTGAAGCTTGGTTGTCATAAACCCTAGTTTTAAGTGTTTTGAGCCTAGATCTCCATATCTACACGTAAAGTTTTCCACTTTACGTGAGGAATAGGCCTTAGAAGTATGGATCTATGTGTTGGAGCCCCTGTTTGGCTCAAAGAGCCACTGCATGGATTAAGAGCTGGAGTGACTCGGCGAGTCACATGGGTAGACTCGGCGAGTTGGATGAAGTTGGGTAGGAACTCGGCGAGTTGGAAGAACAACTCGGCGAGTTTGTTAAAGGTTGTCTTGGACTCAGCGAGTCTGTTCTTGGACTCGGTGAGTCAGGACACGAAACCCCAAACCCTTCGAGTTGAGACTCGAATCAGTGAGTCGGGTGGAGACTCGGTGAGCTGGACAAGTCAGGACTCTAAAATCGGTAGACTTGGCGAGTCATGGGCTGACTCGGCGAGTCGAGTCGCGAGTGGAAGGACTCTGAGCATGTGAACTCGGCGAGTCAGTAGGCAGACTCGGCGAGTAGGGTTGACCTGGAAGGTTGACTTTGACCAGGACTTTGTCGTTGACCAGAGTTGACTTAGTTGACTTTCGGGGGATAGTTATACTAAGTATTTCATTGATATTTGTAGCTCGGGGAGTTAGTAGAGTAGGAGTTCAGGAAGTTGCCAGGAAACAGCTAGAGGGCGCTATCAACAAGTTCAACAAAGTGCAAGTGAGTTTCCCTTTTGTGTGAATGGGTCTAAGGCCACAATGCCGGCCCATGTAGTTATGAGTAGAAGACCCGGGGGTTAGCCCTAGGTACAGTATGCTAGTATGATATTCAGGACGAGGTCCAATGATAGCGGGTGGGTGCCCAAGGATTGGTTTACATAGTTTATACTTGTTGTCTGTGTGATACGTGTATGTGCCTGGTAGGGAGGTGAGTGTGGGCGAGGTCCCGTATCTCACCAATGGCAGAGTGTGGATAGTGTTCCACATCTCATTAGCAGCAGAACAGGGGCGAGGCCCAAGTTAGGGAAGGAGTGAGTGTGGGCTGGGGCCATCTCTCACTATCAGTAGGAGCGTGGACGGGGTTCCATGTCTCATCAGTAGCAGGACAAGGGCGAGGCCCAGGATAGGCGAAGCCTTAGGACAGGATCCATTGTATATGTTTAGCTTATGTTTTGTAGTATGATTATGTGCTATTATATGTTAGCAGGCGAGTCCCTGTGATAGGCGAGGCCTAAGTGAAACAGATCTGTATCCGAGTGGGGCTCAAAGCCGGGCGGGGCCTGGAGCGGCGGGGCCGTTGTAGCGGGCGAGGCCCGAGGTAGGGGGCAAGGGCCAGGATAGCGGGCGTGGCCCAGTATGTGCAGTATGTTGTTATGCATGGTATGTGGTAGGGTGGGGAACTCAGTAAGCTTCGTGCTTATGGTTTTTAGTTTGGTTTCAGGTACTTCCGGTAGCAGAGGGAAGAGCTCGGGGTGATCGCATGGCACACACCATAGATTAGACAGCCTAGGAATGTTTACTCTGATAACGAACACGTGTTTTGGAAATTAATACTCTGATTATGTTTTGGATTGATGACTTTGCTTTAAGTAATGTTTTATTAAAAGAATTTTTTAGTCTTAAATTTTGGGACGTTACAGGCAGATCCCTGAGATGCTCCCTGAGCTGTCCCTCGCAACTGTGGATACTCTGGCTTGCGGTGTCCGGTCTGGTTGTATTGGAAACACACTACAATCTCCTTTGGGCAATGCTTGGCCATATGCCCCTCCTTGCCACATTTGTAGCAAGATCCCTCTCTGCACACACCCCATCGTGGCTCTTACCGCACTTACCACAAGTGCGACCCTTCTGACCCCCAGATCTCGAATCAGCGGGCTTGGCCCGCTTGGCTGCCGGATGAGACTGCACCAGTCGCTGATCCCTCTCCTGAGACTCAGCGTCCTCCCTAGCCTGAGTCTCCAGCTCTATCTCCCTCTTCCAAGCATTTGCCTGAAGCTCAGCAAATGTCCGGTACGTCGAGTTCGCCACGAACTCCCATATATCCCTCCTCAAAATGCTCAGATATCGGCTCATACGTGCCTGCTCGGAGGACACGTGCTTTGGGCAGAACATCGCCCGCTCATGGAACATCCTCGTAATCAATGTGATAGACTCAGTACCCTGCTTGAGGGTCAAAAACTCCTAGGCCAGACGCTCCCTCTCCACCTGGGGAACGTACTCATCTCGAAACATAGCAGTGAACCTCTCCCTGGTCACTGCAGCAAGCTCAACCGGTGTATAATGTGCCGTCACAAACTTCCACCAGTCCTTCGCTCCCAAGCGAAGCTGGTTCAGCGCGAACCGGACTCTCAAATGCTCAGGAGATGAGCAAGTAAAGAAAAACCCCTCAATGTCTAAAATCCACCTGATCGCTGCAATCGGGTCCTGGGTCCGGTGGTTTTGTGTTGCTGAACTCCCGGAACAGCAACGTATCACCACCCTGCGGTCTAGCTGTAGCTATAGCTGCAGTGGCCGCATCAACAGCAGCATCAGAAAGAGCAGCGTATCTCTCGTCAAATGTCTCTATCAGGGTGGTCTTGATAGACCCGAACATCTCTGGAATCTCAGCGCGGATGGCAACAGCCACCTCATCATGGATCATCTGGAGGAGCTCCTCGTCGCTCACACCCCCTCCACTAGTCCTTGGTCTGTGGCGCGTTCCCACCATGATACCTCTCTGAAATACAACACAAAATATCAAAGACTTGCTCGTGCGTGCACACACTCGATACCCCCAATCCTACTTGGTTCCTGGTACCCTAAGGATTCTTACTTGGGTTGCGCATTGGCCTGGTGCCTTCGGTAGTACGGGCCAAATACTACCGGCCACACCGACTCAACATTCATTCCAAGTCCTCCTCCTAGAGTACCAAATTTCCAAGCACTCTACTCTCTTAATCATGTGCTACTCACAAGCAGATATCTCATAAGCACCTCGTTGCTATCTAAACACTCTCAAACATTTCTAGCAGCAAAATCCCTAGACTAGGGCATCACATATCCGACCACTCTAGTCCTAATAAGAATACCTATTCTACTTTAGCATGCATATTATAATTCGTCATATAGCATAACATAACATATCTGATAGCACTTATTGTAAGGGTATTTTGGGAAATCACCGTTCGGGCGCTGGCTGATCGTACACACGACTTTGCTCCGTTTGTCTCAAAACTCTTTTTACTCTTTTCAAAAATATTTTTACTTAATTAAAATTCTTCTCAATTCCTCAGTTTGAGTTCAGATACGCCCGAAGATGCATCCGAATCCCTCAAACCAAGGCTCTGATACCAACTTGTAACACTGTAAAAATTCAAACAATTTTTCGCATTTTAAAAACCATATATTTTCATTCCTATCCACATTTTAAAACATTGTATCATCATTATCTCAATATAAAATCCCAAGATCAAAACATATGAACTCCAGTATGCGTGTGTATGAGTCATGTCGGCGCCTTCCCGTGATCATCACTGGTACCTGAAACACCACACATAACACTGTAAGCATAAATGCTTAGTGAGTTCCCTAAAATACCACATAAACACATATCAGCCACTCAAGGCTATAACTCTGTTGACCCTCTGGTCGAATATCTCTGTGGGACCTTCTTGGTCCCATAACTCTGTGGACCCACTGGTCCTAACTCTGTAAACTCTGAATCATGCATATCACATATCACAATAAATCACAACACATAATATCATGCAAATACACTGACATATAACTCTAGAGTACTCTGTCACATAACTCTGTTACCACATTAGGTAAAGTATAATGAGATGACTCACCTTAGATGTCTCGGTATATCTCTGACTCAGTGGAAATATGATCTAGCCTCCGTCTAATCACACAAAGTAAATATTATCATAAATACAACTCTTAGGACTAGACTCAACCCTTTATGGGTGAAAGACCATTTTACCCCTCTATCAGCTCAAAGGCCACATTGTTGACCAAACCCTAAAAGTCAACAAAAGCCAATGGTCAAACTTTGACCTGACTCGTCGAGTGCACTTGGGTGACTCGGCGAGTCTACACGTGTCTAATAACTCTTTTAGTCCCACTTGGCACGTCGAGTTCCTCCCCTTACTCGACGAGTCACACCTGATATGAATCGCGGGGCCACCTCGAATCAACTTGTCGAGTCTCAAGAACAACTCAGCGAGTTCCGCCTTGAACTCCAGTCCCCTAACTCTCTCTGACTCACTGAGTTATTTCCCAACTCGACAAGTCTACTCACTGAGTGATTTACGGGAAACCGTCGCCCTACTCGCTGAGTCTGACCTTTGGAATCGGCGAGTTCATGTCATGCACAAACTCCATAGACCTCCTGAGGTCAGATCTGTTTCATTAATCCATAGATCTGACCTTCCCAAGCATGATAATCACGTAAAGTTCAGACCTTGACACTCATATAACCTCTAGATGGTCTAACTTGGTGACTTAGCCCCCAAAATAACATCCTAAGCTCATGGCTCCTAAAATAACTCATAAAGCTCCAAGGGTTAAGGTCTCTGGACCTCTTTGGGTCAAGATCCAAAGCATAAACTCAAGAAGCGACCAATTGCTCCACATATCCATCCTCTAAAGGGGTTAGAAAACCCTAACTCTAAGAATCAACACCAAATCTGAAGAAGGTCCGAATAAATACCTCAATATGTAGTCTATGAACTCTGAAGTCACCAAAATCGCACCTCCTTTAGCCTCGTCTTGCATTGGTCACCTCTTTCTTGCAAATACACCAACAAAAAGATCAAGAATGGCCTCTCCTTCCTCACAAACGCTCTAGGTCTCTTAGGGTTTCTCTCTGGGGTTTGGTAGCCGCAAATGACGGCCCTAAGGGCCTTTAAATAGGTCCCAAACCCAGGAAATTAGGGTTTCATTAAACAGCTTGGAATCTCCGAGTCCACTCATGAACTTGCCGAGTCCAGCTGTGAACCCGGATAAGAATCCGCGACCATAGTAGGCGAGTCCAAGCACCAACTTGCCGAGTACCCTCTCATCCTTCAAAAAAATAAAAGGAATAATTAATATACATGGGAATCCGGGTGTTACACCAAGAATGCGTGACACTCTTTACACAAGTATTTTTGGGATTTGAGGCAAGAGATGATGCGAAGGTTTGTACTGGGTTTGTCGCCGTAGATAATGAGGGTTTCGCCACTTCACAGATTGAGGAAAATGGCTTTCTCGTAGCACAAAATATCAGCATGGTGAGGACTTAACTAGTCCATGCTGATGATGACGTTGAAGCTTTTTATGGAGACCATGTAAGGTTCTAAATCTAGGATCTGAATCAGTGATAAAATGATATTGCAAACAATTGAGAGTGTAGAAGGAGTAGAAGAATAATTAAACCAAGCATGCACACATTTATATCACATAAACGTCAAATACACCTTGGGAAACACACACATACGTCACCTAACACTAACACATACACCTACTATTTATATCACCCCAGCAGCACATGGGTGTACAGCCACACACGCGTGTGCGGTCGCACACAAGGGTGTACAACCACACACACGTGTACGGCCGCACACAGCCATACAAAGGTTACAACAACCATCACTAACACCAAGACCCAAACAAGACCTTTATAATATAGATGCCTAGCCCAAACCACTATATTATGACCTATCAGACCAGCATAAGGTCGATTGGGAAAGAATAGGCATTTAGAGTGAGGGTACAACCTATGAATATATCGTTAGTGCTCTCTTTCTTCCTGTTAGCCATATCGACAGTGAATGTTTCGTTTAATGATTGTGGTTTGTGTTTGAGTAGGTGTTTGAATTTATGGTTGATGAAACTCCTCTCCGGACCACGATCAAAGAGTATGCGTGCATAAGAGTTATCGAGAAGGAATGTACCCGTGACTATTGTGGGATCCGCTACTGCCTCCTCCTGACCTATTTCTAGCACTCTTCTTGTGTTGCCAACATTCCTTGCTTTCTGGCAATCCCTCTTATAGTGCCCTGTTTCACCACACCCATAGCAGGCCTGGCCTACTCCAGTTCCGGGGGCCTGGGCATTAGGCTGTGTCAGCGCCTTACAGAAACGAGCAATATGCCTTTTCCTATTGCAGTTAGTGCATTGCAATTCCCGGCAAGGTCCGTGGTGGTGGAATTTGCATTTGTTGCACTTCGGTAGGTTACCAGCGTATCGACTGGGAGGTGCTGAAGCAGTAGGAACAACAACAGGAATGGTAGCAGCGTGGACTACCACTATTTGCTATTTCTTTGAGGGATCTTGCGAAGATTAGCCCTTTCGTTTGTTTCATAACTTCTTTTTGCCGCCACTTTCTTTGGGTTGCTCGGGAATAATTGTTATGGAGCCTTGACGACTTCCATGATCCACTAGTGTATGTGCCAGACGCTTGGCACTATCGAAAGTAAGTGGATTGACAACTATAACATTTCCTTGAGTCGTGGGAGTTAATCCCCAGATATACCTTTCCAACTTCTTACTCTCCGGGGTGACCATACCGGGACACAAAAGAGTAAGGTAACTGAATCTAGCAGCGTAAGCAGCAATATCAGAGTCCTTCATTTTCAGACTCTAGAGCTCCTGCTCTAGCTTTTGTATCTCACCTCTAGGACAATTTTCTGCTAGCATTAGCTCCTTTAAGTCATCTTAGATCATGGCATTGGCTATTTGGAGAGTCAATGACTTGACTTGGCTGTTCCACTAAGTGAGGGCTCTCGCTATGAAAGTGCATGCTACAAATTTCACTTTGCTAGATTTGGGGCACGCAAAGATTTCAAGTATTGATTCGATCTTCTCGAACCAGCGTGTTAAAGCAATGACACCTCCGGTTCCATCGAAGGATTTGGGTTTAGAGTTCGTGAAGTCTTTATAGGAACACTCCCTTGGATGCCCATGACTATCTATGTGGTTAGAAGGGTTGGCACAAATACCCGCCCCGCTAGTGCCACTTGCATTGATCTGCGTCATGGTAGCTGCCACGACGACAGTTACTGCTGCTTCGAAGACAGCAGGGTCATACTAAGGAGGTGGTGGCGGTGGTGGATTCATTGGCAGGGTTTTTTCCTCCTGTTGGACTTCTTTGGAGGCATCTCTCTCTATAAGGATTAAAGAGAAAGTGATGATAAGTCCTCTATAGTGGTCATGAGTCAGGTGATATTTGAACAAGATATATCTTATCCTGACTGTTATAGTGTTCTATTAAGCGATTTACAATGGAAGTCTACTAACGTAAGTAAACAATCGCCAACTTCATTTATAACAACACTTGTAAAGAATTTATATAGCGTGGCTCACACTGGGTCCCCCTAAAATCACCTAGTGTACACAAATTGCATATAACCAAGGCTAAATAGACCTTCGAATAAGTGACTCTACTATAAGTCCACAACCAAACAAGGAACAGGAAGTAAAGCTAAATCACAAATTCTAAGTCTATAAAGTCTTAATTATATATAACTCCTATGTATACACTTAGTAATTATAGACCAACCAACAAGGTTCTTTGTTTTCTTATGTTCGATTCTAGTAAGAAAGCCCTCACCGAGCATTAGTATATCTAATTATCGAGGCCTAAGTGTTCTTGTACTAGTGTGATAGGATCATAAAATACTCCTATAGTATTTTATTCTTTATGTTTGGTTCTAGTGTTTCTATTGTGTATAGTGTTGGTACGTTTTAGACTTGTTGCAATACCACAATTGTAACGCCCGTAGATCCGGGCTGGTCAAGTTAGAGACAATAAGTGTCGAAAATGACTTTTCAAAAAAATATTATTTAGAATAAATAATTAAAACCAAGTTTTAGTATATGTCACAAGGTTTCCATACATATAAAGAACGCCGAAATCCGAGTTATAATGAAGAAGTTATGACCTGTCGAAGTTTCGCGACGGAACCGGCACGGCACCGGGAAGCGTAAATAGTCAATTTACGATAGAGCGAGATTTAACCTTAGAAATCTAAATGAAAGTCGTAGAATATGTTAAACTAAGAACATTGATAAAAAGAACGCCCAAATCTGACTTCGTATGAAGAAGTTATGATTTTTCGAAGTTTCGAATTAGCGGTGTACAACCCGAAATTCGAATATTAGATCGAGTGATTTTCAGCCGACACGACCTAAACAAGAATCGAAGATCTCTTTAAGAGTAGCTTAACGAGAAAAAGATGGGCGAAAACGGACGTCGGATGAAGAAGTTATGAGGATTTAACGGACCAATCCTGTCCCGGTCTGTTAAAAATATAAAATTTAAAATCGACTCAAAATTAGCCGACAGAGTCTAAACAAAAGTTGTAGAGTACGTTCCCACCTTTGCGTGGATATAAAGAACGTCAAAAACGGAGCTCGTACGCGAAAGTTACGAATTTTTAAAGTTTGCACTTGAATTTGAGAAGCTGATTGCGAAGTTGCTGACGTGGCCAAATCTCAGCCGTCGCTTGCTGAGCACGGTCTCGCTTCGCATGATAACACGTAGCCTCGCATTACACCCCGCGTCCGAGATTAGTACGCCCAGCGTAGCTTCGCTTCCTATCCGACCGGTGTGCGAGACAGCTGGAACCGAGGTGGCATGCTTATCCGAAGTTACGCCCCGCATAGCCAAGGATTACGCCCAGTGTAGTCTGAGGTCTCGCAGGGTATAAAAAGGGGCGAGGGTCTCCGCATTTTTCACACCATTTCTCATTCTCTCTATAGTTTCTTTCTCTCTCTAAGGGTCTTAACCCTCCCCTAAGCCTAGGTGATCCCCTAGCACCCTAAGGAAGTCCCGAGGCTCCCGGAGTCCCGAGAAAAAGGGTCTTTCGGTTTCGGAAACGCTGCTCCGAGCAAAACCCGGTTTTCTTTAAAATCTGCTATAAGTGAGCTATGCTTACGCAATTTTAATATAGCTTCCAAATAATTATAGTAATGTTATTAGGTCCTTAAAATAATTATTTGGGCTATTATTATGAGTTATATTGAGTGTTATTTAACGGTTATATAATAATAATAATAGTCAGACTATTAATTTGTCGCGGTTATCGTTAGACTAAACCCTAGTGGTATTGATACTAGGTTTTATCGAAGGAAATTGTTTTGAGATTATCGAAGCACTATCCTTGTGCTGAGTCACCACCTTTCAGGTGAGTGCATATTCCCTTTCATCTTACACATAGATATGAAGTATTTTAATATAAATTACGTGCTATGTGTGCATATTGTCTAAATACTTGCTGTCTATGTTGGGTGAAATATTTGTATACATGTTTTAAATGATTTAAACTGTATATGTATTTTATATCTACAAAATGTGTTGGGTAAAACATGGGTAGATGAAATAGTTTTGATAACACGATGAAAGACATCAATGTTGACAATGATCCAGTCATCTAGTGGAGTATAGATGACGACCACGGATGATACTAGATAGTCCAGTGGAACGCTAGCAGGCGCGTAATTGGTAGGTGTTTCTGAACTAGGTGCTCATTAGGTATTTTTGAACTGAGTGTGTTCACTAGGTATTTTTGAACTAAGTGTGTTCACTATATATTTTTGAACTAAGTGTGTTCACTCGGTATTTGAACTGAGTGTGTTCACTAGGTATTTTGAATTGAGTGTGTTCACTAGGTATTTTTGAACTAAGTGTGTTCACTGGTTATTTTTGAACTAAGTGTTTACTAGATGTTTTGGACTACGTGTTCACCAGTTGTAATCTATAAGCCTTGGTAACGATGGACTTCGTGCCGATTCCTTAGGATGATCCTTAGGAATGAATAAACGAGGGATAGCTGATTCTTAGGGTAGATCCTTAAGACTAAAGAAGATAATGGGGATGGGTAATTGGGTTGATTGTTTGATTGTTTAAATATAATAATTATATTATTGTGGGTTGAAAACCCTATGTACTCACCAGGTTTCCCAACCTGACCACTCAATTTATTTATATCACAGGTGTTGATATGAAGTCACATTACACTGAGAGATTAAAGAGATGTAGATCACTAGTGTAAATAAATGTAAGTTTCATTTATGCTTATGTTTCTGTATTGACGATGACATCCCAGACGTTTTAAAATTAATAAAAATATGTTTCTTCGAAAATGTTTTGATAACGTATTTATCATGTTTTACTGGGAACAAATTCCGCAACATTTTTATTTAAAGAAGTACTCTGATTTTTTTATAAAGCATAAACAAAATCGGTTTTTTCTGGCTGTGAAAATGGGGATGTCACCGTTGGTATCAGAGCATTAGTTTAAGCGAACTAGGAATATGGATTTATTTCTAGACTTAAACTTAGAATGCCAAGCGATGATTGTGAGGTGTGAGCACTAGCTTATTTTAGGAATGATGCCTAAATTGCTTTTATGTGCTCAATGATTTGTTATGCTATAGTTTGATCGGATCTATGGTCTGTTGCCGACCGAATCCGGAAACCTTATGTGTTTAGGATTCTAAACGTATGAATACGATATTAGAACTAGAATATAAACGTTTCGGAGTGATAAGGATGATTTAAGACATCAATCCTAAATTAAGATCTAGATTCACCTTATTTGGTGTATAGATCAAAATGGCAAGAACCCGCAGTGGAGTTGGGAATGCAAATGGGAATAGGAATCAACCCCCGGTGATTCAACAAATACCTGTTGTAGTAGAAGATGTACCCGAGCCAATCACCATGGCTGGAGTACAAGCCATGATTCGGACTATGTTGGCTAAACAAAGGGAAGAAATGAGGCGGATGTTGAATAGGGACGAACCTACTATGCCCATTGAGCAACCCGAGCTGATTCCCGAGCAATCGGAGGAAGGGAACTACAGCCGCCAAGTGAGTCAAGTGGGGACTCAAGGTGAACGAAGGGATGGCACGGAGAGGAGAAACGACAAGGATGGGTGAATGTACAAGAATTTCTTGGGTGTGAAATCACCAAGTCTCTCAGGAAGCCCAAAGCCTGTTGAGATTATGGATTGGATCTCCGAGATGGAGATGGTGTTTGAGAGCTGCGACTGTAGCGAGAAACAGAAGATCCTCTTCGCTGTAAGACAACTGAAAACTGGTGTCTTGAGCTAGTGGAAGCTATTAGCAGATACGACGCCACGAGGAGAAGCCTTAAGGATGTCATGGGAAGAGTTCTTGGAACAGTTGAAAATGCAGTACTACTCAAAGATAGATCTAATAGACCTAAACAACGAGTTTCAGAACCTGAAGAAAGCGAAGATGAGTGTTGATGAGTACGCCACCGCATTCATCGAGAGGATGAAGCTATTTCCCTACTTGGTTCCTACTTAACTCTCCAAGATTGATAGGTTTGCTAACGGATTGCCCACTGACTTTAGCCCAATGGTCAAAATGGCAACTACCTTGAAAACAGCTGTTAGGGCAGCTAAGAACATAGAGACCCAGATAAGAGAAAAGGGTCTAGAAAAAGATAAGGCAGGAGAGAAGCGGAAGTTTGAAGGATCTTCAAGGTCTAACAAGGAGAGCAAATTCTCAAAGCCTGGAAGAGGAGGTGAAGCAAGATGGTGTGATAAATGCAACAAGAAACACTTTGGAAAATGCGGCGAAGAGGTGACATGTTTCAAGTGTGGAAAGTCTGGGCATTACGCCAATGAGTGTACATCCAACAATTGGTTGTGTTATGAATGTAAAGAAGGGGGTCATCTTTCAAATAATTGCCCAAAGAAGAATGAAGAAGCAAGGCCAAACACACCACCAAGGCCAACGACATTCCACATGATCCTCGACGAAGCAGAAAACCATGCGAGGAATAAAGGATGAGGGCTTCATATCCGAAGATCAAGTTATGCAGTAGCCATGGTATCGTATGATGTAGCCTATTAAAGGCATAGTCTAGGGTGAACTTGAAAACCTATATAATAGTTTCAAGAAATAATAAAGCCTTCATTTTATTATCTGATGTGTTAAACTGTTATGTGATTTTCCTATATGGTGACTTGGAAAACTGCGAGACAATACTTGGGAGTTGGGACGAGTATGAGTAGGTGTGAAAGGTAATAGATGCATATACTACCGAAAGCACAGGACTCACGCTTGGATCAGGGAAAGTCACAAGGTTACCAAGAAGCTAGTAATTGATACCGTTTTATTCAAGTATGTCGTTACCATCGTTTTAGTAATGACTAAAAAGATTTTTGATATTTCGACCCGAGTGGTCATATAGAATTGAGTCCGACTAAGATAAGTATGCTACGTGGTTCAGAGAACCAAGTTCGATGTAGCACCCAACTTAAGCCAGAAGAATTAATCAAAGTGATCAGTAGAAGTATCGCGACGGTTGCTAGAAATGCTACCTTTTAAGATGTGATTAGAACATGAAGGAATGTATAGTCTGTTCTGGAATTTGACTCTAAGAGACCTAAGTCTAAGTGCTGCAACATACGATAATAGGTCATTAGAATATGACACATCGTTCCATTGTAGTAGTAAAAGAACTTATCTTAAGTTCATATCCAGTGAGGATCGAGATTGTGACTTGAAGGTCATAATTTAGAGTCTAACATGAGATAGAAAGCAGGTGCACGATCGAGTACTGCTTACAGTCAATAAGTCTAAGAGATAGACTTAGAGGAATATAGAAGTTATAATTATTACCTAGGATGAAGAGATGACGTATGGAGTCATTATACGAGCCCTGTTTCATTGATGATTCCGGGACGTAATCATCCTAAGGGGGAGATAATTGTAACGCCCGTAGATTCGGGCTGGTCAAGTTAGAGGCAATAAGTGTCGAAAACGAATTTTCGAAAAAATATTATTTAGAATAAAAAATTTGAACCAAGTTGTAGTATATGTCACAAGGTTTCCATACATATAAAGAACGCAGAAAATCCAAGTTATAACGAATAAGTTATGACCCGCCGAAGTTTCGCGACGGAACCGGCACGGCACCGGGAAGCGTAAATAGTGAATTTACGATAGAGCGAGATTTAGCCTTAGCAATCTAAACGAAAGTCGTAGAATATGTTAAACTAAGAACATCGATAGAAAGAATGCCCAAATCTGACTTCGTATGAAGAAGTTATGATTTTTCGAAGTTTCGGATTAGCGGTGTACAACCCGAAATTCGAATATTAGATCGAGTGATTTTTAGCCGACACGACCTAAAAGAGAATCGAAGATCACTTTAAGAGTAGCGTAACGAGAAAAATATGGGCGAAAACGGACGTCGGATGAAGAAGTTATGAGGATTTAACGGACCAATCCTGTCCCGGCCTGTTAATAATATAAAATTTAAAATCGATTCAAAATTAGCCGACAGAGTCTAAACGAAAGTTGTAGAGTACGTTCCTACCTTCGCGTGGATATAAAGAACGTCGAAAACGGAGACAGTATGCGAAGGTTACGAATTTTTATAGTTTGCACTTGAATTTGAGAAGCTAATTGCGAAGTTGCTGACGTGGCCAAATCTCAGCCGTCGCTTGCTGAGCACGGTCTCGCTTCGCATGATGACACGTAGCCTCGCATTACACCCCGCGTCCGAGATTAGTACGCCCAGTGTAGCTTCGCTTCCTATCCGACCGGTGTGCGAGACAGCTGGAACCGAGGTGGCATGCTTATCCGAAGTTACGCCCTGCATAGCCAAGTATTACGCCCAGCGTAGTCTGAGGCCTCGCAGGGTATAAAAAGGGGCGAGGGTCTCCGCATTTTTCACACCATTTCTCATTCTCTCTATAGTTTCTTTCTCTCTCTAAGGGTCTTAACCCTCCCCTAAGCCTAGGTGATCCCCTAGCACCCTAAGGAAGTCCCGAGGCTCCCGGAGTCCCGAGAAAAAGGGTCTTTCGGTTTCGGAAACGCTGCTCCGAGCAAAACCCGGTTTTCTTTAAAATCTGTTGTAAGTGAGCTATGCTTACGCAATTTTAATATAGCTTCCAAATATTTATAGTAATGTTATTAGGTCCTTAAAATAATTATTTGGGCTATTATTATGAGTTATATTGAGTGTTATTTAAGGCTTATATAATAATAATAATAGTCAGAGTATTAATTTGTCGCGGTTATGGTTAGACTAAACCCTAGTGGTATTGATACTAGGTTTTATCGAAGGAAATTGTTTTGAGAGTATCGAAGCGCTGTCCGTGTGCTGAGTCACCACCTTTCAGGTGAGTTCATATTCCCTTTCATCTTACACATAGATATGAAGTATTTTAATATAAATTACGTGCTCTGTGTGCATATATCCTGAATACTTGCTGTCTATGTTGGGTGAAATATTTGTATACATGTTTTAAATGATTTAAACTGTATATGTATTTTATATCTACAAAATGTGTTGGGTAAAACATGGGTAGATGAAATAGTTGTGATAACACGATGAAAGACATCAATGTTGACAATGATCCAGTCATCTAGTGGAGTATAGATGACGACCACAGACGATACTAGACAGTCCAATGGAACGCTAGCAGGCTCGTAATCTGTAGGTGTTTCTGAACTAGGTGCTCATTAGGTAGTTTTGAACTGAGTGTGTTCAATAGGTATTTTTGAACTAGGTGTGTTCACTATATATTTTTGAACTAAGTGTGTTCACTAGGTATTTGAACTGAGTGTGTTCACTAGGTATTTTGAATTGAGTGTGTTCACTAGGTATTTTTGAACTAAGTGTGTTCACTGGTTATTTTTGAACTAAGTGGTTACTAGTTGTTTTGGACTACGTGTTCAGCAGTTGTAATCTATAAGCTTTGGTAATGATGGACTTCGTGCCGATTCCTTAGGATGATCCTTAGGAATGAATAAGCGAGGGATAGCTGATTCTTAGGGTAGATCCTTAAGACTAAAGAAGATAATGGGGATGGGTAATTGGGTTGATTGTTTGATTGTTTAAACATAATAATTATATTATTGTGGGTTGAAAACCCTATGTACTCACCAGGTTTCCCAACCTGACCACTCAGTTTATTTATATCACAGGTGTTGATATGAAGTCACATTACACTGAGAGATTAAAGAGATGTAGATCACTAGTGTAAATAAATGTAAGTTCCGTTTATGCTTATGTTTCTGTATTGACGATGACATCCCAAACGTTTTAAAATGAATAAAATACATTTCTTCGAAAATGTTTTGATAACGTATTTATCATGTTTTACTGGGAACAAATTCCGCAACATTTTTATTAAAAGAAGTACTCTGATTTTTTTTATAAAGCATAAACAAAATCGGTTTTTTCTGGCCGTGAAAATGGGGGTGTCACAACAATCACTCACAAACACATGTTGGTCGTATCTCAAATAAATTGTCACACCCCGAACTAGACGACGAAAACATCCGAGAGCTCGTATGACTATAAATTGAAATTTCATCACAATGGATATAATGATACATAACACAATCATGACCAACACTTCATAATACAACCGACATTGTTCACATCAAGTACATTGTTTTACATTACATATTTTAAAAGCATGAATTGTACGATGATTGGCATTTGCATAAAAGAAATCCCAAAATACTCTTGACGGTTCTTCAGCTTATCGATTACATGAGAATACAAGTTATTTTGAAAATGGTAAACATATATAATGTTGGTGAGTTCATAAGCATATTTGATTGAAAATTTTTGTATTGGGCGCATATCCCAGAAAATCCGATATTTTCTATAAAATTCTCTAAACAAGATTTAATGATTAAGTATAAATGTATGTGTAATTTTCATTGTAAAATCATGTATAAACGAAAGATCCAAATTTCCTTGTGTTTTATCTGTTTTAAGAAAGAGGTAGTGATTATTAGTATTTCCCTAGAAAATCCGATATTTTCTGATTTATAAAAATGTTGTAGTTCTTGCATTATTGTATGAATTGTTTTGTATTGATACGATTGAAGAGTTTAATTTCCGAAATGATAAGATGGCATTGGATCTATATGTGAGCCGTTATAAACATGCATGATAATGACTAATTTGCCTGCCTTGGCATTTTCCAAACGCCGGTATTTGATCAAGGTTTTGTCACCGTAGACTGGCCTAGTCTAACTGTAGCGAACAACTCAGGTGTGGGGGAGTCACCCCCATATAGATCTATACACAAACACTCGTTCTCCTTCCAGGAGACTCTGATTAGAACTATAGGCTACGGTCATACACTCAGTGATGTCAGCCGACAAGTCCCACTAGATCCCAAATGTTTCCACAAGAATATGTATAACGTTATATGTATTTAGTTTTACAAACACCAGATGATATATGAATGTGAAATGATAAAGCCCAACAAACATGAAAAAGGACAACTGTGGCCCATTAGACGTGTAAATTGTTTCAAGGCTTGTTACGTATGCGAGAGGACACTTAAGGCCCATTAAGCATATAACTAATGGTTCAGGCCCAATTATCATGTAAATGAGCCAATAAGGCCCAATAACATGTAAAAGATAATTTAGGCCCATTAAGCATGTAATTGGGTCACTAAGGGCCAATAGACATTGAATTGAATATATTGGGCCCAATAAACATGCAAATGGATCACGAAGGTCCAATAAGCATGTATTACAAGTATCAGGCCCAATATTCGTACCATTGTTCTATTTTTGTATATTTGATGTGGTATAGTGTTTTTATATGAAGCATTTACTTATGATGTTAAGATACCTAACGTTTGATCTATAACGATATTATTAGTTTATAAAAAAATATATACCATATTTAAATCCTTATAAGAATTTATATTCTTGGCCCCATGGTTTAATAATTGACACATTCGACTAAAAATATTTATTTGACCAATTCAGCCCCTTTTTCACATGAAATTACATTTTCAGCCCCTTCTTAGTATATAATGACATTGGTAGTCCTTTTTGATGAAAATTGACATTTTTAGTCCTTTAAGTCATCTTACTTGGCATTTCGGCTCAATTATAATTTAAATTACAATTTCAGCTCAAAATGCAATTATTGACATTTCTAGCCCTTATTTGGAAAAAGTATACATTTTTGGCCCATTTTCCATGAATTTTACATTTTCGGCCCAAATTCCAAAAAAAACTTTGCATTTTTAACCCAATTTAGAAATAATGTCATTTTTAATCCCGATTTTGGTTTTTTACAATTTTGGCTCATACTTTTGATCAATTAACATTTTTAATCCTAAAAGTCTCATTTTTTTGGAAAATTGGGCCCAAAACCGTAAGGCCCAAACTTCTAAGCCCACATTGCTAAAATTTACATTTTTGGTCCTTTAAAAAGAGTTATTATCATAAAATTTTCATTTTTATCCAATATAACATCTTTGATACTTACAAAACCGAAAACATCACTTTTAACCCCAAACTTTAATTTATTTGTCAAAGATTCTTATATAAAGCTTTTGTTTTGTTTTACACATTTTAGACTTGCAATTTACTATTTTCTTTGTAGTATGATGTATAAAAATGTTTTAGTTTATGAATTCTACTTATTTTTTTCAAGGATTTCGAGATTTGTCAAGATCTAACACATTTTCACAACATAATTCAAGAAATCACACATATCATGCATACGACACATAGATCTACACATTTTACTTGTATTATCCCCAAAAAACAAGTAGAAAACCGAAAACAAGGGGGTATGAACTCACCTTGGGGTTTGCATTCGGTTCGATGAAAATATTGAAGAAGGTTTCGACTTTAGCAAGCCTCTTGAAGAGGTTTTCGAACTTAGATGGTTCTAAGAGACATAATCCACAAAATATATGTGTAAGAGGAGTGTTTTAAGTTTAAGGATGAAAAGAAAATTCTTAAGGATGATGACAACTTACCAAAGATAATGATGTAGATGAAAATATCTTGAAGATACACACAAGGTCTCGAAAATTTAGAGGAAGATGTAGGAGTTCTTGAGAGTTTTCTTAAGATATTTTTGTATGTAAAATGAGTGTGGTGGTCGTTTTTGGCCTCATAGCCGAGATTTAAGAAGGATAGACGGGAGGCAGGTTGGTTTTTACATAGTGGTCCAATGTTATGCACATAAATGTATGTTAAACAATAGTATGAATAACTAAAGGTTATTAATGAGGTGGCACCTCACTAATCACCCTCTTATTGTTATATATATATATATATATATATATATATATATATATATATATATATATATATGTATTAGGCCAAGACTTAGAAAGAATGGAGGGGTTTGGCCTTTTCTTGATTTGGGTCAAGTTTTATGAGGCCCATAGAAAGAGGCTTTCGATCCATTGGGACTTTTGGTGTGTTCACGGCCCAATGAAAATCTATTAGGTAGTTTTGTGGCTCTTTAGGGTGATTGTAGTTGTTATGGCCCAATAAGGCCCATTAGGGTAAACTAATCCATTTTAGGCCCATTATGGCCCAAAACGTCAAGTTTCATGAATGTGGGTCCAATTAGAGCTCATTTAAGGGTTCTAAGCCCAAGATTGTCATATTGGAAACTTATTGGTCCATTAGGCCCAATAAGGAATTCATAGTTCATAATGAACTTAAACCAGGATTCGTAGAGTTTCCAACTTTCAATTGACTATTTGAAATGTTTTGTATAGAATTTTGATCTTTACTTAGTGATTCCGAACTATATTTTTTTTCATTGAATGAGCATCATTCATATTATCAAGTTAAGGTTACACTTGTTTATCATAGACAATGTTTACAAGAGCATAAAATTTACTAGCTAAAATTTCTAGTTGAGACGTAAATATAGTTGATCAGGTTATATTTATCCCCTATACGATTACATAACTATCTAGGTTTAATTGCAGTGTCCAGCTGTTGGATAAGGTCTCTAAGTCTATAACTATATTTGGTATCAACTTGACCCGACCTGACATGGTCCATTTGGGTTGCACTTCACCTAACAATTTGTTTGGATATACTTTTGAGAATAAGATGTATGTGATATATTAATATATTATTGGATATAACATATTAATATGATATCATAATTATTTAATTAGTATTGATCAAGAATTAATTTAGTGATCAAAAGGAGCTAATTAACTATGGACTCTTATTTATATGTATGGATTGGGCTAAGATTTATTTAGGATGGGCTAAGAGTATATGGAGTCCATTGATACTCCATGGAGCTTTTAACCCATGGATCCTAGGTAAATGAAGAGTCATGGGTATTAGGGTTTAACCCTAATCCTCCATACTATATAAAGGAGTCTTTGGTTCTAGAATTGGCACTAGTGTGTGTGAGCATAAGTGTGAGCCGATTTCTATAGTGTTCTTATTCTGTCAAGAGTTTCCAACTTGTTTTGGTGATTTGTGACACCACTTGAGGCATCCACATTATTGGTGCTAGGCTTATAAACTCCAAGCTACTCACTACAAGAAAAGGTATGTAATTCTATCTAGAGGCTTTTTGTTATTTATGTACCTAGTGTTGGGTTGTAGTTCTGTTTTGTATTGCGTCTTTTGGGCTCGTAGATTAGCCTTGTATTCTCCGGTTTGGGCCTGTCCAACCGAGAGCCTTTTATGTATAGTATATAGGTTATCGCTTGCATGCATATTAGGTTAAGATTCAAGATTTCAGTTTTAGCATTCCAGAGTTTTTACGATATTGTTCTCTTGTAATCTTCCAATCCTTTACAGTTGATGTTCTTAATAGAGCTCTTCTAAGGATTTTATTTAATCATTCGACACGTTTGATTCAAGTTGTTAGTTCTTATTGTTGCGTTCTGCCTTGTTATTAATATTGTGTTCTTGCTGTTTCATATTCATATACTTGTTCAAGATCTAATCGATCTTCATATATTAAAAGTTGTTTTTAATCACATCAATTGGTATCAGAGCAGGAGGCTGTGTAATCGATACACATCTTTTCTGTGAAAAAGATTTCCATTAGGGTTTTCCGCAATCATCGATATTTATTGAGCCGTCATCTTAATTGCCGTATCTTAGTATTTATTGTTTTGCCCTAATCTGCTTTATTACAAGTCTGATCTTTGTACAGGTTATTACGATCATTATGGACGCGACGCAATCAAACCCTATTAATATTTCCAACAGCATTGGTTCGACGACAAAAATTCCAATCTTATACACCCATGACTATGAAGTATGGGCACATCATTTTGAAGATTACGTGATTGGATCGGAGGACAATGGTTTTCTCATATGGGAAGCCATTATTAATGGACCGTTTTCTCATTCCGCGACATCCAGAGTTATTAAGACACAAAAAGAATACAACGATTTACTCAAGGACGTGACGAATATTGCGCAGGATGAGAAAGATAAATTCCAGTGCAATATTAAGGCACTAAGGTTGATCAGATTCGCCCTTCAGTCCGACACATTCAGACTGGTCAGCTCATGCACTACGGTGAAGGAAGTGTGGGATAGACTTCGCGAACTGTATTCAACAGACGAAGATCTTGAACATTCCATCCAAACCTTGCTTCTATCTGAATTTGGGGAATTCAGGCAAGGGGCTGAAGAAACTGTGACCCAGACGTTTGATCGCTTCAATCATCTTCTCAGCAAGATGATCAAACACGACATTGAAAGGAAGCTCATCGAACAAAAGGTTACTTTCTTGAACGGACTGCGATCTGAATGGAGAGCAGTTGTTTCCACAGTCAAAGCCCATGAACAGTTTAAATCATACTCTTTGGCGAAACTGTTGGGTATTCTAAAGTCCCAAGAAAAGATTGTGGTTCAAGAGAAGAATGTTGTCTCCAGTCTTGGTTCGTTGGCCCTCCTATCTAAAAGTAAAGCTGTGATGGAGGACGAAGAGCTTAATTTGGAAGAATATGACCTCACAACTGAGGATTATGCCATGATGGTATCCAATCCTAAGAGGTTCATAAAGAAGAGATTCCCCAGCAACAAAAACCAAAACTGGCAGGGGAGTTACAGCTCTGAAAAAGCGAACAATGAACCGAAGGCTGAGGAGCCCAAAAAGGAACCGAAAGCAGAAGGCGATTCCGGAGTAAGCTGTTTCTATTGTGGTGGCAAGAACCACTACGCTAAGGACTGTGTTCTTAAGAAGATGGCTGAAAAGGACAATGGAAATGATGAGGAAGCTGTGCTGCAGAGGAGATTGGATGAGTTGAGAAAGAAGAAGTCTACCGCTAACCCTTCTATTAATGCTCTTATTGTGCAGGGTTCGGTCAATGACGATGAGTTCGGTAGCACCGAAGTTTGGTCTACTGACTCAGAAGACGAAGAAGTGAGGAAGCCTACTCATGGAAAGGCTTATATGGCTAAGGAGGAAAGCAGTGGTGGAAAATGATTCATGGTGTCAAGCGCATCTCAGATGAGGGGATACAATACCGATGGAGGAAGCAATGGACCGAAGGTGCAGGAAGATATGTGCTTCACAGCCAAACCACTCAGCCAACAGTTCAATGAGCTTGATGAACTGATAAAGAAGGTACAATCTGTTTTTATTTCATCTAAAGTACCATCATCGTCATATGAGAAAGAACTAAAAAACGTTAACACAAGAATTTCTCATTTAGATAGTAGCTTAACTCAAACTCGAGTCACCAATTCTAACCTGACTGATCAATTAAGCAGGGTGGCGTCGAAGAGTGAGGAGCGGCGTATGTGGATTGAGTTAAAAGAGTCGGAATTAATTAAAGTCAAAGACGAAAACATTTATTTACAGAGAGACAATTTGAAATTGTTAAAACAACGAAATGTTTTTTGTTTAATAGCTAAACGTTTATATTCCAACATTACTCAGCTTCACCTGAATTGTGAGATAGGCAAAATGATCCACCGTATGATTTTACCATTCCTAGAATTTAAAGAGGATGAAATTGATGCCGAAGCTTACAATTGTGAGAGTGTGATTTCGTCTGATGATGTCAACCCAACTTATCAAATTGGACTGGACAAAATTGAGTCCTTCATTAAATCCAAAGACCATAAGGACATGCTCAAAAATCTTTTGGACGAAAATGACAGACTTAAACTGAGAACCGAAACCATACAAAGTTTGACTCTCTAAATGCCAAAGTAAGCTCAGAAAATAAAATCGATGTTGAAAATACATCTGAGCTTAACGAGGACGAAAAAATGAGTGAAATTTCTGTAGAGGATACGGTTGACTGCTCAGAATTTGTTAAAAGCGAAACTGAAAACCACAAAAATCTTGTTTCTGAAAATTCTGTGGAATTCGCTAGATTGTCCCAACAAAAGTCCCCGAAATTAGTAGAAAAGGTTGTTGTGTATCAAAAGGTCAGAACCACTCCGAATCAGGTATACAAAGTAACTGGAGTAACAGAACATCAAACAGCTGAACTTACGGCTATTGTTAACGAAGACAATGCTGATGGATGTGATGAGTTCTTCTGGGAAGCTCCTATTGACAATGGAAACGAAACCGTTGGCCTATCTGAAAGAACCTCTTGGATGAAGAAAGGGAGATACATTCCTGAACCCTTGAACAAGCCTGATAATTTCAGTGAACCAAGCACAAGTGGTACAAAAGATACTCCTCAAGAGGTTGATCGTTCAGCAGAAGAAGACATTCCTTCAACGCCAACAGCTCGAAGTGAAACTTCATCAGATACTCCTTCCACTTCCTTAGGGCAAACTGAATCTTCTTCAGATATTCCCTCTGCTCCCTCGGTTCAAAGAAAAACTCATAAAGTTCAAAAGGAATCAGCAAAGGTGACATCAAAAGCGAAAGCGAACGTTCATCATCAACCTAAACAGATGAGGGATAAAAAGATAGAAAGGAACCTAAGATACAGGAAAAACCTTTCTGAAAGGAAACAATTCTGGCACTCCCAGAATGCATACTATTCACACAAGGACAAGAATCTGAAGTATGAAAATAATCCCGTAAGACAGCACAATGATTCCAACAACCGAAAGCCAAGGTTCGGTTCGCAAGAAAATTCCAACCGAAAGTCAAGGTTCGGTTCACAAGAAGATACCAACCGAAAGCCAAGGTTCGGTTCGCATAAAAATACCAACCGAAAGCAAAGGTTCGGTTCTGAAAAGGATTTCAACCGAAACCAAAGGTTCGGTTCCAAGAACAACTCCAACCGAACTCAGAGGTTCGGTTCTGAAGTCAGAAGAGAACAAGACTCAAAGGTTAAACCCACCAACGATCAAAAGCAAAAGGGTCACCTAGAGTCATCAGCAAGGAAGACACCTCCATCCCCATCCAAATTCTCTCGTTCTAACTCTTCTCGTCATTCTACTCCTACTCATTCATCTTCATCTCGCTATAACGCTAATCCCACTTTTCCTCAAAAACCTCATTCATCAGCTGAACAGAAGGGAAAGCGAAAGGTCGATGAATCCAAGCCTGAGCCCAAAGGAAACCAACCTAATCTTAACAAAATAAAAGTATTCACCATTAAAAAGAAAGATAAAACAACTTTAATTAAAAGAACATATCTTGTTGACATCTCTCTAACTATTCCTGTTCCCATGAAAACCTCACATGGACCCAAGAAACTTTGGGTTCCTAAATCTGCTTAGTTTTTGCAGGTTATAAGTGACGAGCAGTTTGACGAAGAATGGTACATCGACAGTGGCTGCTCGCGTCACATGACAGGAAGGAAAGAGGAACTCAGGGAATACAGATCTCTTGCAAATGGTGGCAACGTTAAGTTTGGAAACAACTCTTTCGGTACCATAAAGGGATATGGGATGATAACGAATGGTGATTTTACCATAAGGAAGGTGGCCTATGTGGAAGGACTTCAACACAACCTCATCAGTGTATCTCAGCTTGTTGGAGGTACAGGTCTCAAAGTTTCATTCGATGATGAAGGTTCTGAAATCATAGAGAAAAAGACAAAGAAAGTGATTCTGAAGTCAGAACGAAAGGGTGAAATGTTTCCTCTGAACATGAAACCCATCAAAGGAAACCCAACAATATGTCTGCTATCAAAAGCTCAATCCGACGAAAGCTGGTTGTGGCACAGAAGACTCTCTCATCTCAATTTCAAAGATATCAACCGACTTGTCACTGGAGGTCATGTTAGGGGTCTTCCATTGCTCAAGTTTGACAGAGAGCATTTATGTGCTGCATGTGAAATAGGAAAGCAGAGTCGTCAAAGTCACCCATCCATAATTAACACAAAAGTTGTTGAACCACTCGAATTGCTTCATATTGATTTGTGTGGTCCTTCATCTATTGAAAGCATCGGTGGTAGCAAGTACATTCTTGTTATCGTTGATGACTTCTCTCGATTTACATGGGTGTTATTTCTAAAGCTCAAATCTGAAGCGACTCAAAAGCTGAAAGTGTTCATCAAGCAAATTGAAGTTCAGCTTAAGAAGGTCGTTCGCAACATCAGGAACGACAATGGTCTCGAATTCAAGAACAAGGAGTTTGAAGAGTTTCTTGCAGAAAAGGGAATTAGCCATAATTTCTCAGCTCCCTACACACCACAGCAGAACGGAATAGTCGAAAGACGAAACCGATCTCTGTGTGAAGCTGCCCGAACTATGTTAAGTTTCGCTTCCTTACCTCTTTATTTTTGGGCTGACGCTATTTCTGCTGCTTGTTATACACAAAACAGGTCCTATCTCAACAAGCGATTCACGCTCACACCATATGAGATATTAAACAACAGGAAGCCCAATGTGAAATTTTTCCACGTTTTTGGCTCAAGGTGTTTCATCTTTAACTCTAAAGAACACCGCAACAAGTTTGATGTCAAAGCCGACGAGGGAATCTTTCTGGGTTACTCACTCACTTCAAAGGCGTACAGGGTTCTAAACAAACGATCAAGAAGGATTGAAGAGACATACTATGTGACCTTCGACGATATCTATGTCAAGAAGCTACAGGCCATAGATGACACTGCCAAGGAAATCTTTCCTCAAACTGGTCAAGTTACAGTCTCAATCGACAATATGTACGAGAATTTTTTGGATCTCTTTGACGAACCGGAAAAAGCTTCTCTCTCAGAAGCAGATGCAGCCGACAACAAAATAGATCATATGAAGCAGATTGTCGAAGATGCTGCAAGAAGAATGCATGAAGGAGAATCGCCTACTGATGAATCTCCAACCAACAATGCTTCAGTCGAGGGGGAGCCTAGCTCACAAGTCCAGGGGGAGCCAAGCTCTACTAATTCAACCGAAGATCCTTCATCAACCGAAGGTAACTCTCCAACCGAAGATGCCCCTCCAAACGAATATGCTTCAATGCCTGAAAATCCAGCACCACAAGAAACCCCTGAACCTCATATTTGTCGTAACTCATCAATTGAGGGGGAGCATGATGATATGACGCTTGATTTTGATAGCCAATCTGAGCCTGAAGAGATGATCAACGCTGAACTAGATCCATCCTTCGATCCGAATTACCCTCCTCTTACAAAATGGACCAGAGATCATCCTATCTCTCAAGTAGTTGGTGATGTATCTGAAAAGGTTCTGACCCGATCTCAACTGAAGGCAAAACAGACATCCTTATTCTCAAAAGTTGAGTTTTGTATGTTTAACTCATTTGTATCAAAAGTTGAACCGAAGACAGTAAACACTGCCCTCGATCACTCTGATTGGGTTCAAGCAATGCAAGACGAACTAAACGAGTTTGAGAGGAACAAAGTCTGGCGCCTCATTCCAAATCCTCCGAATGCTTCAGTTGTTGGTCTCAAATGGGTTTTTAGAAACAAAATGGACAAGGAAGGTAATGTCATAAGGAACAAGGCTCGTCTGGTTGTCAAAGGATACTGTCAGGAGGAAGGGATAGATTACGAAGAGACATTCGCTCCAGTAGCTAGGCTAGAATCGGTAAGAATATTTCTGGCCTATGCTGCTCACAAAAACTTTGAGGTCTTCCAAATGGATGTCAAGTGCGCATTTCTCAATGGAGAACTTGAAGAAACTGTGTATGTGGAGCAACCTCCTGGGTTCGTGAACGAAAAGTATCCAAATCATTGCTACATTCTGGATAAAGCTGTGTACGGCCTCAAAAAAGCTCCGAGAGCCTGGTATGAAACGCTTACAAAATTTTTAAAGATGTCTAAATTCAAACAAGGTTCGGTTGACCCAACCTTCTTTCGCAAAAAGGAAGGTAACCACCTTATGATAGTTCAAATTTATGTCGATGACATCATCTTTGGCTCTACGAATCCCAGCTTAACAGCTGAATTCAGAAAGTTGATGGAGACTAAGTTTGAAATGTGCTCAATGGGTGCTATTAATTTTTTCCTTGGTTTAAATATAAGACAGGGACCTGAAGGCATCTTTATCAATCAGGAAGCTTACACAAAGACTCTCCTAGCAAAGTTTGGCATGATGGGAGACTCAAAAGTCAAAGTCCCAATGGCATTCGGCACCAAACTTACCCCTTCACTGGATAAACCGGCTGTCGACATCACGCTCTATCGTCAAATGATAGGCTCACTGATGTATCTAACTGCTAGCAGGCCTGATATCATGTTTTCTGTATGTTATTGTGCTCGATTTCAGGCTAATCAACGCGAACCTCACATGCTGGCAGTGAAGAACATCCTACGCTATCTCAAGCGAACCGCCTCCTTAGGTCTATGGTATCCATCCAACTCTGGCTTCTTCGTTCAAGCCTATTCTGATGCTGACCTTGGAGGATGTGGACTCGACCGCAAAAGCACAACTGGTGGCTGTCAATTTCTTGATGGGAAGTTGGTCAGCTGGCAATCCAAGAAACAAACATGTGTGTCGCTGTCTACTGCTGAAGCGGAATACATTGCCGCTGCATCCTGCACATCACAAGTGATTTAGATCCAGAGTCAACTTCGAGACTATGGACTCAATATGAAGAAGATCCCTCTATATTGTGACTCTGAAAGGGCAATTAGGATCTGTCATAACCCGGTGCAACACTCTAAAACCAAACACATAGCACTGAGGTATCACTTCATCAAAGATCATGTGGAAGATGGAAATGTCGAAGTTCACTTCGTAAGAACCACTGATCAACTGGCTAACGTCTTCACCAAAGCTCTTCCAGAAGCATCATTCAATAAAATTTTGCAAGGGCTAGGTATGATGGAATCAGAGTCAGTTCCTCACACTACCTCTCGATCTCAAACGTAAGAAGCGCATCCAACCGAACGTTCGGGTTCGGTTCAACCATTTCACTCGCTCATTACTTCAAAGGTAGTTTCTCCTTGTTGTATATTTCTGGTGCAAAATTTGTTTTTCTTTATGAAAAAAGTTTTTTTTTTTATTGCATATATAAACTTCTTGGTTTCTTAACTATTTTTCCAAAACCGAAACCTCCAGAAGGTTCGGGTTCGGTTTCTCAAAATTTTCCTCAACCGAAACCAACCGAAGGTTCGGGTTCGGTTTTTCAAAATTTTCCTCAACCGAAACCAACCGAAGGTTCGGGTTCGGTTTTCCAAAATTTTCCTCAACCGAAACCAACCGAACGCTCGGGTTCGGTTTTTCCATTTTTTTTTGTTGTTGCAAAGTTTTTTTTTAATCGTATTTTTTTCTTCTTTTCTTTTAACTCTTTTATAATTTTTTTATGTCTTATTTTTTTTACTTTAAATTTTTTTTCTCTCAATTTCAAAAACTCCAAAAATATTTTAATTTTTTTGTTTTGTGTGCTCATTCGTTTATGGGGATATATTTGATAACTTACTTAAGTGTCCCTAGAAGCATGCTGCTGTATGTGTCCCAAGCCTCATAAGATTTTGAATAATAGCCTTCATGACCTGGTATACACAAACCTTGTCTTCCCAATAAGGCTAACTCATTTATTCTAATCATGAGCTACCTCACTCTTTTCTCACATGAGTTTAGAGTCTCCTGCTTGGTCCTTATGTTCGCAGCAGAGGTACTATGTCTTCTTTCACCATCCCCATTATACTTCTCCATAACATTCGTATCATCACTATAACCCTTGAGACTCTCAGCAACTACCACTGAGGTTTATGGTTACACAACACCTGTGTTTATGATCTTAGCTTCGTGCCACTACGCGCTGAGTGAAACCCAAAATTCAACACCAAAGAATTGAAGGTGACCAATTAACTTGATCAAGTTTTCACCAATGAATTAACGAATGTACCTTCATGAAATCTAAATTTTTTTTGAGTGATTCCAATGAAATTGTTACACACCATAACATTTCTTCCCAAGGGATCCAGTTTTAAATTTTATCTGAGATTTCATTTTAATCCAAGCCACTACAAAATTCATTCTAACCTACTTGTTCAACAGACTACACCGGTCTCACAAGTAATTTGTTCACATTCGTTCTTATATCAAGAATTGAGTTGTTGAATCAAAGCAAAACCACCTTTAATAAGCCTTATTAAAAGAAGCCTTTCAACATTTATTAATGAATGATTGATCGTAATTCAACGGGATTCCACACTAACACTTTGAGGTCTCTCTTGACCTTGAAGGAAGAGATTCGTGCCCGGGATCATCAGTTTCGTGTCATTCTTGACATCACAGATTATCCTAAAAAGAGTTGCTTTATTTCTTTATTTTTTTTTACACTCTTTGCACGAAAATCCTAGATTTTCCAAAATTCCGTTACTAATTATTTTACAGGCTGGATAATTAATGGATGGTTCATAATGAAGTTGTGGTTACCACTAATCCACGTGGGCGTTTTATTCAAAAGATGGCGTTTAAAAATGGGATAAGTCCAAAAGGTTGCTGACGCGGCGGAAGTTCAAAGGATAGAAATTCAAACGATGGTACAAAAGGAGGGCGCGTGAATTTGAAGCGGCCGTGCTTTTTCTGACACTATTGGACGCGTGTGCAGTATTGAAGCGTCATCCATCTGGCATTAATGGCGCGTGTGGAAATGGAAACGGTTCCTCTCTCTGAACCGGCGCTTATTGGGCGGCGTGATCCTAGGAATCTGACACTCTCTCTCCTACGTGATCATCGCACGTCCCAACTGTCACAAATCAGTCACTCAAAAACCCTTCCGTATTTCAATAAGAGATTTGAAACGATCTTTCTCTCTCCTATCACCTACTATAAAAAGCCATCAACACCACCTTTTACCTCTTTACTGCCCCCATAATTCCAAAGCAAAATTACTCCCAAAACTCTCTCCCGGTCATCTTCTTCTCCACACCTGCAAAAATGGCTGAATCTTCATCCGTTCATGCCACTTCTCAAATTCATCCCATAAGACCTCAACAATGCCTTGTCATTGATCTGAACCCACTAGCCTATGATCCCTACATGTCGCCGGTTATTGAATGCCTCAAGTACTCCCAACTTGCTCCGGCATTGTCCAGAATTGAAACGGTGCCAATGGTGGCTCTATCTCAGGTCTATGCGACGGCCTACTACGACAAGGGTGTCGAAAGGATATTTTTCGAAGTGGCGGAACACAAAACGTCGATTTCTCGTCCCCGCTTCTGCACCATGCTTGGGTTTGCTGCAGACCCATCGCGTATTAACTCGGAGACGATTCCGGTTGGAATGTTTTACAGCATGTTCTACAACATGGGCTACACGGAAGTTCTTACCTCCGTCGCCAGGTTCAAGAAGTCATGCCTACCGCCCCTTTGGAACGGGTTATTTACAGTTCTCTTCAAGGGACTGTCTGAGAGGAGCTCAGGATCGGACGGGGCCAGTCGTCTTTTCCTGTCAATCATGTATGGGGTGTACAACGGGATCAACCTCGATTATGGGTTTGTCCTTTGGCAACAACTGATTCAGAGCCTTTCTTCCACTTCTCGACACTCTGAAGTGTCGTTGGCCCGGTTCTGGATCTTGATCACAAGATGGGCCATGGACAGGTTTGAGGTCCCAACTGCTGACGGTGCACCGATGTCTTCTGTTGGTACGTTCCATACCAAGAAGATCATCGTATCCGATGCTTCGAAGTTCTCCTTCATTGGCTCTATCCCGGAGTCGATGTATGGAAGTGTGCCATCAGACAGCAGTATGATCAAGGCGATCAAGGAGTTAGGGCCATCTGGTCCGAGGGAACTGACACCGGACATGCTGCGATCAATTCATGATGCCGACAAACCGGTCGCCAGGGGTAAGAAGGCAGACAAGGGGAAGAAACCATCCAAAGCCCCAAAACCTACTCCCAAGAAACGCAAACAACAGAAGGCTGCTTCCTCCCCACAACCGAAAAGGAGGAAAACCCAACCGAAGCGAAAGCTCGTCCTTCCCTCAACCTCCAGTGAATCCGAAGGTGGGAGTTCGGACTCTGAGGGATCACAAGGAGACGAATCTCCACAAAGAGGCAACACACCCCCTCGGTCCCCAACCCCGGAGATGGAACTTCACCAATCCCCAGTTCCTTCCCCTCCACCTACAATTCCTATTTCCATTCCCACCATAAACCCTACTATACCACCAACCTCATTCCCTATACCACCACCCATATTCACCACATCAACCGAAACACCACCTGTTACCGAAACCCCACCTGTAACCGAACCTCCACAAACCGAAACCCATATACCACCACCACCCGAAACTAACCCCCCACCCACTCAACCTGAACCCACCAAACCCATAACACCCCCAGCTTCACCACCACCTCAATCTCCAGAAGACGCCTCCGATGGCGATGATCAATACCTTGGTGGTGACCACATGAACTTTGATTCGGTCTACTATAGTCCGTTTCAAGTTCAGAGTGATGAGGAGGATGATGCTCCTGTGACAAAGAAGCATCTCCGCGAGCTGAATGAGAAGGTTGATCAACTTCTCGCCTCCTCTTCCAACCAGCAGTCCTCCTTATCTGAAGCTGCCCTTCAGAGGATAGTTGATGCCTTCTCTAGGGCTCAACATGACTCCGTGGCCTCAGCAACTGCTGCGATAGACGCCTCCACCCGAGCTTGTGAGGCGGCGACCGAAAAAGTCGATAAACTATTCCATGACGCTACTATCCTGTTGCAGTCTATGCAGGAAAGCGCCGAAGCCACCAAAACAACGCTGGAACCACTTGTTAATCAATTGGCCCAGTTTGTAAAGACGGAGTTATCCTCGTTCGCTACTCTCAGACAAAACCTTAGCGACGACAACTCGGCACTCCGTGCCTCCATCGATGCCCGCCTGGCAAAGCTACAAGAGGATCTTGCGGCTGAAAATTCACTGATGGACGTCCTGGCGAGTAAGACTACTGCCCTCAAGGTCAAGAGCACCCAACTTTCCAACTCCGAACAACAATTGGAGGCTCTTCGATCCGAGAGGGAAATCATCAAGATGTGTGTTTCGGATGTCCACGCCGCTCTATCCAACATCCTAGAAGCACACGACCCCATCCTCAATCACTCCGTGAGGCGTACCCTCGCTGAGAAACTCTCTCCGGCCATGGACCTCTTGAGTAAAATTGAAGGCCTACCCAGTTTCGTGTCCATTCCGAAACAAGGGGGAGATGAGAAGAAAGGATCGAAACCACCTCCTTCCTCCAAAGCTACTCACACAACCGAACCACCCCCAACTGGTCATGCCTCGGGTTCGGGTGTGAAGGACAAGGGCAAAAACATTGCAGAGGGAGGAGATGAAGATGAAGATGAAGATGAAGACAAGGAGACTATTGCGGACATGTTAAAGAGAAAGAACAGTCGCAATACTGATGACGATGTCAGTCGTGTGGCACGTGAGGCTGAAGAAGCCGAACGTAAACAAAAAGAAGCCAACGATCTCCTTGAGAGCCGAAAGCTGCTCTTCCCTGCCTGGACCAGGGATCGTCTGATAAAAGAGGCCATAGAGACTCCAAGCATACTATGGCTCGAGCCGGTGATATCGTTCAACTGCATCAACTCGGTCGATTCGCAATTTGATATGCCGCTGACTCGAAAGGCGTTCATCTTCCACGCTTTCTCCAACATTTTCGAAGTCCCGCATCCGAACGATGAGCTTGACAGGGAGCTCATTGACTTCTACCTGGAGGCCGCTCGTCCTCAATACCTTACATGGAGCGCCCAGAAGATTGTCAGTGTTCGGGTGATGAAGCCGTTTGCCGTGGGGAGATTCACAAACGTCAAGTTCAAGCTTATCCGAGGATCTGCAAGAACTGCTCACATGATCTCTCTGGCGGATCTGCCCAATCTGAACCCTCATGATTGGATAGTCTTGTACAACATCTTGCTGACAAACGAAGCCAAATATGGTCCCATCTTAGACCATGTCAAAAGGATGCTGGCATGCTATATCATGGAGGTGGCCCTAATGGATCAGGAGGTTGCCACAGTGTTTAAGAAGAAACCGAAAGTCAAGCCTGTGGGATCGGCCAGTGATCTAAACACGATGAAAATGGGCAAGATAGATTCGAGGCGAAACTCTGTGATGTTCACCAGAGCCGAAGGACAGAAATGTCTGTTCGCGTTAGCTGACAAGCACCTCTACACCACTACCTGCTTGGAACATGTCCTATCAATCGTCAAGCGGTGTAAGGACAATTCGGCTGATGACATCAAGTACTTTGAAGATATGATCAATTGGTACATCCGGTTTAGATAGACCATCCTTTCCATAACCAAGTGTCTGTTTAGTACCGTGAAGAAGAAGGTACCAGCTTCAGCCGCCGGCCCAAGTAAGAAGTGAAGGTCTCGCTCCAAATTGACGCAAAGGGGTAGATTGTTGGGCTGTAGTTCTGTTTTGTATTGCGTCTTTTGGGCTCGTAGATTAGCCTTGTATTCTCCGGTTTGGGCCTGTCCAACCGAGAGCCTTTTATGTATAGTATATAGGTTATCGCTTGCATGCATATTAGGTTAAGATTCAAGATTTCAGTTTTAGCATTCCAGAGTTTTTACGATATTGTTCTCTTGTAATCTTCCAATCCTTTACAGTTGATGTTCTTAATAGAGCTCTTCTAAGGATTTTATTTAATCATTCGACACGTTTGATTCAAGCTGTTAGTTCTTATTGTTGCGTTCTGCCTTGTTATTAATATTGTGTTCTTGCTGTTTCATATTCATATACTTGTTCAAGATCTAATCGATCTTCATATATTAAAAGTTGTTTTTAATCACATCACCTAGGATTACATGCTAGATATGTGAAGGCTTTGGAAATAATTTTTGCATGTATAATAGAGAAAACATAGTTCCAAAGCTTCTAGGGTTGTATGTGCACCTTAAGGTTGTTAGGATACTCAAAACCCATCAGTGGTATCAGAGACTAGGCTTGTTTTCAGTTATATTGATGTATATGTGATTTTTCAAAGATGAAATCTGTCCAGACTACAAAAATCGACGAGTTCATGACTTTGGGCATGAACTCGACGAGTTCGTCAAGGAACTCGACGAGTTTGTTGAGCAGAATGCATGCTGTTCGAGCTTTTTTACCAGAATTGGGTTAGGATCATTACCTATAACTATTTTGAATCATTTAAACTGTTTTTTATGATATGGTAATTATTATCCTAATCCAATTAAAAGGTAGTTGTCATACTTTCAAGATTAGTGTTAATATGATTATGCTAATTGTCTTGAAACTTGATGATATGAATTGTCTTGAACTATGAGTTTGACTATGATCATGTATGTATGTTTGTTTGATTATTATGATTAGTTAAATCCATGATTATATGTTTTAATGGAGTTCATAATTTTTCCTCAAGTTATGGATTACCAAAAGTCTTTTACATTTAAAACATTTAAAAAACTCATAGGTTACATAAAATGAAGAGTCTTTATTTTATTGGCCATTCACTCATAAGTTATGAATTTGAAGAGTCTTGAATAGTTTCAAAACTTGCCCTCAAGTCTTGGAATTTGTAAAGTCTCACACATTAATACTTTAATTCCAAATAGATCCCTGGAATTTTAAAAGTTTAAAATTCAACCCTTATACTTTTATAATATTAAAAGTTTAATCATTATATATATGTATAAGAACAAGTCAGTCTTACCGCAAGTAAGCCTCATTCCCGAAGCCGGTCTATAAGGGGATATAAGGGTTCTGCCTTTAAAATGGCAGCTTAATGGGTGTCCACTCTCACCCACCGCTTGCTTGACTGGTGGAGGGTCGTTAGCTGAACGGGTAGGATAGGACCTTAATCCTCATTAAAAGTAAAATGAAATTATAAAGTAACTAAACCTTTATTAATTCCTAATCTTAGTTACTTTAGGAAAATGTGAAATATGTGCTAACCCATGAAATTACACGTTGTACCTTACCAAGTCGTTAGTGGAGCGTGTGTGGTTAACCGACAGACTTATAAGGACTAGTAAGAGTGGCAAAGGGTGACTTAAGTTTTATTATAGATCGGTGGAGCGTGTGTAACACCGTAAAAATTAAAACAATTTTTCACATTTGAAAAACATTTTTAAATAAACCATTCATTCATAAAATGTCATAACTGTTGGATTAGGTGTCTAAGTCCATAACTATTTCTGGTCAGTAGTTGACCCGACCCGACATGGTCCATTTGGGTTGCATGACACCATGCAATTGGATAGACTAAATGAGAGAATTAACACTTGGAGATTATTAATATATTATAAGTTCTAATATATTAATAATATTATTTGATTAGTTTGATCAAGAATTAATTAAGTGATCAAAAGATAACTAATTAAATATATGGGTTGATTATGTAAATCATCCATATCTTGTATAGTGGGCTAAGAGGCTCCATGGATTATCAAGTTGGGTTCCACCCATAGGATGCTCCATGGGAGTTACAAACCCATGGGTCATGGAAATGAAGAGTCATGACACATTAGGGTTTACATGGTGTAACCCTAGATGTGTCAACACTATATAATAATCCCATTCTCCACCAAAATCGGCTACACATATGAAACAAGAGGGCTAGGCCGATTTCAAGAAGTGTGTATTCTCTCAAAAGTCTTTCCAAGAGCATTTGGTGTTGTGTGAAGCATTTGAGGCATCACACTTGGGGTGCTAGGCTCACAAGGTTTCAAGGAACATAAGCAACAACAAGGTAAGTTATTCTATCTTTCATTCAAGTTAAAAATTGTTCCCCATGTATGCTAGATAGGAATATAACCTTGGAATTCAACTTTGCATGATAATTAGACAAACATAGATCCAAGGTTATTAGGGTTGCATATACACTTAGGAAGTGTTAGAATGCTCAAAACCCATCAGTGGTATCAGAGCCTAGGCTTGTTTGTATTTTATTTGTGCTAAAAAGTTGAAAAAAGTCGAAAAACTTGCTGTCTGCCTGATGAACTCGCCGAGTCTATGCGGGGACTCGCCGAGTTCACTTGTATCTTCAACCTACTTGCCGAGTAGGTTCATGCACTCGGCGAGTAGGAGCCTCAGAATGCAGATTTTCGACTTTAGTTGCTGGAAATGGACTAGAAACATTACCCTAAACTGTTTTGGTACTTGAAAACTGATTTTAGATGGAGTAATGTCTTTCCTAATCCATTTATAACAACTAGTTATCAAAGTTACAAAGTTTGAAGTGTAATTTTGATTCATGATAGTGTTTATGTTCATGTTCTTGATCTTATGATGTTTAGATGATCATAGGAATTGTTTGTAACCTATGTGGTAGATTAATTCTTGATCATTATGTGTTTTAATGGAGTCCATAACTTGTCCTCAAGTTATGGAAAACCAAAAGTCACTTTGCTTTAAAACCATTAAAAGAACACATGGGTTATAAAAATGAAGAGTCTTCATTTTTAATACCCTAATAAACTCATAAGTTACAAGAAATGAAAAGTTTTGAAAATTTACAAAACTTGCCCTCAAGATCAAAGTCGTCTTACCGCAAGTACGCCTCATTCACGAAGCCGGTCTATAAGGTGGGTATAAGGTTGTTGCCTATAAAATGGCAACTTAATTGTCACACCCCAAAACCAAGAACGGCGGAAACGTTCTGGGGCGGAGGACGTCATGTATAATATCAACAACAGTGTAAAGTAGTAAACAAGCAACAACATCATCCATTGCAATAGTAAAATAATTATTATACAATTGTATTCTGTCAAATTTTGATAAACACTAAAGCATAAATCAAAATGAAAGATAAGTCTTGAATAAGCTCCATCTTCCTTTCTCCTTGCATCGGTACCTGTCTATGATGACCTGAGGATACAAGTAATTTTGAAAGCGAGTATCAGCTATAAAGCTGGTGAGATCATAAGTATTAATGTGTCTTAATTTGTAAAAACTTATAATTACTAAGACTTGACATTGCTATGAAAGAAAGCTCGTATAAGTATGAAAATGTTTGTAGCTCAACTGTAAATGTTTGAAAATCCCTAGAAATCCCTATGATTCCTATTAGTAACAAAAGGCGTAGGATAGTCAATCCATTATAGAATCTATACGCAAACTCAACGCTCCCCCTTCAAGAGACTCTGGCCGCAACTCAAGTCATGAGGTTTTAAGTCATGCTCCGATTTAAATCACAGTAATTAACGTATTCTCGTATATGCCATGTAATGTACTGTTCTAGATGTAATGTAATGAACTGTTCTAGCAAGTATAGTAATGTAATGAACTGTTCTAACAGTATAGGATTGTAATGAACTGTAATGTTCTACGTGTGCTAGCTGTAATGTGTGTTCTCTCTATCTAGCAAGTATAGTAATGTAAACGTTCTAGTATAGATGTATATGTTCTCGTCCTAGTATAGATGTATATGTAATGTACAGTAATGTTCTAGAAAGTATTGACTCATGAATGAACTGACTCATTGTATGATATCGCGTTCTAGTAATGGTTCTAGTATCTTCCTGAACTACCCATATGGTAGCTTACTAGTAATCTACGTGGTACGTATGGACGTGGATGTATACCCTTGCTACCCAAGGGCATAGGATGAATTGGAAGGACCTTTTATGACTATATATGTACACATGATATATAACAAATCTTTAAACGACTTTCGGACGAATACCCAATGTCCCACCAGACCACATCTCAAGGCGCGGAAAGGAAATAGGGTGGATAGTCTTCCTAAGTCTTTTAAACATTTCTTATATAACTATACATATAGAGGCATGCAATTTATAATATAAAAGCATAAATAAGTTTGGTAAAACATTTGAAACAGAAATATTATTTTAAGGTAAGATCGACTTGATGTCAATCTATAAAACAATTTAAAGGCATAAGTATGATAAAACGGTTTTGAGTATAAGGAAAACATCGTTTGAAACACAGTTGTAAATAAGTTTGAAAGGCAATGTACAGAGTAAGATGTACTGTGTAGTAAGTAGTTTAAATCATATAAAATGTTTATAAAAATCATTTGAAGGAAACTATTTGGTAAAACGGCTAATGAGTAGCCAAATCTTTTGAATGTTGTATATTAATCACATGTGATTGATGTAATAAGTAATATAATCCTACTTACTAATCACATGTGATTGACATAAAAAGTAGCATGATTCTACTTGTATCCCCCCCATAAAACATTTAAAACAGTTTAAAACATTAGTTAAGGGGTATGAACTCACCTGCAGTATGTGACTGGAATTGAACGGGCTGTTATCGTACGGAAGGATCGGACAAGTGCTTGGTGTCAAGTGAAGACTTAGACACACACAATGATCCTAATTACATATGTATATAAATAATTAGTGATTATAACACTAATTATACAAGTAATAACATTTAAGCGCGATGACAACACTTTTGGTCAAGTGCTAGGAGGCTAATGGGTTGCAACAAAGAAGTGCAATGCCCCTAATGGAAGTTTAAGGTCAAAAGACCATATTCATTAGAGTTTACGGCCCAGGGGAGTAAGCTCCTGGCCGTAAACTCTCAAACAAGTCATGAAATGGAGTTAAGAAGTACTACAACCTTAGAGGGGAATTGTTTCAAGGCTATACAAGTGTTTGGGCACCACATTGACTCCTTTGGGGAGTTTACGGCCCAAAGACCCTTTTCCCTTGTAGTTTACGGCCGTAAACTCCCTTGGGAGGGTTCTTATTGTCCTTTCAAGTCTTTAACATTTCCAGGAACAAGTCTAGGCTTCAATACTTGGATCAAGGGAGGTTTATGGCATTAAATGGAACCATTTGATGGAGTTTACGGCCATAGAACTCTTTGGGCCGTAAACTCCCTCACACATGAGGTTCTAAGAATTTTAACTAGCCCAAAACTCATCTAGGTACTTGCCCTAAAAGTCTCTTGGCCTAAGGAAGTGTCTAGGGTGTCCTTTGACCCCTTTAAAGGAGTTTACGGCCCAAGAAATACTCTTGGCTGTAAACTCTTCAACACTTATGCTTTTCATGTGTTTTCTAGGTCCTAAACACATTAAGGTACTTGCCAAAAATGAAGACTAAGCCTTAGGAAGAGTTTGAAGGGGTTTTGGCCCTAAATCTTGGAGTTTACGGCCTAAGGAGCATCTTGGCCGTAAACTCCCTTCCAAAGTTGGTTTCTAATTGTTTTGTGGGTCTAAATCATGAGTTTAAGGCTTCTAGGTTATTGTTCTAAGGCTAAAGGAACACTAGGCACTCATTTGTGCCCTTTACTTGGAGTTTACGGCCCAAGAGGTTGTTCCTTGGCCGTAAACTCCTCAAACTACTTGCTTTTGATTTGTTTCTAGCCTCTAGTGATCATACATTAAGTCCTTAGTTAGATGCCTAACACAGAAATGGGACTAGGTGGCCTTTAGGCTTGATTTTGGAGTTTACTCCCCAAGAACGTTCTTGGGCGGTAAACTCCCGGATCTTGTGTGTTTGGACATGTAAACAATGTTATAAAGCATATAACAAGTATTAAAACACATTTAGGGAAGTAGACTCACAATCTGAGATGAAAACCCGAAGATCCGTGAGAGAGTATTTGGTTTTTCTCTAAATGGGAATCCAATAATGAACCAATTTGGTTCAGAATTCTATTCATAGTCCTTAGATTTTTGGCAGAAAATATTTCTATTCTCGGAATGGATTCTAATGACCTAGAGTAATGGAATTACAGTGTTGCACAAAATCCTAGTGCACCCACTCTCCTAATAACTCCTTAGGTGTAAAACCCTAAAACTGCCAAACTTATTCCATAAGTTTGAATTTTTACTGCAACTGCTCTACTTCTCTTGGATTGAAGTGGTTTGATTTAGAACAGAAATTTCGGGTTGTCACATCATCCCCCTATTAAAGGGAATTTCGTCCCGAAATTAGAATTTAGGCAAGGAAGTATGCACGAATGATCAAGACGTGAGAACGAAACTTCCTAATCGATTGGTTCTAGCGCACTTAAGTGAAATCGGGCTCTCGGTTGGTATCCCAACGAACCTTCACTAACTGGCGACGGCGTTGCTTAGTCCGCTTGACCTCTCGGTCGAGGGTCACTACGGTTCTAATACGAAGGCGAGGATCTCGACGAGTGGACTTGTAAGAGTCTTAACGGAAAGGTATGGTTTCACGATCGAGATGCGAAGAGTAGAAAGTATGTTACTGAGTTCGCGGAGTAGGTCTAGTTTGTGCGAGGCACAGGACCGATTCTGATAAGAATTTCGGAGGTCCTAACTATATTGGATTTAGATTTCCACGCTTTACGAAGCGTATCAAGCTATTCTCCGAGTGAGTTATCCTGAAGAACTTGGTCACTCACTCGGAATCTAAAAAGTTCCTTTTTCTTGCGTAACTTCCCAGTCAAAGGCCACCCCTCGTTGCGTCAAAGTCTCACGAGTTTCTAAAGCTTGCGAGGCGTTCTGAATGAACTAAGGCGGTAGGTCGGTAAGACCTAGAATTTGGCGAAAAACTGTCGGCGTCTCTGGTGTTGATAAATGCTCAACGGTTCTGGAAAATTGAAGAAGTGCTCAAAATTTCTCACATTACTAACAGTGTGTCATAGAAATTGACTCTTCAATTTCAAAACTCGTGCCTAGAGAACTTCAAGAGAAGTTCCTCTGAAGGAAAGTTCCCATGGGCTTTCTTCTTACTACGAGGGTAGATAAGTAAGACATTTCATGGAGAAATGACGAATTAATCCAAGTAAGAAAGACGTAACCCTATTCATTTAGCTCATGAAAACCATGGGCGTACTGGTCCTATCCGAAAGGTATCACTACGGACTCGAGGCGTCCGCATCGAATTCGGAAGATAGTCTCCCAGACATCCTTCCCTAACACATCGAACTGGTGATATTCGGATCTCAGGTCTATTCCTGGAAGTAGTTTCTTTCCTTACGTTTGCTCAACCATTTTGTCTATGTGAGGCAGAGATAACGATTTCTATGAAAATCTTGACGGATTCCTCGATATCCGAGGCACATACGATGCGATCCATCGATCTTTGGAAGAATCTGACCGGGGTTCTCTAAGGTGAGAAACCTAGTCTTCTAATTCTATTTCTGTGTGGTTCGCCAAGTTGCTCGTGCTGTTCTTGTATCTCCGTGGGTGTTTAAACTATAGGGTGATCTGTTTTCGGGAGTTTCACTGGGTTCTAAGTTTGTTCGCATGACGATGTGATTACTCGTATACCTAGGCAGTTTCTCCGTCCTGAAGTCCATTTTAGAATTCATACTGGGCTTCACGATCACAATTTCGTATATACGAGTCGTATATAATTAAGATTGAAAAGGTAGTCGAATAACTGATTCTTCCTTACCCTCACATCCCAAGGAGGAAAAGAGTTAAGGCAAAATCATTAATTCTAAACCTGTAGAACCTTGATTATATAACACTCTTATGTATACCTTCCTCAGTGATAGATCATCCTTATGAATTCCTGGATTGAACTTGACGTACTGCACGAGTGGTACTTCGGGGATTTCTTTGGAAAGAAAATAACTAAGAGGTACTCCTGGAATGAGTACTTTGGGGTTCTGATATGACGTATTCGCTGGAAAAGTGATCTAGAAGATAGGGGCGTACGTATGAAGCTGTTTTCGCGTCGATAAAATGGAATCTGATTGTATGATAATGTCGGAACCATACAGAAACTTTAAAGACATTAGAATTAAACATAAGACGTTTACAGACAAAACACAACCGTGCAACCATGAACAAGAGTTACAGTACTTTCAGATTTACCACAAGACTATTGCTGCGAATAAGATATACTACAAAAGACAAGTATACGCAACACGAGACTCCTTATACAGACAGGATCTCGCAAAAGGTAAGACTCTAGTTGCACTAGTTCTAGGTAGTTTTTAAGTCTGTTACAACGAAACGCCTTAATTACATTAACGTGGTTCCTGAGCAGGCTCTCCTGCAGCTGTGATCCTGAGAATCTTCCCATCTGCGCTAGAATTCTGCGTTATCGGGCAATCTCTCTTGAAGTGCCCTGTCTCACCACATTGGTGGCATGACTGGCTAGTACTAGCTTTGGCGACAGGATTTCGGTGCTTAGCCAATGTTATGTGGACACGAGTGCCTTCCTCGTTACTCCACCTTGAAAATTTCTTCTTAAATCGTTATGCGCTATAACTCAACTTGTGCGCAGAGTTAGTCTCGATGAAAGGGACTTGAGTGATGGGTCGTTTCGGTGCTCCACAGTCATGAGCATGATGCCCTATGTTTAGGCAATTGCAACATTGCATCTCATGGCAAGTCCCATGATGATGGAAACTACATTTATCACACTACGGGAGTTTTCCCTCATATCGCCTGCTCGGTACGGGAACGGCAGGGGTTTCCACTTGCTGATGTTGTATAGCCAGCTTTTGGGCTCACTTGCGTTCCTTCCGGGCTTGACGCTTTCGTTTCTTGTTCTCTGCTTTCTGGCTTTGCGAGCCTGTGACTATTACTGTTTGGTGACTTCCTGGATGGATATCACGATTGGGGACTTCATTCCCATCAGCAGTATCGACTGTGTTGATAGCGCTACGGTGCGCAATGACCGCGGTTACGGCAGCCACTACGGCAGCTGTAAATGCCGTTTGAAAAGTAGCCGGGTCCATAGGAAAAGTAGAGGTCTCGTTGCTTGGCTGGTTGTTTCCGGATGACGACATGATTCTGTAATACGAAAGATAAGGATTTGTGAGCGATTTTGGTTGACTCTGATGTACTTAGATTGTTCATGAAAAAGTAAGAGTATGATCTTGAAAGTTTGACCCACATCCCTATGATGCAATCCTGCTTAAAGAATGAAAGTATGTTCGCTAAGGTTTGACCTACATCCCTATGATGCAGTCCTAGTACGGAATGGAAGTATGTTCGTAGAATGGTCTCAAAACGTTTGTCGTTCGAACTGAGGTATCGTGGGTTGGTGAATAACAAGATCCAACCACTGAAAGAGACTTGGAAGTGTCTCCGGAGATAAATCACTATAGTCCAATGACTTGACTAAAGTATGATTCAGATAGACTCCAATGAAAGTAAGATAAAAGTACTCGGATGAAGAATGACACAGAAGTTAGCCGGCTGTCAATACCTTTGATATTCACGATGTAAAGATTCAGGAAAATGACCTTGTAAAGGTCTTACATCATATCCGCAGAAGATAGTTCCTGACAGCATAAAGACCTAACTAAAGTACTTACGGAACAAGATAATTTCATAGAAAATGCCACATCGGGCATAGACCGAAAACGATTCCTTTTTATAAGGTATATAAAGTAAAGCGTCTACTACGGGTGACGGTCATCCCTCTGGTGAACTCTTAGTTCAACCAATTGACGTTCCAAGTCAAATAGGTGTCTTTCACACACCATATGGCGTACTCGGAGCCCTATGACTTCAGCTCGTGATTCAGCTAGTGCTTCCAACAGGGTTTCATGGTTTCTCTCCGATCTCTCGTGAGTATATGCTAGATGAATGGTGTATAGGGTATGCATTCTAGCATAGGCGACTACTTCTGAAATCTGATGTTGAGCTGTCTTGCCTTAAATCTCATTTTGGGCCCTTCTACGGACCAAGGTTGGCACGACTCTATCTGCTGATCCCCCATTACTTGAGTCGTAAAAGCTTCGGTCACCATCAAATAGCATAAACTGATCTTGTCCTTGGCTCCCTGTTTCCAAGCATTCCACTCACTCAGGGTCGGGCCATGAAAAGCCAGAAGAGGGTTAGGAATTGGAAAGGAGCTGTTTGGGGTAGGTTCTCAACCTCTGGTTCGGGGTTAGCATCATACGAAAGGTCTTCGTCATGGTGATCATTCAAGGGGATAGGATGATCATTCTCTGGTTCTTCTCAAAACCAAGCAGCTATGAATTCATTCAGAAGATACTGGTTGTCAAGGGGATGGAGTCCAGCTATGATTTCTATGCGAGAATTTAGGGTAAAAGGATAATTATTAGACGAACTATCTAGATAATTATTTAGGAAACCTTCATTAGTTACATCGCTATTTGTGAAGTGCATACCAGCTATGTGTAATCTAAACAGGATAGACCTTCGAATAAGTGACCTTAATTCCTTATTCACACAGAATAGGGGTAAGGCAAAATTATCACAGATTCTGAGTCTATAACATCCTAATTACATGTAGCCTCAGTGTATCCACTTAGCAACTATTCAACTTAATAATGAAGATCCCGTTTTAATTCTCAAGTATATAGTACTTATAGTAACACCAAAATACACCTATAGTATTTTAAATTTATTGTTATGTTCTATTGTTCTCATTGTGGTGGGGTTGGTAAGATTTTAGCATTGTTGCAACCACACACTTAAACTTAGGCACATGCTTAGTCAACCCTCAGATAATATAGGTGATCAGGCTATATCTTCCCAGTTTTGACCATATGTCTCTAAGCCCACTTGTGTTGCCCAACAATCGTAATTCTTTTGTATTGTCCTAATGACACTGATTTTAGTATGAGTGCAGCACGTATACTTACTTAAATATTTTACTATTTAAAGTATAAACTCTTGGTCAAAGTATTTTTAATCCCTTATGTATTTATAGTTAGTATATCTTTTATGGGTTGATATACTTAATTCACTATAAACAATGCTCTGATACCAATCTGTCACACCCCAAAACCAAGAACGGCGGAAACGTTCTGGGGCGGAGGACGTCATGTATAATATCAACAACAGTGTAAAGTAGTAAACAAGCAACAACATCATCCATTGCATTAATAAAATAATTATTATACAATTGTATTTTGTCAAATTTTGATAAACACTAAAGCATAAATCAAAATGAAAGATAAGTCTTGAATAAGCTCCATCTTCTTTTCTCCTTGCATCGGTACCTGTCTATGATGACCTGAGGATACAAGTAATTTTGAAAGCGAGTATCAGCTATAAAGCTGGTGAGATCATAAGTATTAATGTGTCTTAATTTGTAAAAACTTATAATTACTAAGACTTGACATTGCTATGAAAGAAAGCTCGTATAAGTATGAAAATGTTTGTAGCTCAACTGTAATTGTTTGAAAATCCCTAGAAATCCCTATGATTCCTATTAGTAACAAAAGGAGTCTTCTACCAAGACTTAACTGTTTTGTTTGTGTGTCTCTTGTAAGAGTAAGTATTTTTCCAAAGTATAACTATCATTATCCAAAAATATAGTTTGTACATTTACGTTTAAGTGAGGTTATCACTAAAAATATGTACTGGAAAAATTAACGTAGTACTAAAACGTAGCTCTAAAAGGGCTACTACCGTACTAATTACCTCAGGCCGGATTTTGGGCAAAGGCACTATGTGATAAATTGCGCCATACTATCGACTAGTGACAACGACATAATGAATGGTCGTAATAAAGAAATGACGTTTGGCACCCGTAGATCTGCAGATCCCACTGTAGCTAGCAGTAAGGTGTAGGATAGTCAATCCAGTATAGATATATACACAAACTCATACTATGGACTGGTTTCATTGACATAAGAATGGTCGAAATTAATGTATGACGTTTAGCACCCACAGACCTGCAGGTCCCGCTGTAGCTAGCAGCAAGGCGTAGGATAGTCAATCCATTATAGAATCTATACGCAAACTCAACGCTCCCCCTTCAAGAGACTCTGGCCGCAACTCAAGTCATGAGGTTTTAAGTCATGCTCCGATTTAAATCACAGTAATTAACGTATTCTCGTATATGCCATGTAATGTACTGTTCTAGATGTAATGTAATGAACTGTTCTAGCAAGTATAGTAATGTAATGAACTGTTCTAACAGTATAGGATTGTAATGAACTGTAATGTTCTACGTGTGCTAGCTGTAATGTGTGTTCTCTCTATCTAGCAAGTATAGTAATGTAAACGTTCTAGTATAGATGTATATGTTCTCGTCCTAGTATAGATGTATATGTAATGTACAGTAATGTTCTAGAAAGTATTGACTCATGAATGAACTGACTCATTGTATGATATCGCGTTCTAGTAATGGTTCTAGTATCTTCCTGAACTACCCATATGGTAGCTTACTAGTAATCTACGTGGTACGTATGGACGTGGATGTATACCCTTGCTACCCAAGGGCATAGGATGAATTGGAAGGACCTTTTATGACTATATATGTACACATGATATATAACAAATCTTTAAACGACTTTCGGACGAATACCCAATGTCCCACCAGACCACATCTCAAGGCGCGGAAAGGAAATAGGGTGGATAGTCTTCCTAAGTCTTTTAAACATTTCTTATATAACTATACATATAGAGGCATGCAATTTATAATATAAAAGCATAAATAAGTTTGGTAAAACATTTGAAACAGAAATATTATTTTAAGGTAAGATCGACTTGATGTCAATCTATAAAACAATTTAAAGGCATAAGTATGATAAAACGGTTTTGAGTATAAGGAAAACATCGTTTGAAACACAGTTGTAAATAAGTTTGAAAGGCAATGTACAGAGTAAGATGTACTGTGTAGTAAGTAGTTTAAATCATATAAAATGTTTATAAAAATCATTTGAAGGAAACTATTTGGTAAAACGGCTAATGAGTAGCCAAATCTTTTGAATGCTGTATATTAATCACATGTGATTGATGTAATAAGTAATATAATCCTACTTACTAATCACATGTGATTGACATAAAAAGTAGCATGATTCTACTTGTATCCCCCCCATAAAACATTTAAAACAGTTTAAAACATTAGTTAAGGGGTATGAACTCACCTGCAGTATGTGACTGGAATTGAACGGGCTGTTATCGTACGGAAGGATCGGACAAGTGCTTGGTGTCAAGTGAAGACTTAGACACACACAATGATCCTAATTACATATGAAACATATGTATATAAATAATTAGTGATTATAACACTAATTATACAAGTAATAACATTTAAGCGCGATGACAACACTTTTGGTCAAGTGCTAGGAGGCTAATGGGTTGCAACAAAGAAGTGCAATGCCCCTAATGGAAGTTTAAGGTCAAAAGACCATATTCATTAGAGTTTACGGCCCAGGGGAGTAAGCTCCTGGCCGTAAACTCTCAAACAAGTCATGAAATGGAGTTAAGAAGTACTACAACCTTAGAGGGGAATTGTTTCAAGGCTATACAAGTGTTTGGGCACCACATTGACTCCTTTGGGGAGTTTACGGCCCAAAGACCCTTTTCCCTTGTAGTTTACGGCCGTAAACTCCCTTGGGAGGGTTCTTATTGTCCTTTCAAGTCTTTAACATTTCCAGGAACAAGTCTAGGCTTCAATACTTGGATCAAGGGAGGTTTATGGCATTAAATGGAACCATTTGATGGAGTTTACGGCCATAGAACTCTTTGGGCCGTAAACTCCCTCACACATGAGGTTCTAAGAATTTTAACTAGCCCAAAACTCATCTAGGTACTTGCCCTAAAAGTCTCTTGGCCTAAGGAAGTGTCTAAGGTGTCCTTTGACCCCTTTAAAGGAGTTTACGGCCCAAGAAATACTCTTGGCCGTAAACTCTTCAACACTTATGCTTTTCATGTGTTTTCTAGGTCCTAAACACATTAAGGTACTTGCCAAAAATGAAGACTAAGCCTTAGGAAGAGTTTGAAGGGGTTTTGGCCCTAAATCTTGGAGTTTACGGCCTAAGGAGCATCTTGGCCGTAAACTCCCTTCCAAAGTTGGTTTCTAATTGTTTTGTGAGTCTAAATCATGAGTTTAAGGCTTCTAGGTTATTGTTCTAAGGCTAAAGGAACACTAGGCACTCATTTGTGCCCTTTACTTGGAGTTTACGGCCCAAGAGGTTGTTCCTTGGCCGTAAACTCCTCAAACTACTTGCTTTTGATTTGTTTCTAGCCTCTAGTGATCATACATTAAGTCCTTAGTTAGATGCCTAACACGGAAATGGGACTAGGTGGCCTTTAGGCTTGATTTTGGAGTTTACTCCCCAAGAACGTTCTTGGGCGGTAAACTCCCGGATCTTGTGTTTTGGACATGTAAACAATGTTATAAAGCATATAACAAGTATTAAAACACATTTAGGGAAGTAGAATCACAATCTGGGATGAAAACCGAAGATCCGTGAGAGAGTATTTGGTTTTTCTCTAAATGGGAATCAAATAATGAACCAATTTGGTTCATAATTCTATTTATAGTCCTGAGATTTTTGGCAGAAAATATTTCTATTCTCGGAATGGATTCTAATGACCTAGAGTAATGGAATTACAGTGTTGCACAAAATCCTAGTGCACCCACTCTCCTAATAACTCCTTAGGTGTAAAACCCTAAAACTGCCAAACTTATTCCATAAGTTTGAATTTTTACTGCAACTGCTCTACTTCTCTTGGATTGAAGTGGTTTGATTTAGAACAGAAATTTCGGGTTGTCACATCATCCCCCTGTTAAAGGGAATTTCGTCTCGAAATTAGAATTTAGGCAAGGAAGTATGCACGAATGATCAAGACGTGAGAACGAAACTTCCTAATCGATTGGTTCTAGCGCACTTAAGTGAAATCGGGCTCTCGGTTGGTATCCCAACGAACCTTCACTAACTGGCGACGGCGTTGCTTAGTCCGCTTGACCTCTCGGTCGAGGGTCACTACGGTTGTAATACGAAGGCGAGGATCTTGACGAGTGGACTTGTAAGAGTCCTAACGGAAAGGTATGGTTTCACGATCGAGATGCGAAGAGTAGAAAGTACGTTACTGAGTTCGCGGAGTAGGTCTAGTTTGTACGAGGCACAGGACCGATTCTGATAAGAATTTCGGAGGTCCTAACTATATTGGATTTAGATTTCCACGCTTTACGAAGCGTATCAAGCCATTCTCCGAGTGAGTTATCCTGAAGAACTTGGTCACTCACTCGGAATCTCAAAGGTTCCTTTTTCTTGCGTAACTTCCCAGTCAAAGGCCACCCCTCGTTGGGTCAAAGTCTCACGAGTTTCTGAAGCTTGCGAGGCGTTCTGAATGAACTAAGGCGGTAGGTCGGTAAGACCTAGAATTTGGCGAAAAACTGTCGGCGTCTCTGGTGTTGATAAATGCTCAACGGTTCTGGCAAATTGAAGAAGTGCTCAAAATTTCTCACATTACTAACAGTGTGTCATAGAAATTGACTCTTCAATTTCAAAACTCGTGCCTAGAGAACTTCAAGAGAAGTTCCTCTGAAGGAAAGTTCCCATGGGCTTTCTTCTTACTACGAGGGTAGATAAGTAAGTCATTTCATGGAGAAATGACGAATTGATCCAAGTAAGAAAGACGTAACCCTATTCATTTAGCTCATGAAAACCATGGGCGTACTGGTCCTATCCGAAAGGTATCACTACGGACTCGAGGCGTCCGCATCGAATTCGGAAGATAGTCTCCCAGACATCCTTCCCTAACACATCGAACTGGTGATATTCGGATCTCATGTCTATTCCTGGAAGTAGTTTCTTTCCTTACGTTTGCTCAACCATTTTGTCTATGTGAGGCAGAGATAACGATTTCTATGAAAATCTTGACGGATTCCTCGATATCCGAGGCACATACGATGCGATCCATCGATCTCTGGAAGAATCTGACCGGGGTTCTCTAAGGTGAGAAACCTAGTCTTCTAATTCTATTTCTGTGTGGTTCGCCAAGTTGCTCGTGCTGTTCTTGTATCTCCGTGGGTGTTTAAACTATAGGGTGATCTGTTTTCGGGAGTTGCACTGGGTTGTAAGTTTGTTCGCATGACGATGTGATTACTCGTATACCTAGGCAGTTTCTCCGTCCTGAAGTCCATTTTAGAATTCATACTGGGCTTCACGATCACAATTTCGTATATACGAGTCGTATATAATTAAGATTGAAAAGGTAGTCGAATAACTGATTCTTCCTTACCCTCACATCCCAAGGAGGAAAAGAGTTAAGGCGAAATCATTAATTCTAAACCTGTAGAACCTTGATTATATAACACTCTAATGTATACCTTCCTCAGTGCTAGATCATCCGTATGAATTCCTGGATTGAACTTGACGTACTGCACGAGTGGTACTTCGGGGATTTCTTTGGAAAGAAAATAACTAAGAGGTACTCCTGGAATGAGTACTTTGGGGTTCTGATATGACGTATTCGCTGGAAAAGTGATCTAGAAGATAGGGGCGTACGTATGAAGCTGTTTTCGCGTCGATAAAATGGAATCTGATTGTATGATAATGTCGGAACCATACAGAAACTTTAAAGACATTAGAATTAAACATAAGACGTTTACAGACAAAACACAACCGTGCAACCATGAACAAGAGTTACAGTACTTTCAGATTTACCACAAGACTATTGCTGCGAATAAGATATACTACAAAAGACAAGTATACGCAGCACGAGACTCCCTATACAGGCAGGATCTCGCAAAAGGTAAGACTCTAGTTGCACTAGTTCTAGGTAGTTTTTAAGTCTGTTACAACGAAACGCCTTAATTACATTAACGTGGTTCCTGAGCAGGCTCTCCTGCAGCTGTGATCCTAAGAATCTTCCCATCTGCGCTAGAATTCTGCGTTATCGGGCAATCTCTCTTGAAGTGCCCTGTCTCACCACATTGGTGGCATGACTGGCTAGTACTAGCTTTGGCGACAAGATTTCGATGCTTAGCCAATGTTATGTGGACACGAGTGCCTTCCTCGTTACTCCACCTTGAAAATTTCTTCTTAAATCGTTCTGCGCTATAACTCAACTTGTGCGCAGGGTTAGTCTCGATGAAAGGGACTTGAGTGATGGGTCGTTTCGGTGCTCCATAGTCATGAGCATGATGCCCTATGTTTAGGCAATTGCAACATTGCATCTCATGGCAAGTCCCATGATGATGGAAACTACATTTATCACACTTCGGGAGTTTTCCCTCATATGGTCTGCTCGGTACGGGAACGGCAGGGGTTTCCACTTGTTGATGTTGTATAGCCAGCTTTTGGGCTCTCTTGCGTTCCTTCCGGGCTTGACGCTTTCGTTTCTTGTTCTCTGCTTTCTGGCTTTGCGAGCCTGTGACTATTACTGTTTGGTGACTTCTTGGATGGATATCACGATTGGGGACTTCATTCCCATCAGCAGTATCGACTGTGTTGATAGCGCTACGGTGCGCAATGACCGCGGTTACGGCAGCCACTACGGCAGCTGTAAATGCCGTTTGAAAAGTAGCCGGGTCCATAGGAAAAGTAGAGGTCTCGTTGCTTGGCTGGTTGTTTCCGGATGACGACATGATTCTGTAATACGAAAGATAAGGATTTGTGAGCGATTTTGGTTGACTCTGATGTACTTAGATTGTTCATGAAAAAGTAAGAGTATGATCTCGAAAGTTTGACCCACATCCCTATGATGCAGTCCTAGTTAAAGAATGAAAGTATGTTCGCTAAGGTTTGACCTACATCCCTATGATGCAGTCCTAGTACGGAATGGAAGTATGTTCGTAGAATGGTCTCAAAACGTTTGTCGTTCGAACTGAGGTATCGTGGGTTGGTGACTAACAAGATCCAACCACTGAAAGAGACTTGGAAGTGTCTCCGGAGATAAATCACTATAGTCCAATGACTTGACTAAAGTATGATTCAGATAGACTCCAATGAAAGTAAGATAAAAGTACTCGGATGAAGAATGACACAGAAGTTAGCCGGCTGTCAATACCTTTGATATTCACGATGTAAAGATTCAGGAAAATGACCTTGTAAAGGTCTTACATCATATCCGCAGAAGATAGTTCCTGACAGCATAAAGACCTAACTAAAGTACTTACGGAACAAGATAATTTCATAGAAAATGCCACATCGGGCATAGACCGAAAACGATTCCTTTTTATAAGGTATATAAAGTAAAGCGTCTACTACGGGTGACGGTCATCCCTCTGGTGAACTCTTAGTTCAACCAATTGACGTTCCAAGTCAAGTAGGTGTCTTTCGCACACCATATGGCGTACTAGGAGCCCTATGACTTCAGCTCGTGATTCAGCCAGTGCTTGCAACAGGGTTTCATGGTTTCTCTCCGATCTCTCGTGAGTATATGCTAGATGAATGGTGTAGAGGGTATGCATTCTAGCATAGGCGACTACTTCTGAAATCTGACGTAGAGCTGTCTTGCCTTGAATCTCATTCTGGGCCCTTCTGTGGACCAAGGTTGGCACGACTCTATCTGCTGAGCCCCCATTACTTGAGTCGTAAAAGCTTCGGTCACCATCAAATAGCATAAACTGATCTTGTCCTTGGCTCCCTGTTTCCAAGCATTCCACTCACTCAGGGTCGGGCCATGAAAAGCCAGAAGAGGGTTAGGAATTGGAAAGGAGCTGTTTGGGGTAGGTTCTCAACCTCTGGTTCGGGGTTAGCATCATACGAAAGGTCTTCGTCATGGTGATCATTCAAGGGGATAGGATGATCATTCTCTGGTTCTTCTCCAAACCAAGCAGCTATGACTTCATTCGGAAGATACTGGTTGTCAAGGGGATGGAATCCAACTATGATTTCTATGCGAGAATTTAGGGTAAAAGGATAATTATTAGACGAACTATCTAGATAATTATTTAGGACATTTGCTGAGCTTCAGGAAAATGCCTGGAAGAGGGAGATTGAGCTAGAGACTCAGGCCAGGGAGGAGGCGGAGTCTCAGGGGAGGGATTGGCGACCGACACAGTCTCAGCCGGCAGCCAAGCGGGCCAAGCCCGCTGATCCCTAACCAGGGAGCCAGAAGGGCCGCACTTGTGGGAAGTTTGGCAAGGGTCATGATGGAGTTTGAAAAGCGGGATCTTGCTACAAGTGTGGCAAGGAGGGGCATATGGCCAAGGACTGCCCCAAGGGGTTTGCGGTGTGTTTTCATTGAAACCAGACCGGACACCGGAAGGCGGAGTGTCCGCAGTTGCGGGGATCAGCTCAGGGAGCACCTCAGGGATCTGCCCCTGCCGCCATCAGAGCTACAGAGAGTCGGCCAGTGAAGGCCGAGGCGCCGAGGGCACGAGGGAGAGCCTTTCAGCTGACCGCGGAGGAGGTCCGCGCAGCGCCCGGTGTCGTGGCTGGTATGTATTCTTTCATGTATTTATTTTGATGTTGAGATATTATGCTTATGTTATATTATGCGTAGGTACTTTTCTTGTGAATTCTGTACCTGCCTTGGTGTTATTTGTCTCGGGTGCGAGTCGGTCTTTTGTATCTTTGGCTTTTAGTTAGCATATCAGTGTTAGTCGTGAGGCGTTGAGTCGGCCTCTGATAGTTTCCATAGCTGATGAGAGGGTGATATATGCCACGGAGGTTCTCCGAGGTTGTGTAGTCGAGATTTTCGGTGTTGAGTTCCCGATTGATCTGGTTCCTATTGCGATGGGTAATGTTTGTGTCATTGTGGGCATGGACTGGTTGAGCAGATTCGGTGCGGTTATCGACTGTGAGCGTTAGCTGGTGACCATACGAGACCCTAGTGGGGGAGTTCTTTCGGTATATGGCGAGGGTACACGTTCAGGATCAACGTTTTGTTCGGCCGCTAGAGCGAGGCAGTGTCTACAGCAGGGCTGTAATGGTTTTGTGGCGTATGTGATGGATACACGGGTGTATTCCGAGAGGCTGAGTTCAGTTGAGGAGGTTCCGGTGGTGCGTGAGTTCCCGGATGTGTTTCCCGAGGAGTTGGCGGGTGTGCCTCCTGTGAGGCAAGTGGAGTTCAGTATGGATTTTGTTCCGGGGGCCGCGCCTATCGCCAAGGTTCCTTATCGCCTTGCACCTCCAGAGATGCAAGAGTTATCCTCGCAACTTCAGGAGCTGCTGGGGAAGGGGTTTATTCGGCCGAGCAGCTCGCCGTGGGGAGCGCCTATCCTGTTCATCAAGAAGAAGGATGGTTCACACCGGATGTGCATTGATTACCGGGAGTTGAACAAGCTGACGGTCAAGAATCGTTACCCGTTGCCGAGGATCGACGATTTGTTCGATCAGTTGCAGGGAGCATCTTGGTTCTCCAAGATCGATTTGAGGTCTGGATATCATCAGGTGAGGGTGCGGGATGAGGACGTCCAGAAGACAGCGTTTAGGATGCGTTATGGGCATTACGAGTTTGTGGTGATGCCTTTCGGGCTCACCAATGCCCCGAAAGTGTTCATGGATCTCATGAACCGAGTGTGTAGGCCGATGCTGGATCGGTCAGTGATTGTATTTATCGATGACATTTTGGTATATTCAAGATCTAGAGAGCAGCATGAGGTGCATTTGAGAGAGGTTTTCGGAGTTCTGAGAGCGGAGAGGCTTTATGCCAAATTCTCCAAGTGTGATTTCTGGTTGCGGGAGGTCCAGTTCTTAGGGCATCTCGTTAACCAGTAAGGGATATTGGTCGATCCGGCCAAGGTTGAGGCGGTGATGAGTTGGGAGGTGCCGAAGTCACCTTCCGAGATCAGGAGTTTCCTAGGGTTGGCAGGGTATTATCGGAGGTTTATCAGGGACTTCTCTAAGATCGCAGTGCCACTCACCAGATTGACCCGGAAGGGTGTTGCTTTTTCTTGGGGCCCCGAGCAGCAGGCCTCCTTCGCCAAAGGTTGTGCGAAGCCCCGATGTTAGCTCTCCCGGAAGGGATGGAGGACTTTGTGGTATACTGTGATGCATCGATTTTGGGATTGGGAGCGGCGCTGATGCAGAGGGGGCATGTGATAGCATATGCATCGAGGCAGCTGAAGCCTCATGAGACGAGATATCCCACCCATGATCTAGAGTTGGGGGCAGTGGTGTTCGCCCTCAAGATTTGGCGTCACTACTTTTATGGGGTTCGGTGTACGATATACACGGACCGTCAGAGTTTGAATTATTTGATGGATCAGCCCAACCTAAATATACATCAGCGAAGGTGGTTGGATGTGGTCAAGGATTATGATTGTGAGATCATGTACCACCCAGGCAAGGCTAATGTGGTAGCCGATGCATTGAGCCGCAGGGCGGAGAGCATCCCGCTGCGGGAGGTATGTTTGAGATTGACCGTGATAGCTCCAGTGTTGGACGCCATTCGTGGGGCACAGGCCGAGGCTGTGCAAACTAAGCTGCAGAAGAGAGAAAGGGTTGTTGGTTTGGTTTCAGAGTTTGTTACCGATGGTCGGGGGCTTATGACATTTCAGGGGGCGTATCTGGGTGCCGTTTATGGGAGGAACACGTACCATTTTGATGGAGGAGGCTCATCGGTCGAAATTTTCAATTCATCAGGGGGCCACTAAGATGTATTTGGATCTGAGAAAGGAGAATTGGTGGCCCTGTATGAAGAGGGATGTCGCGTGGTTTGTTGAGAGGTGCTTGACCTGCCGGAGGGTTAAGGCCGAGCACCAGAGGCCGCATGGTAAGTTGCAGCCATTGGAGGTTCCCGAATGGAAGTGGGAACAGATCACTATGGACTTCATCACCATATTGCCAAGGACTGCCAGGGGAGTTGATGCAATTTGGGTGATTGTGGATAGGTTGACGAAGAGCGCTCATTTCCTTGCCATCAGCGAGAGTTCTTCAGCAGAGAAATTGGCGGAGGAGTATGTGAGGGAAGTGATATCTCGGCATGGGGTGCCGATCTCGATTCTTTTAGACCGTGATGTGCATTTCACTTCCAGATTCTGGAATAAGTTTCATGAGGAGTTGGGTACTAGACTGCATTTTAGTACCGCATATCATCCCCAGACAGACGGTCAGAGTGAGCGGACGATTCAGACGCTCAAGGACATGCTCCGAGCATGTGTGTTGGATTTTGGGGGTAGCTGGGATGCATATTTACCCTTGGTAGAGTTTTCCTACAACAACAACCATCATTCGAGCATTGGTATGCCACCTTTTGAGCTGTTGTATGGGAGGAGGTGTCCGACCCCCATTTGTTGGGGAGAGGTTGGTCAGAGGGTGATGGGCAGTACAGAGATCGTGCTTCAGACGACAGAGCAGATTCAGCAGGTCAGACAGAGGTTGTTGACAGCTCAGAGCCGACATAAGAGTTATGCAGACAGATGCCGGTCCGAGCTTGAGTTTCAGGTCAGCAACCTTGTTCTCCTGAAGGTCTCTCCTTGGAAAGGAGTGATTCGATTTAGGAAGAGGGGCAAGTTGGGACCCCGATATATTGGTCCTTTCCGTGTGATCGCGAGGGTAGGCCATGTAGCCTATCATTTGGATTTGCCAGCAGAGTTGGGGCAGATTCACGACACTTTTCATGTGTCGCAGTTGAGGAAGTGTATAGCCGATGAGTCGGCAGTGGTTCCATTAGAGGATATTTAGGTGGATGCGAGCCAGAATTATGCCGAGAGACTAGTGGCCATCAGAGATCGGAAGATCAAGGTTTTGAGGAACAAGGAGGTACCCCTGGTGTTGGTTCAGTGGCAGCATCAGAAGGGATCAGAGATGACCTGGGAGCTGGAGCGTGAGATGCGTGAGCAGCATCCAGAGCTATTTGTAGAGCGAGACTTCGAGGGCGAAGTCTAGTTCTAGTGGGGGAGAATTGTAACAGCCCGGATTTCCAGGTATCTTGTATGCATATATTTTGGTGTTTTGTGAGGGGACTCGGCGAGTTGGAGCTCAAACTCGCCGAGTAGGATCGCCATTCAGGACGCGGGTTCGCGCCCGGACTCGGCGAGTCCAAGGAATGGACTCGGCGAGTCCGCGCTGTTTAATGAAACCCTAATTTCCCGGTCCTAAGCCCTATTTAAAGGACCTTATGGCCCTTCATTGCGGCTACCTTGATCTTAAGAGCACCAAAGCAGCTGAGGGTTCTTGTGGGTGAGATAAGAGGCCATTATTCTCCAAATTTGTGTGTATTTGCAAGAAAGGAAGGGGAAAGTCAAGCTAGAATAGTTGGGGTGCTTGGATCTACTTCCATTTCGACAAAGGAGGCTTATTGAGGTATCATTCAGAGCTTATTCTCGTGTTTTTGTTGATATGGTCAAATCTAGGGTTTCTTCATGCCTTATTTGCTTTGTATTGGAAGTGTGAGAGGTCCCATGGGGATATGGTGCTTAGATCTGGACCTTAGTAGGTCCAGAGAGTCCCTAATGTCATGCTTTATGTCCTTCCTTTTGGGTTGGAGACTAGGGTTGCCATCTTAAAAGTCATTTCTTCAAAAAGAGGCTTGTAGGTGTTGCATGGTAACCAAGACCGTGACTTTACGTGATGAATGAGCTTAGGAGAGCCAGATCTATGAGTGGATGGAGTGGATCTGACCTCAAAAGCGAGATTGAGTTGATGCATGGCATGGACTCGCCGAGTCTGAAGAACAGACTCGACGAGTAGCATGAAGATTGTCCGTAACCACTCAGCGAGTGGTCCTACAGAGTTATGGGTTGACTCAGTGAGTCAGGGAGAGTTAGAGAGGGTTGACAGGTGGACTGAGTCGAGCTAGAACTCGCCGAGTTGTTCTTGAGACTCGGCGAGTTGAGTCGTGGTGGCCCCACGATTCATGCCAGGTGGAACTCGTCGAGTCATGGGAGTACTCGACGTGTCAAAAAAGAATCCTAGAGAGTGGGTGAAAACGCTTAGACTCGCCGAGTCGCTTTAGTGCACTCGTCGAGTCCGGTCAAAGTTGACCGTTGACCGTTGACCAGGGTTGACCAGTGTTGACTTGATAGGGGTAGTCAACCTTAGTGGTAAAAGTGTTAATTAGATATATATGATGTTATAGGAGGATTATAGCTCGGAGGATCCAGCACGAGTGATTTCCAGGGTTCGCGAGTTATCGAGATATACAAGGTGAGTTTTCCCACTATACTTTACCTTGAGTAGGTAATCAGAGTTATGTGACAGAGTATGTGTATGTTATGTGTATGCTATGTGTTGTACTACATGATGTCTATGTGATTTATGTTGTGCATGTTTATAGAGTTGGAACCGGAAGGTTCCCAGAGTTAGAACCAGTGGGTTCACAGAGTAGGGTCTACGAACCCACAGAGTTATAGCCTCGAGTGGCTAATATGTGTTTTGTGTGGTATTTTGGGGAACTCACTAAGCTTTGTGCTTACAGTGTTAGTGTTGTTTGTTTCAGGTGCTAGTGATGACCGTGGGAAGGCGCCGGCTTGATCTGTACACACGCATGGGATTTTTATGATATATGATCTTGGGATTTTGTATGATGTGAATTGGAGATTTAAACTTGATGTTTTATGAAAATTAAACGAGAAATGTTTTTATATTTTGCGAAAAATTATTTTGAAATTCACGGTGTTACAATAAATACACGAAGGAATACATACCAGCCATGACATCGGGCGCTGGGCAGACCTCTTCCGTGGTCAACTGAAAGGCTCTCCCTCGTGCCCTTAGCGCATCGGCCTTCACTGGCCGACACTCGGTAGCTCTGATGGCGGCAGGGGCAGATCCCTGAGGTGCTCCCTATACTGATCCCCGCAACTGCGGACACTCTGCCTTCCGGTGTCCGGTCTGGTTGCAGTGAAAACATACTGCAAACCCCTTGGGGCAGTCCTTGGCCATATGCCCCTCCTTGCCACATTCGTAACAAGACCCTGCTCTGCACACCCTGTCGTGGCTCTTGCCGCACTTGCCACAAGTGCGGCCCCTCTGGCTCCCTGATCTCGAATCGGTGGGCTTGGCCCGCTTGGCTACCGGTTGAGACTGCACCGGTCGCCAATCCCTCCCCTGACACTCCGCCTCCTCCCTAACCTAAGTCTCCAACTCTATCTCCCTCTTCTGGGCATTTTCATGAAGCTCGGAAAATGCTCAAATATCGACTCATACGTGCCTGCTTGGAGGACACGTGCTTTGGCCAGAACATCGCCCGCTCATGAAACATCCTCGTAATCACCGTAACAGACTCAGTACCCAGCTTGAGGGTCAGAAACTCCTGGGCCAAACGCTCCCTCTCCACCTGGGGAACGTACTCATCTCGGAACATAGCAGTGAACCTCTCCTAGGTCACTGCTGCAAACTCAGTAGGCGTATAGGATGCCGTCACAAATTTCCACTAGTCCTTCTATCCCAAGCAAAGCTGGTTCAGCGCGAACCGGACTCTTAAATGCTCAGGAGATGAGCAAGTAAAGCAACACCCCTCTATGTCTGAAATCCATCCCATCGCCGAAATTGGGTCCTGGGTCCCGTCAAACTCCGGTGGTTTTGTGTTGCTGAACTCTCGGAACAGCAACGCATCACCACCCTGCGGCCTCGTCGCAGCTATAGGTGCAGTGGCTGCAGCAACAGCAGCCTCAGAAAGAGCAGTGTACTTCTCATATAATGTCTCTATCAACGTGGTCTTGATAGACCCGAACATCTCTGGTATCTCTGCCCTGATGGCCGCAACCACCTCCTCTTGGATGATCCTATGGATCTCCTCATCCCTCGTATCACTGGTCCCTGGCGTGTGGCGAGTCCCAACCATGATCTCTCTCTCTCTGAAATGCATTATAAGAATATTATCAGGGACTCGCTCGAGTGTACTCACACTCGAGTACTCCATAATACTTGTTCCTTGGTACTCTAAAGATTCTTACTTGGACTGTGCACTGACCCGGTGTCTTCAGTAGTACGGGCCCAATACTACTGTCCACACCGCATCGGCATCCACCCCAAGTCCTCCTCCCAGAGTCCCAAATCCCAAGCACTCTACTATCTCTAATCATATGATACTCGCAAACAGATCTCTCATAATCTCCTCGCTGCTACCTAACCACTCTGAAATAGCAAGACTCCTAGACTCAGGCATCACATATCAGGCCACTCTAGTCCTAATAAGAATACCTAGTCTACTCTAGCATGCATATCATAGCTCATCAGATAACATATCACATCGTATCTCATAGCACTTATAATAATGGTATTTTGGGAAATCACCGTTCGGGCGGTGGCTGTTCGTACACACGACTCTACTCTGTTTGTCTCGCAAGTTCTTCTTTTGAAAACTTGTTTTATTATCAAAATTTTCTCAAATCCTCGGTTTGAATTCAGATACGCCCGAAGGTGCACCCGAATCCCTCAAATCTAGGCTCTGATACTAACTTGTAACACCGTAAATATTAAAACAATTTTTCACATTTGAAAAACACAGTTTTAAATAAACCATTCATTCATAAAATGTCTTAACATCATGTTTTAGTTCACAAATGTCTCCCAAGATCAAAATACATCCAATCGCATATGTGTGTACGAATCAAGCCAGCGCCTTCCCGCTGTCATCACTGGTACCTGAAACACATAACACTGAACATTGTAATCATAAGCTTAGTGAGTTCCCCAAAATACCACTCTAACACATAATAGCCACTCGAGGCTGTAACTCTGTTGACCATCTGGTCAATGTATCTTAGTGGGGCCCTCCAGCCCCAACTCTCTGTGGGCCCTCTGGCCCTAACTCTAGGGACCCAAAAGTCCCAACTCTGTAACTCTGAATCATGCATATCACATATCACAATAAATCAGAACACATAAATAACATGCAATACACTCACATATAACTCTATAGTACTATGCCACATAACTTTGTTACCACACTAGGTAAAGTATAGTGAGAAGACTCACCTCGGGTATCTCGGTAAATCTCTGACTCGGTAGATGCTAGCCTAGCCTCCGCCTAAGCATATGAAAATAACTCTCTATTTAATATAACTCTCAAAGGCCAGACTATGTTATCTTATGACACTCTCAGAAGGGTAAAAGACCATTTTACCCCTCCCATAGCTCAAAGGCCCCACAGTAGACTATACCCTAAAAGTCAACTAAAAGTCAACTCTCTGGGTTACGCTGCGCGTACCAGATGTGTACGCTGGGCGTACCCGGCTGCACCACAGAATCGGGGAGCGCCTCCCAGTACGCGGCGCGTACTAGGGATTACGCCCGGCGTACTCCCCTGCTTCAGCCCTTTTGCTCTTGAGGTCTTAAACAGTTAAGACCTACGTCCATATTTTAGATCTGACCACTTCTAAGCCCCTTAATCCATGGCTGAACAAGTCAGTAACTCCCAAAATGATCCAACCTTCAACTCTAGAAGGCTTAAACACATGCATGACTCCAAAGTAACATCCAAGATGGGAACTCTATGGCTCTACATCACTAATAACACTGAAAAGGGACAGATCTCGGTCCATGGAGCACTTTACACTCATAAAGTCTCCACTTTTGGGGTTTTTAGCCCTGAAAGGACACATATAGCAACAACAACCAAAAGGAAGAGGAAAATTTTGAACTTTATACCTCCAAGAGTAGCTCTTTCCTCTGTAGATCTCAGATCCAAAATGGCACCTCAAGCTTTAGCCTCCAAGATCTCCTTTCCACCTTCTTCACCAAGCCACTAAAGCACCAACAAGCTCAAATCAACACTCTCTCACTCTAAGAACGATGGGGCTCTCTTTTAGAGTTTCACTCACTGATATGGAGGCTAAGGAATGAGCCATAACACCCTTTAAATTGTGCACAAGGAGGATTAGGGTTTTTGCACCTGGGTCGGGTACGCCCGACGTAACTCTAGGTACGCCCAGCGTACCTTGGTGACTCCGCGTCCAAATTAAGCGCGTGAGTACGCGCAGCGTACCCCCTAGTACGCCCAGCGTACTCACTTGCTACACATCCTCCACTCAAGGACTAAACAAGACAATTCAATAAAGAACAAGGATGAAGGAAATGCACCTGAATCTCAGGGTGTTACAACGTGTGTGGTTAATCGGCACATCGACTAGGTGTTAAAATTAAGGGTACCAAGTCAATTTGCATGGTTATTCACACCTTGTTGGTGATCCTCGGCATCGCAGTCACAAACTTGAGAGGGCACAATCGAGATTCAAACATGCCATTGAAAGTTCAATGTATCTCAAAAGATTTAGGAGTTTCAAATCCAATTAAAACTTAATAATTTATTTCGTTTATAATGGTGGAAATTGGGAAATCATCATTTACCTACCTTCAAATATTTCGTAGCTTGGATTACGACATCCCTCTTCCAAGTTATGAAATAGTTTGTGAGGTCCTAGCCTTAATATTTCATTTGGGTGACTTATTAAGGAGTCTTCATCTAATCAAACTTGTCCTTCTTTCTTTTAGATGTCTTCCAACACTACTACTGGCTCAAACCATATAGGCTCCTTTTCCCTCATGAACTTGTGTGGGAAAGTCACTTTTGATGGGTCTAACTTCAATGAATGGATTAGAAACATCAGGATGATTACCCGCTATGAGAACAAGGAATATATCCTTGATAAGGAGCTTAGGGTCATCAATGAGTCCATTGCTACTCCTGAGGAGGTTGCGGAGTACACTGAACATGAGAGGGATGCTACCAAAGTGTCCTGCATCATGTTGGCTACCATGACTCCCGAACTCCAGAAATCCTATGAAGATTTCTACCCGTTTGAGATACACTTGAATCTGATGGATAGATACCATCAGAGCGCGCGTCAAGAGAGGTATGAAGTCATCTCCTCCATAATAACGGCCAGGATGAAGGATGGTGAACCCATCACATGTCACTTGCAGAAAATGCAAAGGTTCGTGGACCGGTTGCTGAAGCTAAATGTGGACTTCCCTGAGGACTTGGCGATTGATATCATTCTCCATTCCTTACGTCCAAGTTATGATCAGTTTCGTATGAATTATCATATAAACAAGGAGGAAGTCACACTTAGCAAAATTCAAGGTCTTTTAAGGACCGCTGAATGTGGCCTTAAAGGTAAGTCGGCTGTTACTTCTACTCCTAGTCCTACAACAGCCCCTGTTCTGGCAATTGGGCGGGGAAAGGGAAGAAGAGGAAAACCCCTTCGAAGGGTACCAAGGGAAAGTCCCTTGATGGCCCCTCTTCAAGTGGGACCAAGAAAGGTCTCATTTCTCCTTCTTCAAACCCAAAGGAAGCACAATGCTTCTACTGCCACGAAAAGGGGCACTGCAAGCGAAACTGCCCCAAGTATCTGCAAGATGTAAAGGATGGGAAAGTTAAACCCACCCATGCAGGTATTTATACTATATTTTCTAGTAACACATTGAACACTAACTCTTTGGTGCTTGATACAGGTTGTGGTATTCACATTTTTACTGATTTGCAGGGCCTAAGAAGTAGTGAAGAAGTGGAGCACGAGAAGATAAACGTTGTCATGGGCAATAGGAAAGCATCACCTGTGACCAAGATTGGAGTTTATTCTTTATTGCTTAATAATGGGTTAAATTTAGATTTGAATAAATGTTGTCACTCGTTAGAAATGGCGAGAAATATTATTTCCCTTCATAGTTTGTACAAACAAGGTTTCACCTTTTCATTTGATAATAAAATTGGTCCTCTTGATGCTTTTTATAATGATGTGTTTTATTTTAAAGCATTACCTTGCGATGGTGTATATGAAACTGTGTCGATTGTAGACAACTTAGGAAATAATGTATATCATATTGATTCGTCGATGAGCTTAGATAAAGCATCCTTGTGGCATTGTCGTCTTGGACATGTTAACAAGAAGTGCATAGGCCAACTCCAGAAGGCTGGAGTTTTGGAATCATTTGACCTAAAGTCGGATGATAGTTGCGAGTCTTGTTTACTTGGAAAAATGACAAAGTCACCCTTCACTAGTACCTGTGAGAGGGGTGAGGGTTTGTTAGACCTCATACACACAGATGTGTGTGGACCCTTCAAATCAGCCACAAGGGATGCTAATCGGTACTATGTGACTTTTACTGATGATTATAGCAGATATGGATATATCTACTTAATCAAACATAAGTAAGAAACCTTTGAAAAGTTTAAAGAGTTTAAGAAGGAAGTCGATAATCAGTTGGGCAGGAAAATTAAGATGCTCCGATCTGATCGGGGAGGAGAGTATCTTAGTATTGAGTTCCTTGACTATCTTAAGGAATGTGGGATAGTCTCACAATTGACACCTCCTAGGACACCATAGCTAAATGGTGTTTCCGAGAGGCACAATTGGACCTTATTGGACATGGTTCGTTCTATGATGAGTCGAGCTTCGTTACCAATATCATTCTGGGGGTATGCCTTATAGACTACCGCCCATATCCTTAATCTAGTCCTTACTAAAAAGGTTGCCAAAACACCTCACGAGATGTGGACTGGGAAAGTTCCCAATTTAGACCACATCAAGATTTGGGGTTGTGAAGCTTTTGTGAGGTGTGAGACTCATGATAAGCTTGAACCTCAAAGTAAGAGGTGTATTTTCATCGGCTACCCACAGAGATCCTTTGGTCACCTCTTTTACAGACCCAATGATAATGTGGTCATTGTAGCAAGAAGAGGAGTCTTTCGTTAGAGAGAATTTATAAGCCAAGGGGACAGTGGGAGGCAAATTGACCTTGAAGAGCTTCAAGAGTCAAGTGGTGAAGGAACCTCAAATACTACCGACCAACTTGAGGAGGAAACTCCTGTTGAGCCGATAGATGAGTCCGTACCTCCAAGGTATTCCACTAGAGTTAGGAACACAATTGAGTTTTATTATGGTTATCACATCACCACTGAAGGTGATACATTTATTAATGATAGTACACTAATAGATTTTGATGAACCTAATAATTACAGGGAAGCCATGGCAGGCCCTGAGTCTTCTAAATGGAAGGAGGCTATGGACAGCGAGATTTAGTCCATGTATGACAATCAAGTGTGGAACTTGGTTGACAATGTTCTAGGTCGTAAGACAGTTGGGTGCAAATGGATCTTCAAGAAGAAGACCGACATGGATAGGAAAGTAGACATCTACAAAGAAAGAGTGGTGGCAAAGGGCTTTACTCAAACTTCGGGAGTTGACTATGATGAGACCTTTTCACCAGTAGCAAAGATTAAGTCTATTAGAGTTTTGTTGGCCACAACTGCATTTCATGATTATGAAATATGGCAAATGGATGTCAAAACCGCTTTCCTTAATGGAAAGTTGGCTGAGGATGTTTACATGGCTCAGCCAGAGGGTTTTGTCATTCCAAAGTACCCTAATAGGGTATGTAAGCTTGAGAAATCCATTTATGGATTGAAACAAGCATCTCGTAGATGGAATATTTGCTTCGATGAGAAAGTCAAAGAGTTTGGTTTTTCGAGGAACGAAGATGAGTCATGTGTGCATGTTAGGGCTAGTGGGAGTATAGTTAGCTCTCTGGTGTTGTATGTGGATGACATACTACTCATAGGAAATGATATCCCAACTTTGCAGGAGGTTAAGTCCTGGCTTGGGAAGTGTTTCGCTATGAAGGACCTTGGAGAAGCTGCCTATATCCTAGGGATAAGGATATTGAGAGACAGGAGTAAGAGACTAATTGGACTAAGTCAGAGTACCTACTTGGATAAGGTGTTGAAAAGATTCAACATGCATAATTCCAAGAAAGGGGACTTGCCGATCAAGCACAATGCCAAGCTGAGTAAGACTCAAAGTCCGAGTTTAGAGGCTAAGATAGCTAAAATGAGTCGATTTCCATATGCTCCCGCTGTTGGCTTGATCATGTATGCTATGACTTGTACTCGCACTGATGTAGCCTTTGCTTTGTGCATGGTTAGTAGATTTCAGGGAAACCCTGGCATGGCGCACTAGACTGCGGTAAAGAATATTCTCAAGTATCTGCGGAGGACTAAGGACTGGGTCCTTACCCTCGGTGGCAGTAATGACTTGAGAGTGGAGGGATATAGTGATGCTAGATTTCAGACTGATAGGGATAATTTTTTATGGGTTTTATGCATAAGAACAATCCTATGTGCTCATACAAACCCAAAAGCTTGGATCTTGGTTTATCTATTGTACATGCTTTGAATCAAAGACTTGCAACCCTAGATCTATCATATATATATATTTCGAAAATAACATCATGAGAATAGATCTAAGTGTTTTACCTCTTTCAAATGGCTTGAAATCCTTGTAGTCTTCTTAATCTTGAGCTTAGAGTCACAATTGTAACTCTTCTAATGGTTTACAAGCCCCACAAGCAAGAAGGCAATATGAGAGAGGGTGAGATATACTAAAATCGGCCCTAGGGTTCTCTTGGAATCAAGTGTAGCCGATTTCCATAGCCTAGGGGTTTTATTTATACTGCAAGCTGCTAGGGTTTCAGTCTAAACCCTAAGAGACAACTTAATCACCAAGAAATCCATAGAACCTTTTAGATTAGGGCCTTTGACGAAAATATGATGGTTCCCCATCATAATTTTGTTCCCCCTTAGTCCATTAGGTTTCCCAGCCCAGAACTCAACTATCATACAATTACAGTTTATGTCCCTTTATTCAATTAATCTCTTTTAGTCACAAATTAATTCCTAATTAATTTATGACCAATACTAATTAAATAAATATGATTTCTCCTTTTTTATATTATTCTTATAATATATTAGTAAACCATAATATTCTCTATCTCTCCTTAAATTACCTTGTCAAGTTGCTTTGGAGAAGGCAACCTAAAAGGAACATGCACAATCGGGTCAAGTACATACCGAATATAGTTACATGCTTAGACATTAATTCAACAGTCTCCCACTTGGATAAGTCTAGTAACTATATCTCATATATGTCTTCAGAATCCGATTAGCAATCGTAGCTCTTATACTTCGATGTCACCTCTGACCTGCAAATTGTCCTTCAGATAAGGGATCGTATAATCCTCTGTTCTAGATATCATGCTGACAATGCTTATCGTCCAACATTTATTCCTCAATTTCTGATTTGTCTGACATAGAATTTAGTTGAACACATCAACCTCATTCTGACCGGGCCCGACACATAAGTCAAACCAAATCATCGAGTGGTCAAGATATCACCTTTATTCTCATAGAATAAAAGGAACATATTAACTTCGACTCATATGCATCTATTATTCACTACTTGAATCATGCAGAACAATGTGTTTTATAACATCAAGTTACTGATGCGTTTACACATCATCAATGCATAACCATCCAGCAAACAACAACCATATCTCTAAGTTTTATGACTATATGATATTATCGCTTTGCGATCACTTAAGGTAAAACACTATGAAGTGATACCAGCAAATACTGGTTTATTCCAATCCTCAAATCATATTAATAAGCACTAATGAACTTTGCAGCAAACCTTTGCTATGCCCAAAACCTTTTGGACAATCTACAAACAATTCATGACAATCTTCATTCATATCTACTTCCAAAATATGAATGAATGTGGAGTGTTTGAATAATCCTATCATTCAGGAAGTCAAAACATGCAAAATTGAAACAATAGATAAATAACCAAAACAAGATAGTAGCTTTACTCATAATTAACTCAAATTTATTTATTCATCAAATGTTAAGCACAAAATATCTATTACACGTTTCCTATCTAATCTAAAACTTATATCATCCATCAGCCCAATGCTCCTAGCGTGCTGCAAGTTTCTGACCTTACTCAGTCCCTTCGTAAGGGGATCTGTTGGGTTTTCTTCTGATGATACCCTCTTCACAACGAAGAGTCCCTCTTCTACCCGATGTCTGATAAAATGGTATTTTCTGTCGATATGTCGAGATCTACCATGATCTCTTGGTTCCTTGGTTAAGGCAACCGCTCCTTCATTATCACAGAAAATTTCTATCGACTCCTTTATGGATGGCATTGATGGGTTTTATACAAACAATTCTATGTGTGCATGCAACCCTAATTTGCATCTATGTTTTCACTATTAGATACACAACATTATGAACACATGGATAAAACCCTAATGTAGCATGATATTTTCGAAATTCATATATAAGGTTAGATCACATACTTCTTGTTGTTATATTGCAATAACAACTTAAATCTTCAAACCCTTAGTCTTGAAAGGAAGCACCACAAGTGTAGTGCCTCTAATGGCTCACAAACACCACAAGCAATTGGAGAGGCTATAGAGAGAGAAGGGAGGAGGTAGAAATTGTCCTTAGATGCTCTAGGGATCAAGTGGACGAAATCCTAAGGCCTTAGGGGTCTTTATATAGGGTTGGGATTAGGGTTTCAGTCCTTATCCAGTTACTTGCCCACCAAGCAACCACAAGATAAGCCTTGAAAACCCTTATCTCTTGGACCTTGGACGATTTTAAGGATATCCTTATCCTTGAATTCGTCCATCCTTTAACAAGGATAACCATTTCCCTATTTTGCAACTATCACATAATTACAAGTCAGCCCCTCTAGTTTAATTGATTACACTTGATCACAAAATTAATTCCTAATTAATTATTGACCAATATTAATTAAACAAATATGATTTCTCCTTTAATATATTATTCTTATAACATATTAATAAATCATAATAACCTCTTTCTCTATTTATTTCTCCAGTCAAGTTGCTTTGGTGAAGGCAACCCAAAAGGACCATGCACAACCGGGTCAAGTACTTACCAAATATGGTTACGGGGGCTTAGACACTAATCTAACAGTCTCCCACTTAGATAAGTCTAGTAACCACAAAAGTAACGTACAACTCGATTAGCAATCGTAGCTCTCAAAGACGCCGTCGAACTCTAATCTCATCAGTAACCTGTCCTTTAGATAAGGGATCGTATATTCCTCTGTTTAGATATTGTGCAGAGAATCTCATGAAAATAATTTGTCCAGCAGTTGGTTTCTCGATCTCAGATTCATTTGACATAGAACTTAATTGAACACATCAATTCAGTCTTGACCGGTCCCAGAACATAAGTCAAATCAAATCATCGAGCGGCTGTGATATCGCTTTTCCCCTCTTAGGATAAAAGTAATAGATAAACTTCGACTTATATGCATTTACTTATCCACTAATCAACTATACACAACAATGCGTTTTATAACATCAATTTACTGATGCGGTTTCGCATTATCAATGCACAATCAATTAGTAAATAATAAACCATATATCTAGGTTTTAAGACCATATGATATTATTGTCTTGCGATCACTTTTGTCACATTCCATAAAGTGATTCCAGCAAGCACGGGTTTATTCCAATGCTTAAAACTTGTTCATAGGCACTCATGAATATTGCAGCAAACCTTTGCTATGTCTAATACCTTTCAGACACTCTACATACCAATTCATGACAATCTTCATTCATACCTACTTCCAACATATGAACGATTGTGGACCATTCGAATAATTCGATTATTCTTAATAACTCAATTATTCAGGAAGTCAAAACATGCAAATTGAAACAATAGTTAAACAATTAACACAAGACAGTAACTTTACTTATAAATAATATTCCTTTATTTAATCATCAAATGTCAATTACATTTATCTATTATATGTTTCTAAAACTATCTAATCTAAACTAGTATCATCCTTCAGCCCAATGCTCCTAGCGTGCTTCAAGTGCTTAACCCTACTCAGTCCCTTTGTAAGCGGATCTGCTGGGTTATCTTCTGATGATATCCTCTTAACCACGAGGTGTCCTTCTTCTACTTGATGTCTAATAAAGTGATACTTTCTGTCGATATGCCGAGATCTACCATGATCCCTCGGTTCCTTGGTTAAGGCAACCGCTCCTTCATTATCACAGAAAATTTCCATAGACTCCTTTATGGCAGGCACAACTGCAAGGTCACCAATGAAGTTCTTCAACCATATCGACTCCTTTGACGCTTCGCTCGCTGCAATGTACTCTGATTCGCACATTGAATCAGCTACAGTTTCCTGCTTTGAACTTTTTCAAGTCACTGCTCCTCCATTTAGGGTAAAGACCCAGCCCGACTGCGAACGGTAGTTGTCCCTGTCGGTCTGAAAGCTGGCGTCACTATACCCTCGCACCTTCAAGTCATCACTCCCTCCGAGGACTAAAAACCATTCTTTGGTCCTCCAAAGGTACTTAAGGATATTCTTGACCGCAATCCAATGGGCTCTGCCAGGGTTCCCTTGATATCTACTAACCATGCTCAAAGCAAAGACTACATCAGGGCGAGTACAAGTCATAGCATACATGATTGAGCCAACTGCGGAAGCGTATGGTACTCGGCTCATCTCTGCTATTTCGGCTTCGGTACTCGGACTTTGAGTCTTACTCAACTTGGCATTACTTTTTATCGGTAATTCTCCCTTCTTCGAATTTTCCATACTAAAACGTTTTAGTACTTTATCTAAGTAAGTGTTCTGACTAAGTCCTATTAGTCTCTTACTTCGATCTCTCACTATCCTTATTCCCAAAATATAGGAAGCCTCTTTGAGGTCCTTCATAGCGAAGCACTTCCCGAGCCAGGACTTAACATCCTGCAGTGTCGGGACGTCGTTTCCTATGAGTAGTATGTCATCGACATACAGAACGAGGAAGCTTACTATGCTCCCACTGGCTTTGACATACACACACGATTCATCTTCACTTCGTACAAATCCAAAATCTTTGACTTTCTCATCGAATCAAAGATTCCATCTGCGAGACGCTTGCTTAAGTCCATAAATGGACTTCTCAAGCTTACACACTTTATTTGGATGCTTCAGATCAACAAAACCCTCTGGCTGAGCTGTGTAAACATCCTCAGCCAACTTCCCATTAAGAAAAGCGGTCTTGACATCCATTTGCCAAATCTCATAATCATGAAATGCGGAAATTGCTTGCATCACTCTAATAGATTTTATCTTCGCAACTGGTGAGAAGGTCTCATCATAGTCAACTCTGGGAGTTTGAGTAAAGCCCTTCGCAACCAATCGCGCCTTATATCTGTGTACATTTCCATCTATGTCGGTCTTCTTCTTGAAGATCCACTTGCACCCAACGGTCTTCCAAACTTGGTTGTCATACATGGACTAGATCTCGCTATCCATGGCCTTTTTCCATTTTGCAGACTCCGGGCCTGCCATGGCTTCCTTATAGCTATTAGGTTCATCTAGATTTATTAGTGTACCGTCACTAATATACATGTCCCCTTCGGTAGTAATATGAAAACCATAAAACTGGGGTTGAACTCTAGCTCTTTCGGAACGTCTAAGAGGTAAGGACTCGTCAATTGGTTCAACCGGAGTTTCCTCCTCGGGTTGAGTGCCAGCGGTAGAGGTTCCTTCATTAATCGACTCTTGAATTTCTGCGGGTAGCCGATGAAAATACATCACTCACTACGAGGTTCGAGCTTGTCGTGAGTATCTCGTCTTACGAAAGCCTCGCAACCCTAAACCTTGATATATGCTAACGAGGGAGCCTTCCCTGTCCACATTTCATGAGGTGTTTTGGCAACCTTCTTAGTATGGACTCGGTTAAGGATATGGGCGGCAGTCTCTAAGGCATACCCCCAGAATGAGATAGGTAGTGAAGCACGACTCATCATAGAGCGTACCATGTCTAACAAGGTTCGATTACGCCTTTCTGCCACACCATTCAACTGCAGTGTCCTAGGTGGCGTCAATTGTGAAACTATTCCACACTCCTTGAGATAGTCGTGGAATTGAAGACTTAGGTACTCTCCTCCTCGATCGGATCGAAGCATCTTGATTTTCCTGCCCAATTGATTCTCCACTTCATTCTTGAACTCTTTGAACTTTTCAAACGTTTCTGACTTTTGCTTGATTAAATAGATATACCCATATCTACTACAGTCATCGGTAAAAGTCACATAGAAGCGATTTCCATCCTTCATGGTTGATCTAAAGGGTCCACATACATCGGTATGTATGAGGTCCAATAAACCCTCACCCCTTTCACATGTACTAGTGAAGGGTGACTTGCTCATCTTTCCAAATAAACAAGACTCGCATGTGTCATCTTCCCTATGGTCGAATGACTCCAACACTCCATCCTTCTGGAGTTGGGCTATGCACTTCTTTTTGACATGTCCAAGACGACAATGCCACAAGGATGCTTTATCCATACTATTGGAAGAGTCCATGTATAAAACATCATTTCCTTGGTTATCTACAATCATAACAGTTTCGTAAATTCTATTACATGGTATTGCTTCAAAATATAAGACACCATTTAGATAAGCACAAATAGAATCATTCTCATTATTAAAAGAAAATCTAAATCCTTGTCTAAACAAACCATGAAATGAAATGATGTTTCTTGCCATTTCTGGCGAATAGCAACAATTATTCAGATTTAAACATAAACCATTCCTAAGCACTAGAGAATACACTCCAATCTTGGTCACAGGCGACGATCTTTTGTTCCCCATGATTAGATTTATTCTTTCATGCTCCACATCCCTATTTCTTCTTAGTCCCTACAATTCAGAACAAATGTGGTAACCACACCCGGTATCAAGGACCCAAGAAATAGCATGAGATGAATCATTAGATTTAATTGTGTATATAACTGCGAAAGACGGCTTGATCTTTCCTTCCCTGATGGCTTGCAGGTAGTCTGGGCAGCTTCTCTTCCAATGCCCTATTTTGTGGCAATGGTGGCACTCTGCCTCCTTTGGGTTAGGGTTAGGCTTAGCGGGATCAAATTTGGTCCCACTAGAAGAGGAACCATCTCGGGACTTTCCCTTGCGGTGGCTCTTAGACGGAGCCTTCCTCTTCTTGCCACTTCCTTGACCAATGGCCAAAACAGGACCAGCGGGTGGATTGGGAGTGGGTGCAACAGACTTGTCCTTGAGGTTGCTCTCAGCAACCCTAAGGAGACCTTGGAGCTTACTTAGGGTGACCTCTTCCTTGTTCATGTGGTAGGTCATCCTAAATTGGTTGTAACACGGAGGCACGGAGTGAAGCACCATGTCGATTGCCAAGTCCTCCCCAAAGTCAACATTCAACTTTCGAAGACGATCGACATACCTTTGCATCTTTTGCAGGTGCATGGTTAGAGATTCTCCATGACCCATTTTGGTAGAGATCATGTTAGTGAAGATCTCGTAACGTTCCTGCCTCGCATTTTGATCGTATCTCTCCAATAAGTCTTGGTGCATTTCGTACGGATACATGTCCTCATAGGACTTTTCGAATTCAGGGTTCATTGTGGCTATCATGATGCAATGAACCTTTGTTGCATCAGGTTCATGAGTCTCAAAAGCAGTCATTTCAGCTGGAGTAGCGATTTCTGGGTTGATATTCTCGAGCTTCTCATCGAGGACATACTCCTTGTCCTCGTAGCGAGCAATCGTGTGAATGTATCTTATCCATTCGCTAAAGTTCGTCCCATCGAAAGTCACCTTTTGGCAAAGGCTCATCAATGTGAACGAGCTAGCAGCAGCGTTGTTCGTGTTCGACATCTATAAATAGAGAGGACAAAGATAGATTAGAATTCGAATCCCTAATTATCACCCAATAAGAAAATTAGGGCTAGGATCCAACAACATTATTTACATATTAGAAAATGGATGCCGTAATCCAACATGCAAACAATTTGAAGGTAAGTGAATGACGATTCACTAATTCTCCACCATGAAAACATAACCTTAAGTTCTAAATGTATTGAGAATTCCTAGGTTTTGATGAGATTCATTGAACTTTTCAATGGCATGTTTAAATCTCAATATGCCCCTCTCGTTTGTGACTGGGATACCGAGGATCACAAAGTGGGTGTGAATAACCATGCAAATTCACACGGTGCCTTCATTGTAACAATCACCTATTTGATGTACCGATAAACTACACATGCTCCATCGAACTATGATAAACAATGAATCATTCTTTTCCACCTTTGCTTAGAACCAATTAGTGTGCCGGTAAACCACACACGCTCCGCTAACTTCTTAGCAAGGGTGCAAAGTGTAATTTCATGGGATTGCATCAATTACACTTTTGCCTAAAGTAACTAGGATTGGGAATTTTAAAAAAATGTTTAGTTACTTTATATAGATTCATTATACTTATTAATGAGGAGAGGATTGCCCTATCCTACCCGTTCGGCTAACGACCCTCCACCAGTCAAGCAAGCAGTGGGTGTGAGTGTACACCCATTAAGCGCCATTTTATAGGCAGCAACCTTATACCCACCTTATAGACCGGCTTTGTGAATGAGGCCTACTAACGGTAAGACTAGCATTTTTCTTATACATATATATTTATTAGCTTGTAATAATATAATAGGATATGGTGTATTTTAAACATTTCAAAATACTAGGGTTTTAATCTTCAATTTAAAATTTTCGAAATTTAATACCATTTAAATTAAAATTTTAAATATTAAAACTCTTGATTTAATAATTATCACAAATTAAACTATTAATTTAAATTATTAAATCATAAGGGATTATCTAAATCATGAGGATAATTACCATTTAAACAATTAACTTATCCTAATCCCTTTTATCCCTCTAATTTCGAAAATAATGGGAGGGGATAATACAAAATCTTTAATTACCATATTTAACTATTAAAAGATAATTACAAGATATGGGATTATCCAAATCCCTAAAATTTAGGATCTTATCTTGGGGAAGGAGGCTAATCTCGAAATCTAAGGGTGTGCAAACCCTAGATTTCGAAATCTTGGATTAAAAGGAAAGGATTCAAAGAACCCTTTCAAGATTTTCGCAAATTAGGGTTAGGAAACCCTAATCTCGAAATCTATGGCCTCCTAGGGTTTATTGGCTATAAACCCTAATTTGTTAAGTTCATACAATTGAATAATACTAATTGAAAACAAGTGAACCAAAGGCTCTGATACCACTGATGGGTTTTATACAAACAATCCTATGTGTGCATGCAACCCTAATTTGGATCTATGTTTTCACTATTAGATACACAACATTATGAACACATGGATAAAACCCTAATGTAGCATGCTATTTTTAAAATTCATATATAAGGTTAGATCACATACCTCTTGTTGTTATATTGCAATAACAACTTAAATCTTCAAACCCTTAGTCTTGAAAACAAGCACCACAAGTGTAGTGCCTCTAATGGCTCACAAACATCACAAGAAATTGGAGAGGCTATAGAGAGAGAAGGGAGGAGGTAGAAATCGTCCTTAGATGCTATAGGGATCAAGTGGACGAAAACCTAAGGCCTTAGGGGTCTTTATATAGGGTTGGGATTAGGGTTTCAGTCCTTATCCTTATCTAGTTACTTGCCCACCAAGCAACCACAAGATAAGCCTTGAAAACCCTTATCTCTTGGACCTTGGACGATTTTAAGGATATCCTTATCCTTGAATTCGCCCATCCTTTAACAAGGATAACCATTGCCCTATTTTGCAACTATCAAATAATTACAATTCAGCCCCTCTAGTTTAATTAATTACACTTGATCACAAAATTAATTCCTAATTAATTATTGACCAATATTAATTAAAAAAATATGATTTCTCCTTTAATATATTATTCTTATAACATATTAATAAATCATAATAACCTCTTTCTCTATTTATTTCTCCAGTCAAGTTGCTTTGGTGAAGGCAACCCAAAAGGACCATGCACAACCGGGTCAAGTACTTACCAAATATGGTTACGGGCTTAGACACTAATCCAACAGGCATAACTCCAAGGTCTCCAATGAAGTTCTTCAACCATATAGCCTCCTTTGATGCTTCTATCGCCGCAATGTACTTTGATTCTCACGTTGAATCAGCTACGGTCTCTTGCTTGGAACTTTTCTAAGTCACTGCTCCGCCATTTAGGGTAAAGACCCAATCCGACTGCGATCGGTAATTATCCCGATCCGTCTTAAGACTAGCGTCACTGTACCCTCGTACACTTAAGTCATCACTCCCACCGAGAACTACAAACCATTCCATGGTCCTTCGCAGGTACTTAAGAATATTCTTAACTGCAATCCAATGAGCTCTACCAGGGTTCCCTTGATATCTGCTGACCATGCTCAAAGCGAAGGCCACATCAGGGCGAGTACAAGTCATAGAGTACATGATAGAGCCTACTTCGGAAGCGTAACGTACTCGGTTCATATAAGCTATGTAGCACCTGGTTCTTGGTATGCATTCTGTTATTAAATCTTCATTTATTTTTTCATTTTTGGCCTTGGACTCAGCGATTCGAAGGACTGACTCGCCGAGTAGAAGCAGGATGAGGCGGGGGGTTTAAGCTGCAGACTCGGTGAGTCGAGTCCCGGACTTGACGAGTAGCCGTTGTTTGGACAAAAACCCTAATCCAGGGGTTTGCACCCTATTTAAATGACCTTATGCAGCCTCCTTTCCCCCTTTATACTCCCAAACACTCCTCATAGCAAACCCTAGCCGTTTTTAGACGATCTAAGGCTTATTGAGTGATTATTGTGAGTTTTGACCTAAAGGAAGAAGGAAGAGCATAGAAGGATCAAGAGGGGACTGAAGGATTCGAGTTTGGTTCATCATTTGCAGTCTTTGGAATGTATAAAGTCTGAACCTTGCTCGTTCATTTGTTAGATCCATCTTTGAGGTGATTTAGGGCTTTTATAAGCCATTTTTGGTGGCCAACCATATTTGCAAACATGGTTGGGGGTTTGGGCTTCTGTATCGTGTCATTTTTTGAGCCACAAGTCAGATCTAGGTTGCTTTTTGCACCAAGGAAAGCCCCATGCAACAAAAGAAGCATTTTAGAGCCTTTTAAGCTCTAATGTCCCATGCATGCACGTAAGGTTTGTAACTTTACGTGCTAGATCGAGTTTAGGGGCCTGGATCTATCACTTGGTTAAGTTTTGTACATCAGAAATCGAAGTTCTTAGTAAGGGATGTGATAGACTCGGCGAGTCCAAGGGTTTTGGTCCTATATCAGTGAGGGTCTTAAGGGCCAGTTGAGTGTGGAAGGATTTTAGGAGTCCCAGGGAGTGAACCAACGTTCTGGAATAAGCAAAGTGTTTTGGGAATTCATGGCACTCGGAGAGTGCATGAGCAGACTCGGCGAGTCCAAGACAATCTTCATGATACTCGGCGAGTCGAGGACAGAACGTGTTCATAGGATGAAGAGTAACTCGACGAGTTGTTCATAAAACTCGGAAAGTCAGGACAGGACATGAGTATCAGTTGATGATGAACTCGACGAGTTGTTCATATAACTCGGCGAATCGGATGTGGATTCAGTCAACGTTCTTTTAAAAGGAAAACTCGTCGAGTCGTCACCTAACTCGACGAGTAGAGACGGGTATGAGGTCTGATGGAAGGATAGGGACTTGGCAAGTTGACGAGTCAACTCGGCCAGTTTGGTCAACTGGAAGTTGACTTTGAGTTTGACTTGGTCAAGGGGTAAAATGGTCATTTTACCCTAAGGGTAGATGTCAGTTTCTGACTAAGTGTTTTGTGGGAATTATAGCTAGAGGATTTCCGGAGCAGCAGCGACAACAGTCAGAGGATTCCCGCACAGTTTAGCAGCTACGAGGTGAGTTACCTTCCAGTAGGGGTGGGTCTAAGGCCACAATACCGGCCCACCATTGAGGAGTATTTAGAAGATAATTGTCTTTGTGATGATTTATGTTGGCCTGGTATGCGTTTGGTTATAAGTTATATCTGTATGATATGTTAGTGGTCCTTAGGACCAAGGGGTAGGTCAGTACCCGGATATGTCTGAATGTGTGCTTATATCTTGCTATTGTATTGCTAGTGGTAGGGGTGGAATAGTCCCCAGTTATCGGTTGAAAGATACCGTTGACGGTTACCGGTTGAAAGATACCGATGACGATTACCAGTTGAAAGATATCGATGATGATTACTGGTTGAAAGATACTGATGATGATTATCGGTTAAAAGATACCGATGGTATTGTAGGATATGTGGTATGATGGGGGAACTCACTAAGCTTTGTGCTTACGGTTTCAGTTTTTGGTTTCAGGTACCTCTTCATCCAAGGGGAAGGAGCCGGCGGCGTAGCATGGCATCACACACACTCACATATGATTTCCACACGGTGTTTTCTGGGATTGTACTCTAATATGACATTTGTTCATGGTTGTGGGTTTCAAATATGATACTTGGCTTTGAGATGACGTGTTTATACAATATTTTCTTATGAATGTTTTATGAATTAATTAATCAAAAATGAAATTTTTGGGCTTGAATTTTGGGATGTTACAAGCTATCTCTGCCTCTGTACTCGGGCTCTGAGTCTTACTCAGCTTGATATTGCTTTGGATTGGCAACTCCCCTTTCTTGGAATTTTCCATACTAAAATGATTTAGTACCTTATCCAAGTATGTATCCTGACTGAGTCCTATCAGTCTCTTTTCTCTGTTTCTTACTATCGTTATTCCCAGAATATAAGCAGCCTCTCCGAGGTCCTTCGTAGCGAAACACTTCCCAAGCCAAGACTTGACCTCCTGCATGGTTGGGATGTCATTTCCTATGAATAGTATGTTGTCGACATACAATACGAGGAAGCTCACTATACTCCCACTGACTTTGACATATACACAAGATTCATCTTCACTTCGCAGAAAGCCAAACTCTTTAACTTTCTCGTCAAAACAAAGATTTCATCTGCGAGACACTTGTTTTATTCCATAAATGGATTTCTCAAGCTTGCACACTCTATTCAGATGCTTCGCATCTACAAAACCCTCTGGTTGATTCATGTAAACATCGTCAACCAACATTCCATTAAGGAAAGCGGTTTTCACGTCCATCTTCCATATTTCATAATCATGAAATGCAGCTATTGCGAGCATTACCCTAATAGACTTTATCTTCGCAACTAGTGAGAAGGTCTCATCATAGTCAACTCCGGGAGTTTATGTAAAGCCCTTCATGTGACATCCCCAAAATCACGGCCAGAAAAGACCGATTTTGTTTATGCTTTATAAAAATCAGAGTACTTCATTTTATAAAAAGGTTGCGGAATTTGTTCCCAGAAAAACATGGTAAATACGTTATTAAAACATTTTTGAAGAAACGTATTTATTTCATTTTAAAATGTTTGGGATGCCATCGTTAATACCGAAACATAAGCATAAACAGAACTTACAATGATTTACACTAGTGATCTACATCTCTTTTAAATCTCTCAGTGTAATGTCACTTCACTTCGTCACCTGTGATATACATAAACTGAGTGGGTCAGGTTGGGAAACCTGGTGAGTACATAGGGTTTTCAACCCACAATAATATAATTATTATGTTCAATCAAACAATCAACCCAATTACCCATTCCCATTATCTTCTTTACTCTTTAAGGATTTAACCTAAGAGTCATCTATCCTGCATTCGTTTATTCTGAAGTCCTTTACTTCTAGGGTTATAGGACTGGCACTAAATCCATAGCCGCCAATGTTCGTTCATAAAGCACTAATTCTATAGCTGCTATAGTCTATTCATCGGGTACTAAATCCATAGCTACCAGTCTTTATCTAATAGGTACTAAGTCCATAGCTACCAATGTTCAACAAGTACTAAGTCCATAGCTACCAATTCCTACAGGTACTAAATCCTTAGCTACCAGCGTCTAACTAATAGGTACTAAGTCCATAGCTACCAATTCCCAACAGGTGCTAAATCCATAGCTACCAACGTCTAAAAGGTACTAAGTCCATAGCTACCGGTGTTTGTCCCATAGGCACTAAGTCTATAGCTGCCAATGTATACTCAAGTTATCTTCTATCTCTTATCATTCATCTACCCATCTCATACCCAACATTTTCGTATATATAAGATACGTATACAGTTTAAGTCCTTTAAAACATGTATAAAACGTTCAACCAGCATAGACAGCAAGTATTCAGGTAATATGCACACATAGCACATAGTTTATATAAAATACTTCATATCTATGTGTAAGATGAAAGGGACTATGCACTCACTTGATTAGGTGGTGACTCGGTACTTGAACAACACTTCGTTATCTCAAAACAATTTTTCCTTGACCAAAACCTAGTGTTAATACCACTAGAGTTTAGTTTTAACGTTAATCGCGACTAATTAATAGTCTAGCTATTATTACTATTATATAAGCATTAAATAACACTCAATATAACTCATAATAATAGCCCAAATAATTATTTTAAGGTCCTAATAATTTTACTATAATTAAATAAAAGCTATATTAAATATAGTATCGGCGTAACTCACCTACAGCGGGTTTTTATTAAAAACCGGGCTTCGCTGGAGCAGCGTTTCCGAGCTGAAAGCTTTTCTTCTCGGAGCCTTCGGGCGTTCCGGGGCTTTCTTTTCGTGATAGGGAGGTTCGCTAGACTTGGGAGAGGTTTAGGGAGGTTAGAGAGAAGTTAGAGAGAGAAAGAAAGGCTTATGGTGTGAAGAAATTATGAGGAGTTCACCCTTGTATTTATAGGAAGTGTATAGTAAAGTAGTCTCCAAGCTTCGTCCGTAACTTTTGCATACGAGCTCCGTTTTTGTCTGTCTTTTTACTGTTGAGTTCCTATTAATGAGATCTTCAACTTTCATTTAGACCTCGTTAGCTAATTCTCATTCTATCTCGGATTTACAAAACTGTATCGAATTCGCCGCGCTCGAAAAGTAGAGACTAAGCTTCGTCCATAACTTTCGCATACGAGTTCCATTTTTGTCTGTCTTTTTACCGTTGAGTTCCTATTAATGAGATCTTCAACTCTCATTTAGACCTCGTTGGCTAATTCTCATTCTATCTCGAATTTACAAAACTGTATCGAATTCGCTGCGCTCGAAAAGTAGGGACTAAGCTTCGTCCATATCTTTCGCATACGAGCTCTATTATCGACGTTCTATATATCCACGCGTTGGTATTTACGAGTACTACAACTTTCATTTAGATCCCGTCGGCTAAAAATCGACCGATCTAAAATTCAGATTTCGGGCTGTGCACTGCTATGCTAAATCTTAGAAAAATCATAACTTCCTCATACGAATTCAGATTTGGGCGTTCTTTTTATCGATGTTCTTAGTTTAACATATTCTACGACTTTCGTTTAGATCACTAAGGCTAAATCTCGCTCTATCGTAAATTCACTATTTACGCTTCCCGGTATCGTGCCGGTTCCGTCGCGAAACTTCAACGGGTCATAACTTCTTCGTTATAACTCGGATTTCAGCGTTCTTTATATGTACGAAAACCTTGTAACACACTATACAACTTGGTTAAGATTATTTATTCTAAATAATCTTTTGTAGAAAAGTCGTTTTCGACCCCTATTGCCTCTAATTTGACTAGCCCGGATTTGCGGCCGTTACACTTCACAACCAATCGTACTTTATAAGTATGCACTTTCCCATCCATGTCCGTCTTCTTCTTGAAGATCCACTTGCACCCGATTGTCTTACGAATCGGTACATTATCAACCAAATTTCAAACTTGGTTGTCAAACATGGACTGAATCTCGCTGTCCATCGCCTCTTTCCATGTAGCAGACTCCGGGCCTGCCATGGCTTCCTTGTAGCTGCTAGGTTCGTCCAAATTCATTAGTGTTACATCACTAATAAACGTATCCCCTTCACTAGTAATATGAAACCCATAAAACTGGGGATGAACACTAACCCTACTAGCATGTCTAAGAGGTAATGACTCGTCATCGAGCTCAACAGGAGTTTCCTCCTCGGGTTGAGTGCTAGCATCAGAGGTTCCTTCATTGCTTTGATCTTAAATCTCTTCAAGTTCAATTTGCCTCCCACTGTCTTCTTGGCTTATCAATTCCCTTTCTTGGAAAACTCTTCTTCTAGCAACGAAGACAACATTGTCACCCGGTCAATAGAAAAGATAGCCAAAAGACTTCTGTGGATTGCCGATGAAATAACACTTCTCACTACGAGGTTCGAGCTTGTCGTGAGTCTCTCGTCTTACGAAAGCCTCACAACCCCAAACCTTACTATGTTCCAACGAGGGAGCTTTCCTTGTCCACATCTCGTGAGGGGTCTTGGTAACCTTCTTGGTGGGAACTAAGTTAAGAATATGGGTAGCAGTCTTTAAGGCATACCCCCAGAAATCTATCGGTAATGAAGTCCGACTCATCACAGAACGAACCATGTCCAACAAGGTCCGATTACGTCTCTTAGCCACACCATTCAATTGTGGCGTCCTCGGAGGCGTCAATTGCGAAACAATTCCGCATTCTTTTAGATAGTCGTGAAACTCAAGACTTAGGTACTCTCCTCCTCGGTCTGACCGAAGCATCTTGATTTTCCTACCCAACTGATTCTCCACTTCATTCTTGAACTCTTAGAACTTTTCAAAGGTTTCTGACTTTTGCTTGATTAAGTAGATATATCCATATCTACTGTAATCATCTGTAAAAGTCACATAAAAGCGACAAGCATCCCTTCTGGTGGATCTAAAGGGCCCGTACACATCGGTGTGTATGAGATCCAATAGACCCTCACCCCTTTCACAAGTGCCAGTAAAGGGTGACTTGGTCATCTTCCCAAGTAAACAAGATTCACATGTGTCATTGTCCCTAAGGTCAAATGACTCCAACACTCCATCCTTTTGGAGTTGGGCTATGCATTTCTTGTTGACATGGCCAAGGCGAAAATGCCACAAGTGTGCTTTGTTTAGGCTAGTAGACGAATCAATATTCAAAACATCATATCCTAAATTACCAACAATTATCACAGATTCATAAATCCCATTACAAGGTAATGCATTGAAATAAAAGACACCATTCAAATAAACATTAATAGAACCATTGCTATTATCAAAAGAATATATGAAACCTTGTCTAAACAATCCATGAAATGAAATAATGTTTCTTGCCATATCTGGCGAAAAATAGCAATTATTTAAATCTATCCCTAACCCATTACTCAACACTAAAGAATAAACTTCGACTTTGGTCACAGGCGACGATCTTCTGTTTCCCATAATCAGGTTCATATTTCCATGTTCCACTTCCCTACTTCCTTTTAGGCCCTGCATATCAGAACAAATATGGAATCCACACCCTGTATCAAGAACCCATGAAGTAGCAAATGATGAGTTGTTAGATTTAATAGAATACATACCTGCAAAGGTGCGCTTAATCTTCCCATATTTTATGTCTTGCAGATACTGAGGGTAGCTTCATTTCCAGTGTCCCTTCTAGTGGCAATAGAAGCACTCTGCTTCCTTGGGATCGGAGGAGAATTTAGCGGGGCCTGCTTTGGTCCCACTTGAGGATGAACCATCATGGGGCTTCCCCTTTTGGTGGCTCTTACATGGAGCCTTCCTCTTTTTACCCTTTCATTGACCTATTGTCATCACAGGAGCGGCCACAATAAGGGATGGTGCAACGGATTTGTGTGTGAGGTTGCTCTCAGTAGTCCTCAAGAGTCCTTGGAGCTTGCTTAAGGAGACCTCTTCCTTGTTAATGTGGTAGGTCATCCTAAACTGGTTGTAGCAGGAGGGCAAGGAGTGGAGGATTATGTCGATAGCCAAATCGTTATCAAACTTAACATTAAGTTTGAGAAGACGATCAACATACCTTTGCATTTTCTGCAAATGAGAGGTTAGGGATTCTCCACTCTTCATGTTAGCAGTGATCATGTTAGTAATGATCTCATAGCGCTCTTGCCTCGTGCTCTAGTGATACCTATCCAACAAATCCTGATGCATTTCATACGGATACATGTCCTCATAGGACTTTTGGAGTTCAAGGTTCATGATGGCCAGCATGATGCAGTGAACTTTCGTAGCATCACGCTCGTGGGCCTCAAAGGCGGCCAACTCTTCAGGAGTAGCAACATCTGGGATGATCTTCTCAAGCTTTTCATCGAGGATATATTCTTTATCCTCGTAGCGTGTGATCATGCAAATGTACCTCATCCACTCGTTGAAGTTTGACCCATCAAATGTCACCTTTTGACACAGGTTCATCAACGAGAATGACCCAAAAGCGTTGTTGTTGTTGTTTGCAGACATTTGAAAAAGAAAGGAACAAAGTTTGATTAGAAATGAATCCCTAATTAAACACCCAAATGATAAATTAGGGCTAGGATCCAACAACATTATTTACAACTTAGAAAGAGATGCCGTACTCTAAAAGTACATAATTTGAAGGTAAGTGAATGACGATTCACCAATTCTCACCATGAAAAATGAAAAAGAGATTTAGGTTTTAAATCTATTGAAAACTCCTAGATCTTTGAGATTCATTGAACCTTTCAATGGCATGTTTAAATCTCAATATGCACTTCAAATTTGCGACTGGGATACCGAGGATCACAAACAATTTGTTAATAACCATGCGAATCAACATGGTGCACTCAATGTCTTTATTACCTAATCAATGTGCTGGTAAACCACACACGCTCCATTGATCTATGACAAACATCGAGTCACCCTTCGATACCAATGTCATCCCCAAATTAGTGTGCCGGTTGGCGACACGCGCTCCACCAACGATTGACAAGGGTAAAAAGAGTAATTCCATGGATTAGCATCATTTTCACATTTTACCCTAAAGTAACTAACATTGGGAATTTGTAAAACATGTAGTTACTTTGTATCTTACATTATACTTTTAATGAGGAGAGGATTGCCCTATCCTACCCGTTCGGATAACGACCCTCCACCAGTCAAGTAAGCAGTGGGTGTGAGTTATCACCCATTAAGCGCCATTTTATAGGCAGCAACCTTATACCCACCTTATAGACTAGTTTCATGAATGAGACCTACTAATGGTAAGACTAGCACTTTATATTATACATATATATATATATATATATATATATATATATATATATATATATGTATTAAGCTTGTAATAATATAATAGTATATGGTTGAATTTTAAACATGTAAAATTCTAAGGGTCTGAAATTTAAATTATTCAATATTAAACTTTTAATCACAAAATTCAAATTTCAAAACTTGAGGGCAAGTTTTGAACTTTTCAAAACAAAAGGGATCAAATAAAAATGAATTTAAATCAAAGAATTAATTTCATAATTGTCTATATTTGATCTAATCTAATTTTATACATAATATAAATTACCAAATAATTTAAATAATCCATATTTATCATATACACAACTGATATTTAAAAGATTTGAAATTATCTATTGTTTTGGCAGGGATAATCATGCAAATAATACAAAATTCAGATTTTATACTTCAAAAAATATTTAGGCATTAATCCCATGACAAAACAGAAACAAAATCCCGAAAATCTTTCTGTCAGACGTCAAAACTCGTCGAGTCCACTTTGGAACTCGTCGAGTTCATGCAACTCGTCGAGTTCCTCATGGAAACTCGTCGATTTCATGAAACAGATAGCACAAAAATCGATTTTCAACAAGTAAACAGTTAAAGCATCACATACAACTTAAACCAATCATGGTTCTGATACCACTGATGGGTTTTATGCATAAGAACAATCGTATGTGCTCATACAAACCCTAAAGCTTGGATCTAGGTTTATCTATTGTACATGCTTTGAATCCAAGACTTGCAACCCTAGATCTATCATATATATTTCGAAAATAACATCATGAGAACAGATCTAAGTGTTTTACCTCTTTCAAATGGCTTAAAATCCTTCTAGTCTTCTTAATCTTGAGCTTAGAGTCGTAATTGTAACTCCTCTAATGGTTCACAAGCCCCACAAGCAAGAAGGAAATATGAGAGAGGGTGAGAGATGCTAAAATTGGCCCTAGGGTTCTCTTGGAATCAAGTGTAGCCGATTTCCATAGCCTAGGGGTCTTATTTATACTGCAGGCTGCTAGGGTTTCAGTCTAAACCTTAATGGACATCTTAATCACCAAGTAGCCCATAGAACCTTCTAGATTAGGGCCTTTGGACGAAAATATGATGGATCCCCATCATAATTTCGTTCCCCCTTAGTCCATTAGGTTTCCTAGCCCAGAACTCAACTATCATACATTTGACAGTTTATGCCCCTTTATTCAATTAATCTCTTTTAGTCACAAATTAATTCCTAATTAATTTATGACCAATAATAATTAAATAAATATGATTTATCCTTTAATACATTATTCTTATAATATATTAATAAACCATAATATTCTCTCTCTCTCTCTCTCTCTCTCTCTCTCTCTCTCTCTCCTTAAATTACCTTGTCAAGTTGCTTTGGATAAGGCAACCCAAAAGGACCATGCACAATCGGGTCAAGTACATACCAAATATAGTTACGGGCTTAGAAACTAATCCAAAAATTTCCACTCTCAGTCAGGTTGGGTCTTTGTCCTAAATGGAGGAGAAATTACTTGGAAAAGTTCCAAACAGGAGATTGTAGCTGATTCTACTTGTGAATCAGAGTACATAGCAGCAAGTGAAGCGGCCAAGGAGGCAATTGTTGGCTAAGTGTCTAAGTCCATAACTATTTTTGTATGTACTTGACTCGATTATGAGCATGTTCTTTTTGGGTTGCCTTCAGCATAGAAATATGTAAGATGAATTAAGGAGAGAAAGGTTTAATTATGATTTATAAATATATTATGAGAATAATATATTAAAGGAGAAATCATATTGTTTAATTAATATTAGTGTACAATTAATTGAGAATTAATTTTGTGGCTAAAAGAGATTAATTAAACTTAGGGGATTGGATTTGTAATTATAAGATAATTGCAATTTGGCTATGGATTACATAAATAATATAGGTTGGACGAATTCTATGGGAAGCCCATAAAGAATTCGTCTAAGGGATATGTTAAAGGAGTCCATGGGCTGCTTAGGGCTTAAGCAGCCAGATTAGGGTTTCCTAGTTGTAAAACCTAATAGCCTACATGTATATATAGACCCCTAAGGCCCCAAAAACGTGGTAAGGAGTTCCTCTAGGGTTTCTAGACGTTTTGGGCAGCCTCCTCTCTTCTCCTCTTCAGCTTGTTGCTTAGTGGTGTTTATGACTCCATTAGAGGTGCAACACTTGAGGCACTAAGCTTTTTGAAGCCAATCAAAGCAAGGAATAGATTGTTATTACTATATAACAATCAAAGGTAATTAATAAACCCTTATTTGAGTTCTTATATGATAGATTTAGGGTTTATAGCTTTGGATATTCAATTGCATGTTCATTAGACAAACTAGATCCAAAAGCTATTAGGGTTTGCATGTACACCATAGGAATGATGTTTTGGTCAAAACCCATCAGTGGTATCAGAGCCTAGGGCTGCTTGTTTGATGTATTTGATGATTTGGTTGATTATTCATGCTTAAAATCGATTTTTTTGGTTCTGGTGGTTGGACTCGCCGAGTCCATGGCTGAACTCGTCGAGTCCATAGTGAACTCGATGAGTCCATGCTTGACTCAACGAGTCGAAGTCGTAGATGGAGCAGATTTCGGGATTTTGACGTGTTTTGGCTCTAGATAATTACCTAAAATGTTTTATATTAATAAAATCAGATTTTTATCAATATTTGGAGTTTATCCTTGCCAAAATTGAAGATAATTGTCAAATTTAGATAATCTTTTGTTTTATTAGATAAATATTGATTATTTGTAATTTAGATTTGAATTATCTTGTGAAAAAGTTTCAATTTACATCCTTTAGTGTAGCACCTGGTTCTTGGTACGTATTTCTTTCTAAGTATTTTTCACATTTTGGCCTTGGACTCGGCGAGTTGAAGGACCAACTCGCCGAGTAGAAGCGGGACGGAACGCGGGACTTAAGTGACAGACTTGGCGAGTAGGTATTGTTCAGACAAAAACCCTAATCCGAGGGTTTGCAATCTATTTAAGCAATGATATGACGACCATATTGTCCCTTATGCTCCCAAAACACTTCTCATTGAAACCCTAGCCGTTTTTGCTTTGTTGAGGCCAATTTTGGTGTTCTTGTGTGGTTGTAAAGCTTGGAAGGAAGGAAGGAACTTGGAACTTGAGTTGGGGACAGTAGATCCACGGATTTTACTTCATTTTCAGCAGCTTCAAGGTATAATGTCCCTGTTGTAACATCCCAAAATTCAACGCCATCATTTTTAATTAAGTTATTACATAAAACCAAAGTGTGAATAATCAAACTATAATATTATGAAACCATATCAGAGAATAATCCCAAGGATCTTGTGTGCGGAAAACATAGTGTAATGCGCTGCGACCAAGCCGGCTCCTTTCCTTTGAAACAAAGTACCTGAAACCAAAACTGTAAACCGTAAGCACGAAGCTTAGTGAGTTCCCCCATCATACCACATACCACATAACATCATCGATATCTCTCAATCGGTAACTACCATCGATATCTTTCAACCGGTAACCGGGGCCTATTTCACCCCTACCACTATCACATAATAATATGTCATAAACATACTAATCACATACTAACATCATAAACATGTTGATCACATACTAAAAAACATAAACATACTGATCACATACTAATATACTGGTCACATACTAACATATCATAAACATACATATAAGCATTACATGGGTTCTATATACCCCTTCGGTATCTTTCAACCGGTAACTGCCATCGGTATCTTTCAACCGGTATGTATCATCGGTATCTTTAAACCGGTATCTGCCATCGGTATGTTTCAACTGGTAATCGGGGACTATTTCACCCCCTACCACTATCATATAATATCATGATATAATCATACATCCAGACATTTCTGGGGTACTGACCTACCCTTCGATCCTAACGACCGAGTCAGGGAAAAACTATTCCCTGCTACTACCACTAACACACATAGCATATCACATAAGCATATGACATAAGCATATCTCATAAACACATCACATAAGCATATCTCATGAGCATATCACATAAACATACCAAGATAATTATCACAAAGACAATTATCTACCAACTACCCCTGTTGGTGGGCCGACATTGTGGCCTTAGACCCACCCCTACTGGAAGGTAAGTCACCTCACACTGTTGAAGTCCCGTAGACACAATCCCACACTACTGAAGTCCCACAGACTCAACCCCAGCTGTTGGATGACAGATTCTCGAACTGTCAATGCCAAAATTGTTGGATTAATGTCTAAGTCCATAACTATAATTGGTAAGACTTGACCCGACCCGGCATGGTCCATTTGGGTTGCATACCATCATGCACTTGAATGAGAGAAATAAGACACTTATGGTTATTAATATATTATAAGTTCTAGTATATTAATAATAAGAATAATAAGATTATTTAATTAGTATTGATCAAGAATTAATCTAGGATTAATTAAGTGATCAAAAGAAGACTAATTAAATATATGGGTTGATTGTGTAAATCATCCATACTTGTATAGTGGGCTAATGCTCCATGGATAATCAAGTTGGGCTAAAACCCATAGGATGGTCCATGGATGCTCCATGGTGTATTTGTACCCATGGATCCAAGGAAATGGAAAGCCATGACAATTAAGAGTTTACCCTAATTGTGTAACTATATAAGCATCTTATTATTGAGGAAAAATCGGCGACTAGAGATAGTGAAGAAAGGGCTAGCCGATTTTGAAGAGTGTAGAATTCTCTCAAATCATTCCAAGTGTTTTGATGATTGTGATTCCATTTGAGGTGTCACACTTGGGGCACTAGGCACTCAAGCTTCATGAAGACTTTCTACATCAAAGAGGTATGTATTCTATCTTGCTATAGTTATTGTTTTGTATGCTAGATTAGAACAATACCTTGGAAGTTCTTATTTGCATGTATAATAGAGAAAACATAGATCCAAGGTATTTAGGGTTGCATGTACACTTAGGAGTGTTAGAATGCTCAAAAACCCAACAGTGGTATCAGAGCCACGGGTTGTTTTCTGTTATATTGATGCAACTATTTTATTTTCAAAGTTGGAAAAAAAAAAAGAAAAAAAACATGAAGTTTGTCAAATTTTAAGATAATTACTTGTTCTTGTGAAAAAAATAATTATTTGTAAAATTTGAATAATTTGCTTTATGAGTTGAATTAGGTCAAATTTAATAAAAGATAAAATAATATGATTATTTTATTAGTTTTAAAAGTTTGATCTAAAGAGTTTTATTTTTTGAAACCTCCATAAGTTATGGATATGAAAAGGTTTTTAAAAAAAAAATTGATTCAAAGTTTTATGGAGTTACAAAAAAATTTGGTGTTAATGTTTTAAAGGATTCCATAACTTAAGAATAAGTTATGGATCACCAAAAGTTTTTTTGTGTTACCTTATTTTATGAGTGAATTTAGATTAATGAATAAAATTATGTGATAGTTGGTTTTAATCCAAATTAATCTAAAAGAAGTTCATAAAATGTGTTTATGTAACTTATAAGTCACATTTATGAATCTTAAAACTCATAAAAGTTGGCAAAGGTTACAAAAATGAAGAGTCTAGTTCTAATTAAATGGTTTTATGACTCCATAACTTGTCCTCAAGTTATGGAGGACCAAGAGTCTCTTCATTTAATAAAATAAAATAAAATAAAATAAAAGTGTAACCTTAATTAATTCCATAAGTTATAAAATAAAGAAAAGTTAATTCTTTTATTAGTTTAAAGTCTTCCATAACTTGTCCTCAAGTTATGGAACTTGAAGAGTTTTTGGATTAAAACTACTTTAAACACATAAGTTATGGAATTAATTAGTTTTGAATAGTTTCAAAACTTGCCCTCAAGTTTTGGAATTTGTAAAGTTTTCACTTATGAATACTTTAATTCCAAGTTAGCCCTTAGAATTTTAAAAGTTAAAATTCAACCCTTCTACTTTATAATATTACAAGTTAATAATATATATATATGTATAAGAGTAAAGTCAGTCTTACCGCTAGTACGCCTCATTCACGAAGCCGGTCTATAAGGTGGGTATAAGGTTGTTGCCTATAAAATGGCAACTTAATGGGTGTCCACTCTCACCCACCGCTTGCTTGACCGGTGGAGGGTCGTTAGCCGAACGGGTTTGACAAGACTATAATTCTCATTCATTAAAAGTATTAATGATAATACTAAGTAACTAAACTCTTAATAATACCCAATCTTAGTTACTTAGGAAAAATGTGAATAAGGTGCTAACCCATGAAATTACACTTTACACTTTGTCTAAGTCGTTAGTGGAGCGTGTGTGGTTAACCGGCACACTAACTTGGACTTAACAAGGTAGGTAAAGGGTGACTTAATATTTATCATAGTATCGATGGAGCGTGTGTGGTTAACCGGCACATCGATTGAGGGGTAATTTATTAAGGGTACCAAGTGATTTGCATGGTTACTTCACACCTTGTTTTGTGATCCTCGGCATCCCAGTCACAAAACCTGAAGGGCACACTCGAGATTGAAACATGCCTTTGAAAAGTTCAATGAATCTCAAAGATCTAGGAGTTTCAAAACCAATTAAAACCTAATAATTCATTTCGTTTATCTTGGTGGAAATTGGTGAATCGTCATTCACCTACCTTCAAATATTTTATAGCTTGGATTACGGCATACCTCTTCTAAGTTATAAAATAGTTTGTTGGGTCCTAGCCTTAATATTTCATATTGGGTGTCATATTAAGGACTTTAAATCAACTATCTTGAATATCTCCCAAAAGATCTCTGGTTTAGACACCTATGATCTTCCCAAATCTCTTGAAACAAGGTTTCCTAATGAAGATGATGTCCCATGGATATCATACTTCTTTCTCCTCCTCCAATTATTCTCCCTAACCCACAAGTTCTTGAAAAGTTTAAGGTCACTCAAGCCCTATTGGCAAGGCAAGGTCTAGGTGTGATCACATCTTGGAGATGTAGTCACATATTGACAAGACGGGAGAGTTGGGTGTCAAAGTCTTGAGAAAGTTGGTGGTTCAATCACTTTCTAAGTCACATAGTGAGTTCCTTTGGGACACCTATGAAATAGACTATGACAAGACCCTTAATGATCTTATCTAAGATCAACTTTCTTAAAACTTGATGGACATTGACAATAGTGACACAGGAAATCTCGGAAAGCATTCTCTTCCCAATGGAAAGGGATTGGCCATAGTCAACTCGGTTGACCAAATGGTAAAGAGAAAAGCTAAGTCTGTGATAGTCCCGTGTACCATTATCAAAGGGTCCATATGTTTATATTGCCAAAGGAAGGGGCATTGGTTGCGAAGCTGCCAGATTTACCTAAGGATGTTAAAGTCAATGAGTTTGACTCTACTTCAGGTAAAGTCCACTATCTAACTCTGTTAAGTTTCTATTATGAGATTCTTGATACATGATGTGACTGGGTCACATGGTGATGTTTTAAGAATCAAAGAAAAAGTGAAGAAACTTAAAGAAAGAATATGCTGAATCTGATCGCATAGATGGATTTCTATCGCATAGTTTGAAAAATCGGATTCTTGAGCTATTATGAGATATTGCTTAGGAATAGATAACAACAAGTTTTCATATGGATTGTAAGGATAAGTTTTTCCGCAAAGTTTTAAAATAAAAGAAAAATTTTTATTTTATTTATTTTAAAATATCCTTACAATGGCATTTGAGGAAAAATTGTTGCTTATATGATTCCTTTAATAGCAAAAGTGGAAGTATGAAATTGATTCTTTCATTTGTGGGAATGTCTAGATTTACCAAATAAGGAAAGATTCTCATCACCCAAGTTTCAATTGGACGGGAACTTGGAATCATGCAAGTTGTATAGCATGATGAATGAGAACTTTCAAGTTTTGGAAAATTAAGACTAATTACTTGTTCACATGGATGTGTGAGTCAAGTAAAGGACTAAGGGATCAAATACACATTCTTGTGCACTGATTAAGTCCACCACAAAAGATCGATAAGAAGAATCAAATTAGGCAGAAGGATAAAAGTTTCTCAAATCTGAAAAGATGGGAGAGTACTTTAGTATCAGTTTTGTGATCATCTTAATGATTAAGAAACCATATCACAATTAGTTCTCTAAGGAAATCTTAGTGCATTCTTATGACTAAGAAGAGGAACTTGAATTGTTGAAATGGTTAAATCAAGAAGATGAGTCATACTTCGTTCCAATACAAGTCTTAGAGTCATACTCCAAGATTGTCATTTGAGTGACATGTCTTAAAGAAGGTTTAAAACACTTGTCAAATGTAAGAGTAAAAGTTTTCTACTCTTGTACATTTGAAATTGGTAAGTTGTGATGTTTTGGATAAAACAAAGATCAACTTAGCCCAAATGTGTGAAGTGTTTGTCTTGATTAGAATCCACACTATCTCTTGGATATTTGACAAGGGAGTCTTATAGGTCAAGAGGACAGTGGGAGTCTTAAAGGTCTTGAAAGTCTCAAGAACTAATCAAGAATAGAACCTGAAGTTCTTCACTAGCACACGACTTGAGGTTTATAACCTATCGTGTTGACATATCTGTGCCCATTCCAGTTAAAGTTGGCTTTGCATATGAGTTCTTAGAGTTCTCAGTTTGTTGCATAACAACTTGGAAGCAATGGCAGGCCCTTGAGCTGCCAGGTGGCAAGAAGTTAAGATTGAGTTCAATCCATATGGTCTTGGATTTGTCATTATCTTTGTCTTATGATTATGGTTTTGACAAATTCATATGGGTAGGAACTCATACACCATTAAATCTAAGTGTCATAAGGTTTCTCTCCGATTCATGAAAATGATGGTGAGGAAACACTTTCACTAAGTAGATTTTAGCTAGATAGCAATTGTGATGTTTGCATTCTCAAAGTCGTTAGTGGAGCGCGTGTGGTTAACCGGCACACTCATATGGACTTGTGAGAAGTGGCAAAAAAGGTCTAGCCATTATGATTACGGCATACCTCTTCATAATTGTTTAGACCCACAAGTGTGCTATCTAAGGGAAGGTGTATGATTTTGATAAAGTCTTATCAAAATAATCTAGTATCAGAAATCTGAACTTTGGTAAGAAAGTCAATGAAGTATTGATTTCTAGAAGTCCAGCTGATTTCTGGGTACATGTCAAAGCTAGTGGGAGCATAAGTGTTATGCTAATAATCATCATGTTAGTGGGAGCATGATAATTATGATAAGTATTGCAAGTTAGCAATGTTAATTATAGAAAACAAAAGTTTCAATTGGGAAAGAGTTGTTTTGCTATAATTAAGGGAGAGGAAATTATACTTCATCTCAAATCTATAAGCTTAGATCGTGAGGTTTTAATCATTTAGTCAAGGATATATATGAATTTCATGTTGGAATGGCTCAACATAAGGAAATTCTGTATACGGGTCCATTATTTGCGTTCTAAAATTCGATTATGATTACGGCATCCCTTTTCATAATCTGAAATATGAGAACTTGGCAAATAGAAATGGAAATGTTATAGCAAAAGACTGGTTTAGTCTTTATGTGAGACATCATGAATCGTGTCCCATATGCTTCGGATATAGGATCGATTACTTGTGCTATATTCATCCTTTCTAAAAATTTTCAAAATGCCTAGGGCATTAAGAAGGGAAAAAGGTTTAGAACTGGATATGACTAAAAGGATTAAACAATTGTCGAGGACAATCTAAGGTTTACCAAAGATTGGTTACTCAAGGACAATTGGAAGTATAGTGATAATTCTGGAAGGACCATATTGACATAGTCTGTAAGGAGGCAACTCTTGTTCAGAAGTGATAGTCAAAATGGAATCTGGAAATGTTTCAAAGTTAGAATTTTCAATCTGTGTAAGATTAAGGAAACTTAATGCAAGAAGGATGTTTCCAAGGAGCTGATCTCCTTTGGAATACTCTGTAATGACTGTTGTCAAGTTTTTCTGACTTTGTGCATAATCATTACAAGAGGATCAATGCATATAAGTTTAGAATCTAACAGATTTCAGTAAATGGCATGAATTTGGAATTCTTGCATTTGCGGTAAGGATTTGGGAGTGTGAAAAGAGAATCATTGAAGTTATGTTCAATTGATCTAATTCACAAAGTAAAGATCATAGACAAACATAGTATGCATACTTGGTGTGTGGCATGACTAGTGTTTAAGAAAACATAGTGTACATGCTTGGAGCATGGGACAACTATTGTTTTAAATTCAAGAATAAAGTTGATAGCTGAAACAGTATACAATGAATAATGTGTAATCATATGGTGATAAATAAAAGGTGTTTTATTTATGTTCAAAGAGTTGATACCATATTGGATTCAATTATTATTGTGTTTCACTTTGCATGTTTTGACTTCCCGAATAAACTAGGTTATTCTTCCGAAATGACTAAGTTATTCAAACCATCCACAGTCGGTCATATTTTGGAAGTAGATATGAATTAAGACTGTCATGATGGGTTGTAGAGGTCTAAGGTGTTGGACAAGGCTACAACAATCATGAGTGCTCATAAGTTCTGAGTATTGGATTCAACCCACGCTCATTGGAATCACTTCATGGATTTTATCACGAGTGATCATGAGACGATAATATCTTATATTCTTCAAACCTAGAAATATGAGTTGTTACTATGAGTTGATAGTACATTGATTGCACGAAACCGCATTTGGTAACTCTGTGCTATAAAACGTGCTTTTGTGTATGATTCAACAAGTAGTAGAACAAGCCATATGAGTCGAAGTTTATCCGTTCCTTTTACCTTCGGGATAAAAGCGATATCTGTGGGCCCCTCGATGATTTGATGATGACAAATGGAAGTGCTCGGCCGAGCCAGGACTGATTTGATTTGTTCAATTAGTCAGTCGTCATAAATCGGAAATCGGGAAACAACAAATGGACAGAGAGAATGATTATAATCCATGTCTCAGTCCATATGATATCTAGAATGGAGGAATATATGATCCCTTATCTAATGGACAAGTCACTGACAAAGGTCAGAGTTCATCTACAAGGTCAGAGTTCGACAGAAGCTTTTGAGAGCTACGATTGCCAGTTGGTTCCTGAAGTCATACGCAATAATAGTTTTAGACTTATCCAAGTGGGAGACTGTTGGATTAATGTCTAAGTCCATAACTATAATTGGTAAGACTTGACCCGACCCGGCATGGTCCATTTGGGTTGCATACCATCATGCACTTGAATGAGAGAAATAAGACACTTATGGTTATTAATATATTATAAGTTCTAGTATATTAATAATAAGAATAATAAGATTATTTAATTAGTATTGATCAAGAATTAATCTAGGATTAATTAAGTGATCAAAAGAAGACTAATTAAATATATGGGTTGATTGTGTAAATCATCCATACTTGTATAGTGGGCTAATGCTCCATGGATAATCAAGTTGGGCTAAAACCCATAGGATGGTCCATGGATGCTCCATGGTGTATTTGTACCCATGGATCCAAGGAAATGGAAAGCCATGACAATTAAGAGTTTACCCTAATTGTGTAACTATATAAGCATCTTATTATTGAGGAAAAATCGGCGACTAGAGATAGTGAAGAAAGGGCTAGCCGATTTTGAAGAGTGTAGAATTCTCTCAAATCATTCCAAGTGTTTTGATGATTGTGATTCCATTTGAGGTGTCACACTTGGGGCACTAGGCACTCAAGCTTCATGAAGACTTTCTACATCAAAGAGGTATGTATTCTATCTTGCTATAGTTATTGTTTTGTATGCTAGATTAGAACAATACCTTGGAAGTTCTTATTTGCATGTATAATAGAGAAAACATAGATCCAAGGTATTTAGGGTTGCATGTACACTTAGGAGTGTTAGAATGCTCAAAAACCCAACAAAAATAACACCTAATTAATAATTAGGTTCCACTACATAACCATAACACATACTTGGATAATTACTACATTACCCCAAGCTTGGCGTATTCAAGCCTAAGGCCCAATCCATAGGCCCAAAGTCAACTAGGAATCAAAGCCCAGCATATGGCACAATTTTCTAAATTGGGCCAAGGCCTATACATGGTCTTAATCTAAGGCCCAATATCATATAATCATTAAGGCCCAACTATGGCCCAATTTTCCAAATTGGGCGCAACCCCTTACACGGGCCTTGCCCTAGGTCCATTGAATTATTTTAGTCCACAAGATTATTCATGGATGGCCCATTAATAATCCAATCATCAAGGCCCAAAAGAAAGGCCCAACAATAAACCCAAGTGAAGTTAGGGTTTCTCATAAAATGCCGATTAGGGTTAAGTTTCATACTTAACCTATTAAGGACTTAATCCATTAAGTCTAATATTGCTTAGATTAATTTTTGCCAATGGTTATTATTTAATATCTCCAGTTATTAAATAATTCTCGTGCGTGTCCCGATTAATTCTCAAAATTAAGGTTTTATCTTCATTAGGGTTTCCAACCCAAATACTAGTCCATTTATTAATTTGTTGGGCTTTTAGGTCAATTAAGGCTTTATCGGGTCTATTAAGCCCACTAGAATAATATTAAAGCCCATTAGGATCCATTAAGCTTTATTGGTCCCATTTGAGCTTACAAGGCCCATTAGGGTTTCAAGCACCCCTCCCAAACGAATCAACTCACAAGGCAAACACACCGCCTCCCGACATGGCGGCCGGTGGCGGCTGCCACCACCGTAAGGTGGTGGTTTTCAATTTATTTTATTATACCAAGCTAATTACACTTTACAATGCCTTAACCAAACATAAACACACACTAACTACATTAAACACCCACAATGGTGGTTCATGGCGGCAGCCACCACCCTATGGTGGTGGCGATGCCATTTCCGAGAACTTCAACTACGCATACACGCCAATAGTGGAAAAACACAGCCACATACACATGTTATGGTTGCAAAAGGACCGAACCACCTTATTGGTGGCGTATGGCGGCCGACAGCGGAGGTTTGGCGATGACAGCCACGACCTCACGGTGGTGGTGGTGGTTTCTCTCAGTTTCCCGTGAAGCAGCAACACACCCTGTGAATCTAAAACAATAGCGCCCTTGAACCCACATGAGAAACGAACTTGACCGCCTCTCGGGTGGCAAACGGTGACCGGAGCAACAACAGATTGCACAGGCGGTGGCGGAGGAACTGTGACCATCACAACAGAAGAAGAACGGAAAGGGAAAAACGAATTAGTATGCCACTGAGAGCAGCGACCACGACAGCCCTCAACTTGTTTCTTCCGGTAGCTCGCTCTCACAACTTCCATCGAAACCTTCTTCTTCACTGGTTGTAGAAACTAGGACGGCGGCTGGTCCTAGCGGTTCGGTTGCTGTGGAACGGTCCTAGGAATGTGGTTCTTGTTGTCGTCAGCAGAGGGAGGTACAGCAGTGGTGGTGGCGCTCCAGCTGCGAAGTAGTAGGTGGTGATGGAGCTTAACTATACAGCAGCGCCCGAAGATGGTCAAAGAGAGGATGGCGGCTGATAAAGGCCGCTAGGGTTAGGGTTGAAGAATGGGTGACGGGTTTATATACCCGGTCCCCTTAGCTACTTTCCATAATACAATCTTTAGTCCCGCCTTTCCCTTTTCTTTCAAAATAAACCCCCATAGTTACCATTTAAACCCTGACCTCGAAAATCCCTTTCAAATTAAGTCTCATATTTTACCAAACAACCCCCATCTTCTAAAAACTTTACAATTAGCCCCTCGAGACCATCCTTTTATACATAATTATTTATTTTAGGGCTACGAGTCCCTCATTTATTTATTTATTTATTTAATAAATAAGTGGGTCTTACACCTATCTTAACTCATCTATGTGTTTATTCATCTTTAACTTGGGATCTCTTTGGATTGCTAAGTCATGTTTCGGAATTGGAAGTGTTAAGTGGGTTTTGACTTAAGATTTGGACCTTAAGAGGGGTCTCATGGCATAAAGGTGCCAACATTAGGGCCATGAGAGCCCCATGCACATTGTAGGACACTTTATGTGGATTTTTAAGCTAAAAACCCCATGCATGTGAATCAAGTTTGGAACTGTACGTATAAAGTGGACATTAGGAGGCCAGATCTATGGTTTTGGTGTGTTAGATCTCATTTAAATCGACTGTATGGAATTGGTCAAGACTGGACTCGGCGAGTCCGTTCTTGGACTCGGCGAGTCTAAGGCAATCTTCTTAAGAATGAAGATGAACTCGACGAGTTGTTCATCAACTCGGCGAGTCGAGGACAAAACTTGTTCATCAGATGAAGGTGAATTCTACGAGTTGTTCATCAACTCGGCGAGTCGGATGAGTTTTCATGTGATGTTCATATTAGAGAAGAACTCGTCGAGTTGACGGCCCAACTCAACGAGTGGGGTCATGGATGAGGATGAGTAAAGGGTGAGGGACTCGGCGAGTTGACGGCCCAACTCGGCCAGTCGGGTTAACTTGAAGTTGACTTTGACTTGGACTTGATTGGGGGTAAAATAGTCATTTTACCCTAAGAGTAGATGTCAGTTTTTGACTAAGTGTTTGTGGGGATTGTAGCCGGAGGATTTCCGGAGCAGCAGCAGACAGAGACTTCCCACACGGATTATCAGCAACTACTTGTTCGAGGTAAGTTACCTTCCAGTAGCGGTGGGTCTACGGCCACAATGCCGACCCACCAGTAGGAGTCGCATGTTAGATGATTGTCTTTGTGATATTCATCTAGGTTTGCTACTACTTGATATGTTATATGCTGGCATGATATGTTATATGTGATAGTAGTAGAGTTCGGTTATTAGGACCGAAGGGTAGGTCAGACACCCTAGATGTGTCTGAAAGTATGTGATGATATGTTTATATACTGGCATGATATGTTATATGTGATGGTGGTAGTAGGAGGGGGAATAGTCCCCAAGTTCGGTTGTTAGGACCGAAGGGTAGTTCGGACACCCCAGATATGTCTGATAGTATGTTTATGTTATGATATATGTGATAGTAGCAGTAAGGGGTGGAATAGTCCCCGAGGGTCGGTTGTTAGGACCGACGGGTAGGTCAGCACCCCAGAATGGCTTGACATGGGTAGGACGGCACCCCAGAATGGCCGCATGGGTAGGACGGCACCCCAGAATGCCCACATGGGTAGGACGGAACCCCAGAATAGCCGTACGGGTAGGTCGGCACCCCAGAATGGCTGTTCCGGGTAGGTCGGGCACCCCAGAATTGCCTAGAAGTATGTATGCTATGTGATTGTATGGTATGTGGTATGCTGGGGGAACTCACTAAGCTTCGTGCTTACATTTTTAACTCCGTAAATTTCAAAATAATTTTTCACAATTTATAAAAACATTTCCCATTAACTTTTCATAAAATCATCAAGTTTAAATCCGAATTTACATTATACAAAATCCCAAGATCACAAGTATAACAAAATCCCATGCGTGTGTACGGATCAAGCCGGCGCCTTCCCACGGTCATCGCTAGTACCTGAAACAATAACACTAACACTGTAAGCACGAAGCTTAGTGAGTTCCCCAAAATACCACACATAAAACACATATTAGCCACTCGAGGCTATAACTCTATGGGTCCGTGCACCCAAACTCTGTGAACCCTCAGGTTCTAACTCTAGGAACCTTCCGGATCCAACTCTGTAAACATGCACAACATAATCACATAGAAATAATGTAGTACAACATATAGCATACATAACATACAATACTCTGTCACATAACTCTGGTTACCTACTCAAGGTAAAGTATAGTGAGAAGACTCACCTCGCGTATCTCGATGACTCACAAATCCTAAAATCCCTCGTGCCCGATCGTCCGAGCTATAATCCTCCTATAACATCATATGTCTTTAATTAACACTTTTTATCTCTAAGGTTGACTATCCCTAAGAAGTCAACACAGGTCAACTCTGGTCAACGGTCAACGGTCAACTTTGACCGGACTCGGCGAGTGCACGAGGGCAACTCGGCGAGTCTAGACGTTTTCACCAACTCTCTAGGATTCCCTTCTTACACGTCGAGTACTCCCCCTGACTCGACGAGTTCCACCTGGAAGAATCACGGGGCCACCCCGACTCAACTCGCCGAGTCTCAAGAACAACTCGGCGAGTCCCAGCTCGACTCAGTCCACCTGACCACCCTTCCCTAACTTGCCCTGACTCACTGAGTTAACCCATGACTCGACTGGACCAATCACTGGTCGAACCCAGGCAATCTTCAAGCTACTCGCCGAGTCTGCTCATCGGACTCGGCGAGTCCATGCCATGCAATCACTCAAACTCGCTCCTAAGGTCAGATCTATTCCATCAATTCATAGATCTGGCCTTCCTAGACTGATTCACCACGTAAAGCCCCAAACTTGGTGTACATACAACCTCTATATGTCCATATATGAAGAATTATCAACAAATATCACAACTCAAGGTCATAACCTCCATTGTTCTTCATAAAGCTTGATGAATAAGGCTCTCTGGACCTCTATGGATCCAGATCCAAAGCCTCATCACTAGCAAGGGACTATTTGGCCATCAAATCAACCCAACAAAGGCCACAAGAAACCCTAAATCCAAATATACTTCACAAAACAGAAGATGAGCCGAAATCATACCTTTAGATCGATGATCTAAGCTTCAAATCCACAGAATAGCAACCTCCTTTGCTTCCTCTTGGCTAGAACCTCCCTCTTCTTTGCTAAACAACACACAAAGGTCAAGAAATGCTTCCTCTCTCTCTCAAATCGCTAAAGCACTCTAGGGTTTCTCTCTATGGACTGCTGGGTACAAATGACGGCCATAAGGCCCTTTAAATAGGTCCCAAACCTGAGAAATTAGGGTTTCATTAAACAGTGCAGACTCGCCGAGTCCATATCCTGGACTTGCCGAGTCCAGGCGAATCCCGCGTCTAGAATCGCGTCCCTACTCGGCGAGTCTGAGCTCCAACTCGCCGAGTCCCCTCTCAAAACACCAAAATCATAAACAATAAAGATACCTGGAAATCCGGGCTGTTACAACATTTTACAGTTTTGCTTTCAGGTACCTCTTCAGCGAAGGGGAAGGAGCTGGCGCGATAGCGGCACATCATACACACACTCTTTGTTTTCCGCACTATGGATATTCTGGGATTGTACTCTGATATGTTATTATTTTGTGACTTGGTTTTTCAGACATGATACATTGTTTTATGAGACGATGTAATTTCACAGTATTTCCTCATGAACGTTTTTATGAATCAGTTAATTTAAAAAGAAATATTTGGACTTAAAATTTGGGTCATTACAAGTTGGAATCAGAGCCCTGGTTTTAGGGATTCGGACACACCCTTGGGGGTGTCTGGATGCATATCGAGGGATTAAAAGATTTTTACAAAGAAAATGACTTTGTGTAAAGAGTTTTAAGAAAGATCAAAGTGTGTGATGTGCGCAACCGGCCGAGCTTAAGTAAGTATTCCCCAAAGTACCCATACAATTTTATATTATGTTTATCAGTTGTAGTAGGACAGCATTGTAACACCGTAAAAATTCAACCAATTTTTCAGTTTTCAAAAACATAATAATTCATTCATAATTACTTTCATAAACAATGTATCAATATTATCTTAATACAAAATCCCAAGATCATATCATAATAGACTCCGATGGGTGTGTATGAATCATGCCGGCGCCTTGCCGCGCTCCTCACAAGTACCTATAACACATAACACAAAACACTGTAAGCACGGAGCTTAGTGAGTTCCCCAAAATACCATGCATAACACATACTAGCCACTCGAGGCTATAACTCTGTGGGCCCTTGGGCCCCAAACTCCGTGGACCCTCTAGTCCTAGCTCTGTGAACCTTCCAGTTCTAACTCTAACGTACTCTGATATACACATGGCATAAATCACATAGAAATAATGCACTGTAACACATCACATAAATAGCATACCATAACTCTATCACATAACTCTAATTACCACTCCAGGTAAAGTATAGTGAGAAGACTACCTCAGATGTCTCGGTAAATCCCTGACTCGGTAGCAGTATAGTCTAGCCTCTGCCTAATCACATAAAGTAAGATACGCTCATAAATATAACTCTCAAGACTAGACCCCACCCTCTCTTAGCATCCTCAGATGGGTAAAATACCATTTTACCCCTCTCTTGGCTCAAAGACCCCAGTGTTGACCAATCCCTAAAAGTCAACAAAGTCAATGGTCAAACTTGACCTGACTCGTCGAGTGCACTTGGGCGACTCGGCGAGTCTACACGTGAACTCAACTCCTCTGATTATCTTTTGACTCACCAAGTCACTCACTAAACTCGGCGGGTCACTCTCTAGATTCACAGTCTCGGAACAACTCGACTCGACTCATCGAGTCTGTTCATGGACTCGGTGAGTCCAAACCATGCTCACTTCCAATGGCTTCCTGAGGTCAGATCTGATGCTCTACTCAACAGATCTATCCTTTCTAGTCCCAAAAATCATGTAAAGTTCGAAGCTTGATTTTAATGCAAAGGCTCCAAGGTTCTATTTGAAGAAATGACCTCTAATATGGCATCCTAAGTTCATATCCACCATCAAATCCACATAAAGCTCAAAAAGAGTAAGGTCTCTGGACCTCTATGGATCCAGATTCAGACCATAATACGAAAAAGAACCATATACTCAATTAAAACCATCTACCAAAGGGTCTAGAAAACCCTAACTCTATAGACAACCACCAAAACAGAAGATGGATCGAGATTATACCTCAACTAAGCACTCCTGAGCTCAGAATTCCTCCAAATAGCACCTCCTTCAGCCTCCTCTTGATCTTGCTCACCTTCTTCTTGCTAAACCAATGATAGAAAGATCAAATATGGCCTCTCCTCCTCACAAACGATTTAGCTCACTTAGGGTTTCTCTCAAGGGACTAGTGGCCGCAATGGGAGGCTATGAGTGCCCTTAAATAGGCTCCAGAACTCGGGAATTAGGGTTTCATTAAATAGCAAGGACTCACCGAGTCCACTCATGAACTCGTCGAGTCCAGCCATGAACCCTAATAAGAATCTGCGAGCCTACTCGGCAAGTGTAAGCACCAACTCGCTGAGTCCCTTCACATCCTCCAAAAATAAAAGAAAAGAATAATAAACTTGGGAGTCCGGATGTTACAAGCATGCTAGAATAGGACTAAGGATCCAGGAATGATGCCTTATGTGCCTGCTTTATGTGCTTCAACTTTTGAGAATTGCACGCTAGTATTGAGTAGATAGTAATAGGATAGCCTGTTAGGTTATGACTGGTAGTATGTGTTGGGTTTTGAGCATTCTAACACTCCTAAGTGTACATGCAACCCTAAATACCTTGGATCTATGTTTTCTCTATTATACATGCAAATAAGAACTTCCAAGGTATTATCCTAATCTAGCATACAAAACAATGAATGTAACAAGATAGAATACATACCTCTTTGGTGTAGAATGTCTTCATAAAGCTTGAGTGCCTAGTGCCCCAAGTGTGACACCTCAAATGGAATCACAATCATCAAAACACTTAGAATAACTTGAGAGAATTCTTACAACTCATGAAATCGGCTAGCCCTCTCTAGAATACTACTAGTGGCCGATTTTGCCAAGAATAATATCTTTATATAGTGTTACAATTAGGGTAAACTCTTAATTGTCATGGCTTTCCATTTCCTTGGATCCATGGGTTCAAATACACCATGGAGCATCCATGAACCATCCTATGGGTTTTAGCCCAACTTGATTATCCATGGAGCATTAGCCCACTATACAAGTATGGATGATTTACACAATCAACCCATATATTTAATTAGTCTTCTTTTGATCACTTAATTAATCCTAGATTAATTCTTGATCAATACTAATTAAATAATCTTATTATTCTTATTATTAATATACTAGAACTTATAATATATTAATAACCATAAGTGTCTTATTTCTCTCATTCAAGTGCATGATGGTATGCAACCCAAATGGACCATGCCGGGTCGGGTCAAGTCTTACCAATTATAGTTATGGACTTAGACATTAATCCAACAGTCTCCCACTTGGATAAGTCTAAAACTATTATTGCGTATGACTTCAGGAACCAACCGGCAATCGTAGCTCTCAAAAGCTTCTGTCGAACTCTGACCTTGTAGATAAACTCTGACCTTTGTCAATGACTTGTCCATTAGATAAGGGATCATATATTCCTCCATTCTAGATATCATATGGACTGAGACATGGATTATAATCATTCTCTCTGTCCATTTGTTGTTTCCCGATTTCCGATTTATGACGACTGACTAATTGAACAAATCAAATCAGTCCTGGCCCGGCCGAGCACTTCCATTTGTCATCATCAAATCATCGAGGGGCCCACAGATATCGCTTTTATCCCGAAGGTAAAAGGAATGGATAAACTTCGACTCATATGGCTTGTTCTACTACTTGTTGAATCATACACAAAGGCACGTTTTATAGCACAGAGTTACCAAATGCGGTTACATGCAATCAATGTACTATCAACTCATAGTAACAACTCATATCTCTAGGTTTGAAGAATATAAGATATTATCGTCTCATGATCACTCGTGATAAAATCCATGAAGTGATTCCAATGAGCGCGGGTTGAATCCAATACTCAGAACTTATGAGCACTCATGATTGTTGTAGCCTTGTCCAACACCTTAGACCTCTACAACCCATCATGACAGTCTTAATTCATATCTACTTCCAAAATATGACCGACTGTGGATGGTTTGAATAACTTAGTCATTCTGGAAGAATAACCCAGTTTATTCGGGAAGTCAAAACATGCAAAGTGAAACACAATAATAATTGAATCCAATATGGTCTCAGAACTTATGAATATAAATAAAACACCTTTTATTTATCACCATATGATTACACATTATTCATTGTATACTGTTTCAGCTATCAACTTTATTCTTGAATTTAAAACAATAGTTGTCCCATGCTCCAAGCATGTACACTATGTTTTCTAAACACTAGTCATGCCATACACCAAGTATGCATACTATGTTTGTCTATGATCTTTACTTTGTGAACTAGATCCATTGAACATAACTTCAATGATTCTTTTTTCACACTCCCAAATCTATACTGCAAATGCAAGAATTCCAAATTCATGTCATTTACTGAAATCTGTTAGATTCTAAACTTATATGCATTGAACCTCTTGTAACGATTATGCACAAACTCACAAAGAATTGGCAACAATCATTACAGAGTATTCCAAAGGAGATCAACTCCTTGGAAATATCCTTCTTGCATTAAGTTTCCTTAATCTTACACAGATTGAAAATTCTAACTTTGAAACATTTCCAGATTCCATTTTGACTATCACTTCTGAACAAGAGTTGCCTCCTTACAGATTATGTCAATATGGTCCTTCCAGAATTATCACTATACTTCCCAACTGTCCTTGAGCAAGCAATCTTTGGTAAACCTTAGATTGTCCTCGACAATTGTTTAATCCTTTTAGTCATATCCAGTGAGTATAGCACATGTAATCGATCCTATATCCGAAGCATATGGGACACGACTCATGATGTCTTACATAAAGACTAAACCAGTCTTTTGCTATAATATTTCCATTTCAATTTGCCAAGTTCTCATAATTCAGATTATGAAAAGGGATGCCGTAATCATAATCGAATTTTAGAACGCAAATAATGGACCCATATACAGAATTTCCTTATGTTGAGCCATTCCAACATGAAATTCATATATATCCTTGACTAAATGATTAAAACCTCACGATCCAAGCTTATAGATTTGAGATGAAGTATAATTTCCTCTCCCTTAATTATAGCAAAACAACTTTTCCCAATTGAAACCTTTTGTTTTCTATAATTAACATTGCTAGCTTGCAATACTTAACATAATTATCATGCTCCCACTAACATGATGATTATTAGTATAACACTTATGCTCCCACTAGCTTTGACATGTACCCAGAAATCAGCTGGACTTCTAGAAATCAATACTTTATTGACTTTCTTACCAAAGTTCAGATTTCTGATACTAGATTGTTTTGATAAGACTTTATCAAAATCATACACCTTCCCTTAGATAGCACACTTGTGTATCTAAACAATTATGAAGAGGGATGCCGTAATCATAATGTTTAGACCTTTTTGCCACTACTCACAAGTCCAGGTTAGTGTGCCGGTTAACCACACGCGCTCCACTAACGACTTTGAGAATGCAAATATCACAATTGCTATCTAGCTAAAATCTACTTAGTGAAAGTGTTTCCTCACCATCAATTTCATGAATCGGAGAGAAACCTTATGACACTTAGATTTACTGGTGTATGTGTTCTTGTCCATGTGAATTGTCAAAATCATAGTCACAAGACAAGGATAATGAAAAATCCAAACTCATATGGACTGAACTCAATCTTAATTTCTTGCCACCTGGCAGCTCAAGGGCCTACCATTGCTTCCAAGTTGTTGTGCAACCAATTGAGAACTCTAAGAACTCATATGCAAAGCCAACTTTAATTGGAATGGGCACAGAATAAGTCAACACGATAGGTTATAAACCTCAAGTCGTGTGCTAGTGAAGAACTTCAGGTTTTATTCTTGATTAGTTCTTGAGACTTTCAAGACCTTTAAGACTCCCACCGTCTTCTTGACATATAAGACTCCCTTGTCAAACATCCAAGAGATAGTGCGGATTCTAATCAAGAAAAACACTTTACCCAATTGGCCTAAGTTGGTCTTTGTTTTATCCAAAACATCACAACTTACCAATTTCAAATGTACAAGAGTAGAAAACTTTTACTCTTACATTTGACAAGTGTTTTAAACCTTCTTTTGAGACATGTCACTCAAGTTACAATCTTGGAGTATGACTCTAAGACTTGTATTGGAATGAAGTATGACTCATCTTCTTGATTTAACCACTTCACAATTCAAGTTCCTCTTCTTAGTCATAAGAATGCACTAAGATTTCCTTAGAGAACTAATTGTGCTATGGTTTCTTAATCATTAAGATGATCACAGAACTGATACTAAAGTACTCTCCCATCTTTTCAGATTTGAGAAACTCTTATCCTTCTGCCTTATTTGATTCTTCTTATTCGCTCTGCCATACATTGGAACCTTTTTCCAATGTCTCAGAATTACACTTAAGCTTGTAAGTATAATCATATTTACTGTGCTTTAGTAAATTGTGACGAATAGTCTTATTAATCTTTTGTGGTGGACTTAATCAGTGCACAAGAATGTGTACTTGATCCCTTAGTCCTTTACTTAACTCACACATCCATGTGAGCAAGTAATTAGTCTTAATTTTCCAATACTTGAAAGGTTTCATCCATCATGCTATACAACTTGCATGATTTCCAAGTTCCGGTCCACTTGAAACTTGGGTGATGAGAATCTTTCCTTATTTGGTAAATTTAGACATTACCACAAATGAAAGAATCAATTTCATATTTCCACTCTTGCTATTAATGGAATCATATAAGCAACAATTTTTCCTCAAATGCCATTGTAAGGATATTTTAAAATAAATAAAATCAAAAATTTTCCTTTTATTTTAAAACTTTTCGGAAAAACTTATCCTTACAATCCATATGAAAACTTGTTGTTATCTATTCCTAAGCAATATCTCATAACTCCTAAGAAGTTGCTCAAGAATCCGATCTTCAAACTATGCGATAGAAATCCATCTACGCCATCAGATTCAGCATATTCTTTCTTTAAGTTTCTTCACTTTTTCTTTGATTCTTAAAACGTCACCATGTGACCCAGTCACATCATGTATCAAGAATCTCAGAATAGAAACTTAACAGAGTTAGATAGTGGAATTTACCTGAAGTAGAGTCAAACTTATTGACTTTAACATCCTTAGGTAAATTTGGCAGCTTCGCATCCAATGCCCCTTCCTTTGGCAATATAAACATATGGATCCTTTGATAATGGTACACGAGACTATCACAGACTTAGCTTTTCTCTTTACCATTTGGTCAACCGAGTTGACTATGGCCGATCCCTTTCCATTGGGAAGAGAATGCTTTCCGGGATTTCCTGTGTCACTATTGTCAATGTCCATCAAGTTTTAAGGAAGTTGATCTTAACAAATAGATAAGATCATTAAGGGTCTTGTCATAGTCTGTTACATAGGTGTCCCAAAGGAACTCACTATGTGACTTAGAAAGTGATTGAACCACCAACTTTCTCAAGACTTTGACACCCAACTCTCCCGGCTTGTCAATATGTGACTACATCTCCAAGATGTGATCACACCTAGACCTTGCCTTGCCAATAGGGCTTGAGTGACCTTAAACTTTTCAAGAACTTGTGGGTTTAGGAGAATAATTTGAAGAGGTGAAGAAGTATGATATCCATGGGACATCATCTTCATTAGGAAAGCTTGTTTCAAGAGATTTGGGAAGATCATAGGTGCCTAAACCAGACAACTTTTGGGAGATATTCAAGATAGTTGATTTAAAGTCCTTAATATGACACCCAATATGAAATATTAAGGCTAGGACCCAACAAACTATTTTATAACTTAGAAGAGGTATTCCGTAATCCAAGCTATAAAATATTTGAAGGTAGGTAAATGACGATTCACCAATTTCCACCAAGATAAACGAAATGTATTATTAGGTTTTAATTGGTTTTGAAACTCCTAGATCTTTGAGATTCATTGAACTATTCAAAGGCATGTTTCAATCTCGAGTGTGCCCTTCAGGTTTTGTGACTGGGATGCCGAGGATCACAAAACAAGGTGTGAAGTAACCATGCAAATCACTTGGTACCCTTAATAAATTACCCCTCAATCGATGTGCCGGTTAACCACACACGCTCCATCGATACTATGATAAATATTAAGTCACCCTTTACCTACCTTGTTAAGTGCAAGTTAGTGTGCCGGTTAACCACACACGCTCCACTAACGACTTTGACAAAGTGTAAAGTGTAATTTCATGGATTAACACCTTATTCACATTTTTCCTAAGTAACTAAGATTGGGTATTATTAAGAGTTTAGTTACTTAGTATTATCATTAATACTTTTAATGAAGGGAGAATTCTAGTCCTGTCAAACCCGTTCGGCTAACGACCCTCCACCAGTCAAGCAAGCGGTGGGTGAGAGTGGACACCCATTAAGTTGCCATTTTATAGGCAACAACCTTATACCCACCTTATAGACCGGCTTCGTGAATGAGGCGTACTAGCGGTAAGACTGACTTTACTCTTATACATATATATATTATTAACTTATAATATTATAAAGTATAAGGGTTGAATTTTAACTTTTAAAATTCTAAGGGCTAACTTGGAATTAAAGTATTCATACTTGAAAACTTTTCAAATTCCAAAACTTGAGGGCAAGTTTTGAAACTATTCAAAACTAATTAATTCCATAACTTATGTGTTTAAAATAGTTTTAATCCAAAAACTCTTCAAGTTCCATAACTTGAGGACAAGTTATGGAAGACTTTAAACTAATAAAAGAACTAACCTTTTCTTTATTTTATAACTTATGGATTTAATTATGGTTACATATTTTTCTTTAATGAAGTGACTCTTGAACTTCCATAACTTGAGGACAAGTTATGGAGTCATAAAAAGTTATTCAATGACACAAGACTCTTCATTTTGTAACCATTGCCAACTATTATGAGTTTTATGAGTCTTTAATGTGACTCTTCATGTAACTTGAGGACAAGTTACACAAACACATTTTATACTCAACTCTTAGATTAAAATGGATTGAAAACAACTATTTCACTCAACATTTCTATTAATCTAAGCAACTCATAAGAACAAGATAATTCAAATCAAACTTTTTCATGTAATTAGTCTAAACCTTAAACTAATATAAAACATGAATCTATTGACAATTATCTTTGAAAATGGATTAGCATGAACATTACCACATCAAAAACAAGTTTATAAGTTCAAAAACAACTTAGGGTAATGTTCCTAGTCCATTTCTAGCCAAAAAACTCGAAAATATGCTGTCTGGGGGTCCAACTCATCGAGTGGATGAACCAACTCGGCGAGTTGGATCGAATTCATCACTTTTTAGGCATGGACTCGTCGAGTCTCCTGATGGACTCGCCGAGTCTGATGGCCAGACAGCACCAGATTCGTTTTTTCAGCTTCTATTGCAGGTATAACAAGAAAACAAGCCTAGGCTCTGATACCACTGTTGGGTTTTGAGCATTCTAACACTCCTAAGTGTACATGCAACCCTAAATACCTTGGATCTATGTTTTCTCTATTATACATGCAAATAAGAACTTCCAAGGTATTATCCTAATCTAGCATACAAAACAATGAATGTAACAAGATAAAATACATACCTCTTTGGTGTAGAATGTCTTCATAAAGCTTGAGTGCCTAGTGCCCCAAGTGTGACACCTCAAATGGAATCACAATCATCAAAACACTTAGAATAACTTGAGAGAATTCTTACAACTCATGAAATCGGCTAGCCCTCTCTAGAATACTACTAGTGGCCGATTTTGCCAAGAATAATATCTTTATATAGTGTTACAATTAGGGTAAACTCTTAATTGTCATGGCTTTCCATTTCCTTGGATCCATGGGTTCAAATACACCATGGAGCATCCATGAACCATCCTATGGGTTTTAGCCCAACTTGATTATCCATGGAGCATTAGCCCACTATACAAGTATGGATGATTTACACAATCAACCCATATATTTAATTAGTCTTCTTTTGATCACTTAATTAATCCTAGATTAATTCTTGATCAATACTAATTAAATAATCTTATTATTCTTATTATTAATATACTAGAACTTATAATATATTAATAACCATAAGTGTCTTATTTCTCTCATTCAAGTGCATGATGGTATGCAACCCAAATGGACCATGCCGGGTCGGGTCAAGTCTTACCAATTATAGTTATGGACTTAGACATTAATCCAACAGTATGAGCACAACATTGTATGCTGGTACAGTTTCTCATTAGGCGAATAGAGTTACATGAGTAGTTTCCTATGTCACAATGTTGCTTTCTTCGTGCTTGTAGGGCTCTGAGTGATGGGAGTTAGCCATTAGGTGAGTACGTCGCGTCACATGTGATTAGGATTGAATAATCCTAAGGTGCTGGATTTGGCCCTATTGCGCAGCTCTCGTTTGAGTCTAACCGTTGTGGGGACGAGTCTTTTACTCAAAGGATTATCCGAGCCTCATTACATGTGATCGTATTCAGGTAATGGCTAATTGGCATTACTAGGAGGCCTTCAGCAGCTGAGGACCGGTTGGGATGGAGTCAGAGAATTCTCTAGGGTAAGCCTAGGATGACAATAGCAGAAATCAACTTGGGAAAAAGGGGACTTGGTGGAGTCAAGGCAGTACTTGAGGAAAGTACAAATAGATGTGGAAGATAGTATGGGCCCATAGAACTGAAAGCAGAGGATCCGTACTCGAATTAACGAGGGCTGAGGCAAGACCAAGGAACTTGTGATGGGTGTGATCCCTCTAGATGTACTAGTATCACTAACAGTTGTCATGGTGTATTGCAGAATGGTGGTACTACGTTCCTGGCCAACAGTTGGCAGTTCTGGAGAGGAATCGGGTTCGGGTTCAGGCTCCGAACCAGTGGATGAGAGGTTACGCGAATTCATCATGTCTGAGATCTCTAATGGCATCCTTGATGCGACCCCGGTCATTTTTGGGTCGATCAAGGAAGGGATTGTTGAGCTGATGGAGGATCGCCTTAGGGCGTTCCGGAGCGACATGGCATCTGGCCAGTCAGGATCCCGCTCGCTGTCCTTTCAGGACTTCAGGGGCAGTGGTGCGCTGGATTTCCATAGGGCGAAGAACCCCATTGCTACCAGACGATGGATTACATACATTGAGTCCGCACAGCTGACCAGCTTCTGCCCTGAGGGGTCGAAGGTGAGATATGCAGTAGGGTGTTTGAGAGACAGAGCTAGACACTGGTGGGAGTCTGTTGGTGACTCATTGGGAGCCTCGGCTGTATAGGCTATGACCTGGTCAGACTTTGTGACCAGATTCAGGGAGGAGTTCGCGTCAGCTGTAGAGCTTCAGCAGCTGGCCAGAGAGTTTTTGGACATGAGACAGACTACAGAGACTGTACCGGAGATCACCGCCAAGTTTTGGGAGAGGGCATTACTGGTGCCCCAGTATGCGGGAGATGAGGATATGAGGAGGAACCGCTATCATGACATGCAGCGAGCCAATATTCGGGAGCATGTTTGTTTTTAAGCTTGCCCTACCCTGGGTTTCATGATTTCCAGGGCAAGGGAGAGGGTGTTCGATCTGGAGCATGTCCAGAGGTCTAACTTATCCAAACCCACTCACAATTCCTATTTAGTCGCCTCACACGACTTCTGAACGAAATCCTTCTCTGGAACTAGTTGCCACTAATTATCATGCCACTATGACTCTCCTACTTTCTGATCTAACCGATCGGGTCCATGCATTGAATCCTGACATATTCAAATTCAGGATTAAAAGTGATTGCTACCTAACTAATGGTAGTCTTACATTACAAACGACCTTAAGCAGTCCATTGCTCCCCTGACCTCATAACTGTAGTGGCATTCCTACAGTCTTATCACTTGCTCAACCAGATCTAATCACTCTGGGTAATATCGAACTCCAATATGTGGATTTCCATATCCTTACTGCTGCACCCGAACTGGTGGGTACTACTATTCCTTCCGCGTTCTAACAACATGCTCATGCCATCTACCAACCTAGTGAATGCAACGGCTACACCCGCAGACTTACAACACTCTAATACTATCTGTGTAACACCGTGATTTACAAAAACCAAAATTTTCATTTAAATAATCAATTTAATATTAAAAACACTTGTTTAAAAGCTTATTCACATTCGAACTACAAAACATAGTTTCATTTTCATTATAATAGAAGACCAGGATCCTCCAAAACACGACTCTTTCTTCGGTGTGTACAATCGAACCGTTGCCATCCCGCGTTACTGTAAGAACCTGAAACAACATAACATAAACAACGTAAGCACGAAGCTTAGTGAGTTCCCCAAAATACCTTACGCACATACGCCTTCCGGCCCGGACCTTTCGGTCCACATAACATTGCCTTCCGGCCCGGATCTTTCGATCCACATAACATTGCCTTCCGGCCCGGATCTTTCGATCCACATAACATTGCCTTCCGGCCCGGATCTTTCGATCCACATAACATTGCCTTCCGGCCCGGATCTTTCGATCCACATGATAATTGCCTTCCGGCCCATACACATATATAACACATAATACAAATACTCTAACACATAAAGCACATATATCATATATCATACCTGACCTTTCTGTCACATAATACCTTGCCTTCCGGCCCATATATAAGCATGTATATCACGCGTAGCAACTAAATTTCCATTCATAGCATATAAACATAACACACAACATACTTGACCTTCCGGTCACACAATCAAACCCTTCCGGGTGAGGTATAGTGAGAAGACTCACCTCGCGGACACTGGAAGATAGCAACTCCTAAAATCCCTTGCACTTGATCCTCCGAGCTACAAGCTCCCTGTAACATCATATATCCCTTATTTAATACTTCTATCTTCCACGTTAACTGACCCTAAGAAATTACACCAGTCAACTCTGGTCAACAGTCCATTGTCAGCTCGACTGGACTCGGCGAGTTCCCTGGCGACTCGGCGAGTCTGGTCGTCCTTCAATCCTCTAAGATTCCCCTTCTACTCGTCGAGTATCCTCTTTGACTCGACGAGTCACTCCTGGAAGAATCGCGGGGCCACCCCGACTTCACTCGCCGAGTCTGAAGAACAACTCGGCGAGTCCCAGTGAATCTTCAAGCTACTCGCCGAGTCTGAAGAACAACTCGGCGAGTCCATGCCATGCAGACGAGCAACTGCTTCCTGAAATACGTATGGTCCCGAAATACACCATCATGGGACCTTCTGGACCTCTACCCATCCTATTACTAGGTTACAAACACTTGGGTAACAATATAATAATCCATCTAATCACCAAATGGGTTTCATAAACCCTAAATTCGTGTATACATCAAAATAACAGGAATGATCCGAAACATAACCTGAAAACGTACTCTCTGTGTCCCCAAACCTCAGAACTCGATCCCCTTGATCTTCCTCTGGCCAAAATCCTTCCTCTTCTTGCACTACAATTCTCTCAAAGTCTCTAATGGCCTTCAAGCTTGCTCTAGATGCCACAGTCGTTTAGGGTTCTCCACAATCGGCCAAAAGACGTGAAATGACGACATAACAACCCTTATATACGATCCAATACGAAACGGCTAGGGTTTCTGCTGAACAGCGTCGACTCGCCGAGTCCATATCTGGACTCGCCGAGTCCAGTCGCGAACCCGCGACCAAGTCGGCGGTCCTACTCGGCGAGTCTAGGCTCCAACTCGCCGAGTCCCCTCTTAAAACACCCCCAAATCATAATTATATCAGTATTTGAAATTCCGGGCTGTTACAACTCTCCCCCACTAGAACTAGACTTCGCCCTCGAAGTCTCACTCTGAAAATAGATCCGGATGTTGCTCCCGCATCTCACATTCCGACTCCCAAGTCATTTCCGATCCCCTACGATGTTGCCACTGAACCAATTCCAGAGGTACCTCCTTGTTCCTCAGAACCTTGATCTTCCGATCTCCGACGGCCACTGGCCTCTCGACGTAACACAGGCTCGCATCCACCTAATCGTTCTCTAGTAGAACCACTGCTGACTCATCCGCTATACACCTTTTCAACTGCGACACATACCAGTGTCATGGATCCGCCCCAATTCCGTTGACAGCTCCAAACGATAGGCCACCCTTCCTACCTTCGCACCTTCACGAAAAGACCCAACATACTGGGGCCCCCCATTTACCCCTCTTCCTAAATCGAAGCACCCCGTCAGAAATACGAAGTCGCTGACCTGAATCACATACTCGTAACGGCGTCTGCCTGCATAACTTTCCTGTTAACTCTAGACGATCACTAACTCTCTTTAACCTGCTGAGTCTGCTTTGTCAACTAAAGTACGAACTCTGAACTGCTCATCACTCTCTGTAATCGGAAATTACCCAAGATGCACTCTGCTCCAAATCTCAACGATCACTCAACCCATAAGGGTTAGGAAACCCTGAACTACCGGATCCCCGATCCAAAGCCCACTTTGCCCATTCCGGACCGACTGAGAGATCCGTTCTCCCTCTCAGATCAACTCTCACAAGTTCCCTCTTGCCATCACATACACGTACTGAACCAGTCCCAACACCCGCAGGTGGAAAGACCCGATACACTGATGATATCCTCGAACATCTCCCAAGATGAACCACCACATCCACCCTACACCCTGATCAGATTCACACTGGGAATTTAAAATTTTCTCTCTCCATGCATCCCTTCTGAGCCTCAACAGACATCCCAACCGGATGGATTCCTACTCCACTGCCGCGAACACGACGCTCAAAACCATACTCGAAATACTCTAACCATAACTCTGCTCTGCAGCTTTCACTTTCGTGAACTTGCACCCCCTTCGGAGCTACATACCCTCCTCTTTTCCTTTTCCACGGAACTCTCTTGAACATAATGCCACTACAACCGGTGCCACGGTGCTCGCCCCAAGCGACACCACCCTTTTTGCGTAACTGCTATTCACATACTCTGGTTCTCATTGCAGGGGCTCTCAATCCCATGCACTCTCTCCACTCCTCAGAATCACTGCCTCAGCTAAACAAGATCACTAACCCGGGGCCAGACCTTCCAATGCAATCACACTGCAACATACGCGATCCGCAAATCTCAAACTAATCCAGCAATACCAACAGAGTCTCCAGTATGACTGGACCGACTCTCATAACACATACTAGCCGCTCGAGGCTATATCTCTGTGGGTCCGTACACCCAAACTCTGCGAACCCTCAGGTTCTAACTCTGGGAACCTTCCGGTTCCAGCTCTAGAAACATGCACAACATAATCCCGTGGGATTAATGCAGTACAACCCATCACGTACCTCAAACGTACCAATACTCTGATCGCGAAATTCCGATTACTTACTCAAGCTTGATCCCGACCTCCTCTCAGGCCTCCACAATCAAATGCCCTAGGTCTGTATCTCGCCCCGCATACTCAACACTCGCTCTCGTCGGCCTATACTTTGCGCTGACAAACACTGCTGAATCCCAACAGCTAAGCACCCTTACATACTCATCGATCTCCCGGAGAATTTTACAATTCTCCCCCACTAAAGCACTGACTAACTGCCACCGATCGTCATTAACGACCTTTCAGAACCATCCTGCACAAAGAGAACATTTACCCACTGACTGCTTCCCACAAGCGTAAGCAACCCTCAGCAAAACACATCTCCTCCCTGATCAATCCGCTCAAAAGAATCCGATCTTTCAATTATCCACTCCACAACTGCAGATGCTACCCGTCATTCAACCCAGTGCCGCATCTCCACCAACAACCCCCACAAACGATAACCAACGAAATTCTCAACAATAATCCGTAACCAAAACCCACAATCTGCCAAAGGATGAACACCACATCGAAAACCGCACAAGGCTACCGGAACTAAAACACCAAACTATAATCATACCCAACCATCAGGGAACAACGAATGCCGAAACAAAACCTGAAGCACCAATCCATAATCATGCCAACCCCGCGAAACAACGAATACCGCACCGAAATCCACACTACCAGCACAAACAATACGCCACAATCAACGCAAGCTAATCAAGACATCAAGACAGCATCACACCCGCAGCTGCCTCCGGCACTGCTCCGTCTACCTCCGCCGCAAGCCGATAAACACGACCCTGAGCCCTCTGGGGCTCCGCTTCATCCTGTCCTCCTCAAATCTCGAATTGGCACTGACTGTCAACTATTCCGTGCACCATGCCCCTCCTTTCCGCACTTGCGGCATGCACCACTGGGCCAACAAGCTCCGGTGCCATCTCTCTCACACTTCCCACAAGTGTGACCGCTCCGATCCCCCATTCTAACGTCTACGGTCATGGACCGTTTCGGCGCCGACTGCGACTGCATCGGGGCCTGCCTCATCTCACGCAACTGCAACTCAACCTCTAACTCACGCCACATGGCGGCCTCCTGCGATACCAACACGGTCTCGCGCCTCTGCGCAGGCACGAACTGTCTGTTACCCCCCCCCTTGAGCATACTCGGATATCGGGACATCTGAGCCTGCTCCGAAGTGATCTCAGGGCAAAACATCGCCCTCTCAATAAACATCCCGGTGCTCTCAGTCACCGACTCCAAATCCTGCTTCAGCTCAAGGAACTTCCGAGCCAATTTCTCCTTTTCATTCCGCGGAACATAGCGAGTACTGAACATCCCTCTGAATTGATCCCATGCAACCGCAACCCTCTGCGCATCGGAAAATGACCTCGTGGTCAATCTCCACCAATCCTTCGCCCCGAGCCTCAATAGGTTCAGAGCACACCTCACCCTCTGATCAGCAGGGCATAAACTCGTGGAAAAACACCCCTCCATGTCCGATAACCATCTCATAGCAACAATCGAGTCCTGAACTCCATCGGATGTGGGAGGCTTCGCATAATAGAAGTCCCGATACTGAAAACCCCGACTAGCCCTTTTCTTTGCCGTTGCTACAGCCGCCGTAACCTGCCGCGGCAGCCGTCTCTGCGAAAGCCACATATCGCTCATCAAACTTCTTCAATCATAGTGGTCCTGATCGACCCAAACAATTCTGGCGACTCAGCCCGCAACAATGCAGGAACCTCATCACGCCGGATCTCGCGAATCCTCGCATCCCGCTCGCTCGTGCTCGTCCGATCGATAACCGGATAACAAGATAGCCACAAGCACCATCCACTACGAACCATGGTACTCATCCCATGACATCCCTCCTCAACATGCTTCGGTGTATGGTACCTGAACCATAGCACCACTCCTCAATCTGCTCCAATGAATAGCACTCGAACCACAACGTCTATCTCAATCTGTTTCCGATGTATGGTGCCCTGACCATAACATCACTCTGTATCCGCTCCGATGTATGGTATTCGAACCATAACATCACTCCTCAATCTGTTCCTTAGGACCTTCAGAATGCCCCCCTGTATCAAGTATGGGTCCTCTGCTTTCGGTAGTACGGGCCCATACTACCTGCCACATCTACCCATACTTTCCACACGGACCATCCCAGAGTTCCTAAGTAGCTGATAAACCTGCTCTTTCACCCATCTCATCGCGCGTGCTCGCTTTCCAGCGAAATCCCCTACTCTACCAGCGCACTCATCTGGCTAGGTTTACCCCCTAGTCCCTTCTGCTGTCCTCCCACTTCTTTGCTATCAGCTGCTGAAGAGTTCCTAATGATGCCAGCCCTCTACCTCCTGAGTATCGTCATACTCACTTAGTAGCTGACTCCCATCATCGATAACTCCACAAAGCACAAAGCAAGCAGCATTCGAGCATTGAAGCATACATAGGACTCCCCATCTGTGGTAGCTCCACCTTCTCGGCTCATCCTCAGAAGTACCTCTGTACCCCGTAGCTTTACCCCTTGTGCGTTCTAACTAGATACTCTCACTCATCACATGCACACAAAAGCATAACGCACATATAACAGCAAACCCTAGACTAAGGCATCACAAATCAGGCCACTCTAGTCCTAAGATGTGAAATACCTAGCCTGTCTCTAGCATGCAATAATGTCTCATAAAGTGCATAATCGATATTTCATAATACAAAAGTAAGGGTATTTTGGGAAATCACCGTTTGGCTCTGGCTGATTGTACACACTGCTCTTTCTTGCTTTCTCTTTGAACTCTTATTCACTTTTAGAAAACCATTTATTTGGAACTTTTCCTTACTTCCTCAGTTTGAGTCCAGATTTACCCGTAGGCGCGTCCGAATCCCTCAAACCAAGGCTCTGATACCAATTTGTAACACCGTGATTTCCAAAAAACAAAATTTTCATTTAAATAATCAATTTAATATTAAAAACACTTGTTTAAAAGCTTATTCACATTCGAACTACAAAACATAGTTTCATTTTCATTATAATAGAAGACCAGGATCCTCCAAAACACGACTCTTTCTTCGGTGTGTACAATCGAACCGTTGCCATCCCGCGTTACTGTAAGAACCTGAAACAACATAACATAAACAACGTAAGCACGAAGCTTAGTGAGTTCCCCAAAATACCTTACGCACATACGCCTTCCGGCCCGGACCTTTCGGTCCACATAACATTGCCTTCCGGCCCGGATCTTTCGATCCACATAACATTGCCTTCCGGCCCGGATCTTTCGATCCACATAACATTGCCTTCCGGCCCGGATCTTTCGATCCACATAACATTGCCTTCCGGCCCGGATCTTTCGATCCACATGATAATTGCCTTCCAGCCCATACACATATATAACACATAATACAAATACTCTAACACATAAAGCACATATATCATATATCATACCTGACCTTTCTGTCACATAATACCTTGCCTTCCGGCCCATATATAAGCATGTATATCACGCGTAGCAACTAACTTTCCATTCATAGCATATAAACATAACACACAACATACTTGACCTTCCGGTCACACAATCAAACCCTTCCGGGTGAGGTATAGTGAGAAGACTCACCTCGCGGACACTGGAAGATAGCAACTCCTAAAATCCCTTGCACTTGATCCTCCGAGATACAAGCTCCCTGTAACATCATATATCCCTTATTTAATACTTCTATCTTCCACGTTAACTGACCCTAAGAAATTACACCAGTCAACTCTGGTCAACAGTCCATTGTCAGCTCGACTGGACTCGGCGAGTTCCCTGGCGACTCGGCGAGTCTGGTCGTCCTTCAATCCTCTAAGATTCCCCTTCTACTCGTCGAGTATCCTCTTTGACTCGACGAGTCACTCCTGGAAGAATCGCGGGGCCACCCCGACTCCACTCGCCGAGTCTGAAGAACAACTCGGCGAGTCCCAGTGAATCTTCAAGCTACTCGCCGAGTCTGAAGAACAACTCGGCGAGTCCATGCCATGCAGACGAGCAACTGCTTCCTGAAATACGTATGGTCCCGAAATACACCATCATGGGACCTTCTGGACCTCTACCCATCCTATTACTGGGTTACAAACACTTGGGTAACAATATAATAATCCATCTAATCACCAAATGGGTTTCATAAACCCTAAATTCGTGTACACATCAAAATAACAGGAATGATCCGAAACATAACCTGAAAACGTACTCTCTGTGTCCCCAAACCTCAGAACTCGATCCCCTTGATCTTCCTCTGGCCAAAATCCTTCCTCTTCTTGCACTACAATTCTCTCAAAGTCTCTAATGGCCTTCAAGCTTGCTCTAGATGCCACAGTTGTTTAGGGTTCTCCACAATCGGCCAAAAGACGTGAAATGACGACATAACAACCCTTATATACGATCCAATACGAAACGGCTAGGGTTTCTGCTGAACAGCGTCGACTCGCCGAGTCCATATTTGGACTCGTCGAGTCCAGTCGCGAACCTGCGACCAAGTCTGCGGTCCTACTCGGCGAGTCTAGGCTCCAACTCGCCGAGTCCCCTCTTAAAACACCCCCAAATCATAATTATATCAGTATTTGAAATTCCGGGCTGTTACAATCTGGATGCTAGTGAATGCTACGGCTACACCCATAGACTTACAACACTCTAACACTATCTGACTGCCTGCTGAATGTTACAGCTACACCCGCAGACTTACAACACCCTAACACTATCTGCCAACCTGGTGAATGCTACGGCTACACCCGCAGACTTACAACACCCCTCACACTATCTGCTGCTAGTGAATGCTACGGCTACACTCGCAGACTTACAACACTTTCCGTGCTAACTGACTGCTAGTGAATGCTATGGCTGCACCCGTAGTCTTACAACACTTTACATATCGGGTCGAACACGCACTCGACCTAACCCTCAACTGAACTCGAGTCCTAACCGGAACTCTAACCTGGTTTTCGAAACCTGCTATCACGTGACCTCACTGTATCAGTACCATACCCATGCCTGTGATCAAAGCATCACCATAAACCACAAAATCATCTACACCCTCTGGCAGGGTGAGAATCAGTGCCTCATACAACCGCTGTCTGAGAGCCTCGAAGGCTGCCTGCTGCCCATGCCCCCAACGAAAGGCCACCGACTTCTTGGTCAGTCGGTTCAAATGAACCTCAATCTCGGTGAATTCCCGCATAAATCTCCGGTAATAACCCGCTATACCCAATGAATTTCGAATCTCAGATGGAGACCTCGGAATCTCCCACTATATCACGACCTCTATCTTGGCCGAATCAACTAGAATACCCTTCTAGTTGACAAGGTGGCTAAGAGAATGCACCTTGCGCAACCAAGACTCACAGTTGGAGAACTTTATAAAAGTCTCTCCCCCACTTAGATTCGACTAAGTCTTCACATTACTTTAGAATTGAAGGATTCCTGATCCTTCTCGCTTTCTAATATCCCACTGATGACAACCGACCTGCCAATGCTAGTGCTTAATCGACGATTAAACCTTGAGATCTCCCATCCTCAGAAGTCTCGATAGGTACTCTTGAAATCTAATCGAGTATGACACCTCAATCCATCTAACATGCTGTCAATTGAAGACCTTAATCTTCACTCTAGCTGAGGAATCCTCGTTCCCACTCCCAATCTTGCAATACCACTGAACCCTAACCGAGCACAACCCATGCGAAAGTGAATTTCTCTTGAACATCCAATGTCCGAACACTTATACATCTAACACCCGCAACTGTCACTACCCTCTTCATGCTACCAATCCTGTCCTAGCAACGGTAGTGCCTTGAACTCCAAAGTTCATTCATAGACAATTGCCGACCATACCTGAACAATGATAGAATCCCTGAACGCTGACTTCACTAGAGAACTATCACTCCAACCTTCATCGAATATCTTCTAAATAATACTCCTACATGGATCCCAACATGGATCCGAAATGATAACGGTATGCGCAGAACCCACTCTGCAAGACGCATCCCTCTTTGGGTTCATCAAGGACCTTTCGGCATGCAGGATGGCATATATGATCCTTGTTAACCCAAACACTAGCAGAAAAACTGACCCGAGGTTTGACTTATCCAAACTCACTCACAATTCCAAAGTGGTACGTATTCCAAACATCTACCTAATATCATAGAAGATGACATACCCACAACATCTGGAGGAATACTGACCCGCTTCTGCTGATATGACGAATCCTGCTACCCCGTAGCAGCCTAAACCCTTGGAGTGACAAACTCCCTTGTGTACTTTCTCGTACGCACTGCACTGACTCAGGCCCTACTGGCCTTTCACCTGATGATCAGAAGTCATGGGTCTCTTTCTAGGACCCTTTACTATATGCACCTGGCACACACCTCTCTTTCAAGGGTGCTCCCAAATCGATCCCGCATCTGCAACTCTTGGAAATCATATCCTTCAGGGTCTGACACCCTGTCACGCGCACTACCTCGCTTGCCAATGGCTAAGCTGCAACAACTGGAACATCCTCTGTCCCCCAAACTGTGTAACAAACTCTTCCCTGAAGCTTCTTAGATTCTCCAAGACTCTCACTGAGTCGAGTATGGATCCTGTGCTTTCAGTAGTATGGGCCCAATACTACCTTCCACACCTATCCATACTTTCCTCAGCAATCCTCCCAAATCCTCCAAGTCACTTCCTCAAACTGGTACTCCCAAGTCTCACTGAACCTCATTACTAACTCACTGAAATTTATCCTAGGCTTCCCTAGGTTCCCGAACTCAACCAGTCCTCAGCTGCTGAAAGATTCCCAGTAATGTCAACTAGCTACCTCATGAGTATAGCCACATGCAATAGAGATCCGATAATCCTTCGAGTAAAAGACCCATCCCTAGAACGGTTGGACTCAGACAAGAGTTGCGCAATAGGGTCAAGTCTCTCACTTTGAGATTATCCGGTCTGTGTCCCATGTGACCTAGCATATGCACTTAATAGTTAGCTCACATAACTAAGAGTCCCACAAAGCATAGAGCAAGCAACATTCAGACAATGGAAAATCTAACCATCATATTCCAATCAGATCATTCTATCCTCTAATCAGGAATCTGTACATACAATTTAAAGGCTCATATAATCAGGCATAACCTAGACAGGCTATCCTATCACTGACTGATCAGTACTAGCATGCAAGTCTACAAGCACCTACAATAGGCATATAAGGCATCCTCCTAGATCCTTAGCCCTAATCTAGCATGCAATTCTCATAATCATATCATATCATACCATAACATAACATGTATGGGTATCTTGGGGAAAACTTACTTGAGTTCGGCTGATTGCACGCATCACACACTTTGTTCTTCTCAAAGTTCTTTTCTCTTTTCAGATTCTTTTCAAACTCCTTTTTATAAAATGGTTTTACTTTTCAAAATTTTCATACCAAGCCCTTAGTTTGAGTTCAGATACACCCGAGAGTATGTCCGAATCCCTCAAACCAAGGCTCTGATACTAACTCGTAACATCCCAAAATTCAAGGCCAAAAATTTCATTTTTAAATAAGTTATTATAAAACCAACGGTATAAGATAACATCCATAATATCATGTCATGTCAAAACCCAAGTAGAAATAGTCAAAGCATAATATCATAAAACAATATCAGAGTGTAATCCCAAAGATCTCATGTGTGGAAAACCATAGTGTGATGCGCTGCGATCAAGCCGAATCCTTTCCTTTAAACACGAAGTACCTGAAACCAAAACTGAAAACCGTAAGAACGAAGCTTAGTGAGTTCCCCCATCATACCACATACCATACAATCACATAACATACATACTGCCACGAATTTCTGGGGTACCCGACCTACCCGGTACGACCATTCTGCGGTGCCAACCTACCTGTACGGCCATTCTGGGGTGTCGTCCTTCCCGTGTCAAGCCATTCTGGGGTGCTGACCTACCCATGTCGAGCCATTCTGGGGTGCTGACTACCCTTCGGTCCTAACAACCGAACCTCGGGGACTATTTCACCCCTACTACTACTATCACATATAACATAACATAAACATATTATCAGACATATCTGGGGTGCCTGAACTACCCTTCGGTCCTAACAACCGAACTCGGGGACTGGTCCCCTCCTACTACCTCTATCGCATAAAACATAACAAGCCAACATGCAAACACATCATCACATACCGTCAGACGTATCTGGGGTGTCTGACTACCCTTCGGTCCTAACAACCGAACTTTACTATTATCACATACAACATATCATGCTAGCATATAACATATCAGGTAGTAGCAATCCTAGATGATATCATAAAGACAATCATCTATCATATGAACCCTACTGGTGGGCCGGCATTGTGGCCGTAGACCCACCGCTACTGGAAGGTAACTCACCTCACACTGCTGAAGTCCTGAAGACGCAATCCCACAGTTGCTGAAGTCCCGTAGACTCGACCCCAACTACTGGCTGACAGATTCCCGAACTGTCAACACCAAAATAACACCCAATTAATAATTGGGTCCCAATACATAACCATATGTACATTCTTTGGGTAGTTACTACATTACCCCTAGCTAGGCTTATTCAAGCCTAAGGCCCAATCCGTAGGCCCAAAGTCAATTAGGAATCAAAGCCCAACACATGGCCTAATTTTCCAAATTGGGCCTAGGCCTATACATGGTCTCATTCTAAGGCCCAACATCATATAATCATTAAGGCCCAAACTATGTCCCATCTATGGCCCAATTTTCCAAATTGGGCCTAAGCCCCTTACATGGGCCTTACCCTAGGCCCATTAAATTATTTTAGTCCATATGGTTATTCCTGGATGACCCAGTAATAATCCAATCATCAAGGCCCAAAAGAATGGCCCAACAATAAACCCAAGTGAAATTAGGGTTTCACATAAAATGATGATTAGGGTTAAGTTTGCTACTTAACCCATTAAGGACTTAATCCATTAAGTCCAATATTGCTTAGATTAATTTCCGCCAATGATTATTATTTAATATTCCAAGTTATTGAATAATTCCCGTGTGTCTCGATTAATTACCCAAAATTAGGGTTTCCAACCCAAATACTAGCCCATTTATTAATTTGTTGGACTTTTAGATCAATCAGGGCATTATTGGGCCTATTAAGCCCACTAAAATATTATTAAGTCCATTAAGGTTTTATTGGGTCCATTAGAGTCCATTAAGCTTCATTGGGTCCATTTGAGCTTCTTTGGGCCCATTAGGGTTTCAAGCACCCCAAACGAATCAACACCGCGAGGCAAAGCACACCGCCACCCGACACGGCAGCCGGTGGCGGCAGCCACCACCCTAAGGTGGTGGTTTTCAATTTCTTTCATTATACTTTAGCTAATTACAGTTTACAATGCCTTAACCAAGAATAAACACACACACACACTAACTACATCAACACGCACCGATGGCGGCTTATGGTGGCAGCCACCACCTCACGGTGGTGGCAGCGGATTTTCCGGCCAACAAGCTACACACAACACATACTATAGAAAGAACAAACATCCACACGCTTCTCTTGCTTGCAAAAAGGTCCAGCCACCCTCCTGGTGGCGGTTGGCGACGACGAAAGTACAAAACCACGACAGTGGCGGAGGTGATAGCAACATCTTGCAATAACAGCCACCACCTCATGGTGGTGGTGGCGGCGGTTCTTTTGATTTACAACTTAGAAACACACACCCACACAAACTCAAGAACAGTTTCAGCAACGATTCACGGTGGTGGTGGCGGGTTATCTTGTTTCCCAGGTGGTAGAACACCGCCGGAACGCCACTAAATGGCAACCAACGACGGTTATGGCCTCAAACAGCTAGAAAGGGTAAAAGAGGTGAAAGATGGCCTCACCGCGAGCATTCCGATCGCACTCGACTTGTGTCTGCCATTCACAGTTCTGACTTCGTTCTTGGGGGGGTTTCTTCGTCCGTTCGCGACTTAACCGGGGCTGCAGAGGAGGTGACGATGTTGTTCAATGACAAGGCAGCGTGGCTACAGCGGTTGTGTCTGACAGTCTTGCTCGATCAGAAACGGGAACGAAGTGTGCGGCTGGAGATTTGACGAACAGTAGAAGGGAGATCCGGAGATGGCGGCGCCGGTGAGGGTGGAGTAAAGGTGGGTGACGGCTGCATCCTTAGATAGGGTTAAGGTTTTGTGGCAACTGGCACATGCTAAGGCTTTATACCCGTGCCCTTCAAATTTAATGCCATAATGTCAAGATCAGTCCCTCTCCATTAAATTATTTCCATATCAAGTCTATAATCTACCCTTTTAACCCCTCCATGCAAATCCTTTACAATTGATGTCCAGATTTTACTACTAAAATAGCCCCTCCCCTACAAACTATTTTCAAAAGAAGTCCAAATAATTACCAAGTAATCCCTGCCCTCATAATTCTTTACGGAACCCATCCGAAACATACACTTTTAACCCTTGAATTCTCAACTCTTTACAATTAGTTCCTCAAAATTACACCTTGCTTAATAATTATTGATTTTAGGGCTATATTACGATCATTAATTTATTTATTTATCTAATAAATAAACAGGATGTTACAACTCCGAGGAGGCATGCGCTGCACCCGATGTGGTGATGGGTATGACTTCTTATTTATGCTATTATGATATGCTGCTGTGATTTTGATATGTTATGTATGTGCTCTGTTTAGGATCGTTCCATGTCAATGATATTCTAGTTCAGGTATTGTTTGATTCGGGTAGTTAGTCGTCATAAATCGGAAATCGGGAAACAACAAATGGACAGAGAGAATGGTTATAATCCATGTCTCAGTTCATATGATATCTAGAATGGAGGAATATATGATCCCTTATCTAATGGACAAGTCACTGACAAAGGCCAGAGTTCATCTACAAGGTCAGAGTTTGACAGAAGCTTTTGAGAGTTACGATTGCCAGTCGGTTCCTGAAGTCATATGCAATATTAGTTTTAGACTTATCCAAGTGGGAGACTGTTGGATTAATGTCTAAGTCCATAACTATAATTGGTAAGACTTGACCCGACCAGGCATGGTCCATTTGGGTTGCATGGCATCATGCACTTGGATAGACTATAATGAAAGAAATAAGACACTTATGGTTATTAATATATTATAAGTTCAAGTATATTAATAATAAGAATAATAAGATTATTTAATTAGTATTGATCAAGAATTAATCTAGGATTAATTAAGTGATCAAAAGAAGACTAATTAAATATATGGGTTGATTGTGTAAATCATCCATACTTGTATAGTGGGCTAATGCTCCATGGATAATCAAGTTGGGCTAAAACCTATAGGATGGTCCATGGATGTTCCATGGTGTATTTGAACCCATGGATCCAAGGAAATGGAAAGTCATGACAATTAGGGTTTACCCTAATTGTAACACTATATAAAGATCTTATTCTTGACAAAATCGGCAACTAGTATAATCTAGAGAGGGCTAGCCGTTTTTCATGAAGTGTAGAATTCTCTCAAGTTATTCCAAGTGTATTTGGTGTTGTGTGAACCATTTGAGGTGTCACACTTGGGGAACTAGGCACTCAAGCTTCATGAAGACATTCTACATCAAAGAGGTATGTATTCTATCTTGTTATATTCATTGTTTTATAGCTTAGATTAGGATAATACCTTGGATGTTCATATTTGCATGTATAATAGAGAAAACATAGATCCAAGGTATTTAGGGTTGCATGTACACTTAGGAGTGTTTGAATGCTCAAAACCCAACAGAGACTGGGGTCTCCGTCTCTGTCGGGAGATGCGGCAAGATGCACAAGGGATATGCGTAGCAGACACCAGAGATCAGAGTTGAGACGATCCTCAGTTGGATTGTATTTTTCTCGCATAAGGAAAAGAGAATTTCGTGACTTGCGTGTCACTGGGTCGGGATAGTGGTCACGGGGAGGAAGTTAGTGGGATATTTGGATCATGATATGGGTGACCTTTGGAGGCTCAGCTGTGGAGTCAAAAGCTAACTTGGTGATCAGTCTCGAAGAGGGATATGAGAAATGAGCTAGAGCTTATCATGGTGATGTCTGAGGACACTTCAGAGCGAGCGAACGATTTAGATGCTTGAAGACTTGCTACGGGCATGTGTATTAGATTTCGGAGGGAGTTGCAGCACGTCTTTACCCTTGGTTGAGTTTTCCCATATCGACAGCCATCATTCGAGCATTGGTATGCCACCCTTTGAGTTGTTGTTTGGGAGGAGGTGTCGGACCCCCATTTACTTGGGAGAGGTCGGGCAGCGTGTTATGGGTAGTACGGAGATTGGGCTGCAGACGACTGTGCAGATTCGGCAGGTCAGGCGGAGGTTATTGACCTCTCAGAGTCGTCAGAAGAGTTATGCGGACAGGTGCCGGTCCGAGCTCGAGTTCCAGATCGGCGACCTTGTGCTCCTGAAGGTCTCTCCTTGGAAAGGAGTGATTCGATTCAGGAAGAGGGGCAAATTGGGGTCCCGATATATTGGTCCATTCAGGGTGGTCGTGAGGGTAGGTAGGGTAGCCTATCGTTTGGAGTTGCCAGCAGAGTTGGGTCAGATTCACGACACTTTCCACGTGTCGCAGTTGCAAAAGTGCGTAGCCGACGAGTCAGCAGTAGTGCCACTAGAGGATATTCAGGTGGATGCGAGCCTAAATTATGCTGAGAGACTAGCAGCGGTAAGAGATCGAAGGACTAAGGTTCTGAGGAATAAAGAGGTGCCACTGGTGCAGATCCAGTGGCAGCATCGGAAAGGGCCAGAGTTAACTTGGGAGCTGGAGCGTGAGATGCGTGAGCAGCATCCGGAGTTATTTGCAGAGCGAGACTTCGAGGGCAAAGTCTAATTCTAGTGGGGGAGGATTGTAACACCCCAGATTCCTAAGTATTATTTTATTCTTTTATTTTTGGGTGAGTATGAGGAGACTCGGCGAGTTGGAGTCCAAACTCGCCGAGTAGGATCGTGGTTTTGTGCGCGGGTTCGCGTCTGGACTCGGCGAGTCCATGCTGTTTAATGAAACCCTAATTTCCAGGGTTTGAGACCTATTTAAAGGGGCTTAAGGCCATCATTTGCGGCCACCAACCCCAGAGAGAAACCCTTAAGAGATTTTGAGCGTTTTGGGAGAGAGAAGAGGCCATTGTTGACCTTTGAAGCTTTGTTTGGCAAGGCAAAGGAGATTCTAGCTAAGAGGAGGCAAGGGAGGTGGACATCCTTCGATTTTGGAGCTCAGAGCATCATATTGGAGGTATATTTTGGCTTCCTTGTCATGATAAACATGGGGGTTAGGGTTTCTTGACCCCTTTGTTAGTTAGATTTGATGTCCATTTCGTCCCTATTTGTGATGAGGCTTGGGGTGAGATCCATAGAGGTCCAGAGAAGCTTTATTCCTTAAGATTTATGAGGATTCATGGGAGTTTTGACCTAGAGTTATGAGATATGGGGCTAAAACATCATCTAGGAGCAAATAGTTGTTGTTTGAGCACCAAGGTTTGGACTTTATGTGATTGTCATGCCTGGGGAGGCCAGATCTATGATTGTATGGAACAGATCTGACCTTAGAAGTGAGTTTGAGTTATGGATGGCATGGACGCGCCGAGTCTGAAGAACAGACTCAGAGAGTAGCATGATATTTGCCCGTAACCACTCAGCGAGTGGTCTTGTCGAGTTGAGGGGTCGACTCAGTGAGTCAGGGAGAGTCAGGGGGGACTGAGTCAAGCCGGAACTCGCCGAGTTGTTCTTGAGACTCGGCGAGTTGAGTCGTGGTGGCCCCGCGATTTATGCTAGGTGAAACTCGTCGAGTCAGAGAAATACTCGACGTGTCAAGAAAGGATCCAAGGGAGTCAGTGGACACGTGTAGACTCGCCGAGTCGCCCTAGTGCACTCGTCGAGTCCGGTCAAACTTGATCGTTGACTTTTGTTGACTTTTAGGGTTTGGTCAGTGATGTGGCATTTGGGCGAAGAGAGGGGTAAAATGGTCTTTTACCCTTAAGAGGGTGCCAAGAGAGGGTTGATTCTAGTCTCGAGAGTTATATTCATGAGAGTGTTTGCCTTATTTGTTAGGCGGTGGCGAGTTCGAGATTCAAGTGTGGGGATATCTGCTTTCTGCTTGCCAGGTGAGTCTTCTCACTATACTTTACCTTGAGTAGGTAACCAGAGTTATGTGACAGAGTATTTGTATGCTATGTATGTTATGTGTTGTACTGCATTATTTCTATGTGATTTATGTTGTGCATGTTTACAGAGTTAGAACCGGAAGGTTCCCAGAGTTAGAACTAGAGGGTTCATAGAGTAGGGTCCACGGACCCATAGAGTTATAGCCTCGAGTGGCTAATATGTGTTATGTGTGGTATTTTGGGGGACTCACTAAGCTTCGTGCTTATAGTGTTTTGTGTTATGTGTTTCAGGTTTCTCTCAGGATCACGGGACGGCACCGGCTCGATTGTACACACCAGAGAAAGAGTTATGTTTTGAGGATCCTGGTTTATTAAGCAAGTGAAAATGGAGTTATGTTTTTGTAATTCGATTATGACTGGAATTTTAAGAAAAGTGTTTTTAAGAATTAACGAATATTTTTAAATGAAAAATTGTTTTGAAATTTACGGTGTTACAATACGAGACCCTAGTGGGGGAGTGCTTACTCTATATGGCGAGGGTACCCGATGTGGGTTAGCATTTTGTTCGGCTGCCAAAGCGAGACAGAGTTTATAGCAAGGCTGCAGCGGGTTTGTAGCCTATGTGATGGATACATCAGTGGCCACGGAGAGGCCGACTTTGATTAAGGATGTTCCGATAGTGAGTGAGTTCCTGGATGTTTTCCCTGAGGAGTTTCCGGGCGTGCCTTCTGAGAGGCAGGTGGAGTGTCGCATCGATTTGGTTCCGGGAGCAACGCCTATCGCCAAGGCACCTTATCACCTTATGCCGCCAAAGATGCAGGAGTTATCCTCGCAGCTTCAGGAGCTGCTAGGGAAGGGGTTTATTAGACTGAGTAGCTCGCCGTGGGGAGCACCGACCCTTTTTATCAAGAAAAAGGATGGTTCACACCGGATGTGCATTGATTACCGGGAGTTGAACAAGTTGACAGTCAAGATCCGTTACCCCTTACCGAGGATTGATGACCTGTTCGATCAGTTGCAGGGAGAGTCTTGGTTCTCCAAGATAGATTTGAGGTTTGGACATCATCAGATGAGAGTGCAGGATGAGGATATCCAGAAGACGACATTTAGGACCCGTTATGGGCATTACGAGTTTGTGGTGATGCCTTTTGGGCTCACCAATGCACCGGCAACATTTATGGATCTCATGAACAGGGTGTGCAGGCCGATGTTGGATCGGTGGGTTATTATGTTCATCGACGATATTCTGGTGTATTCGAGATCCCGAGAACAGCATGAGGAGCATTTAAGGGAGATTCTCGAAGTATTGAGGTCGAAGAGGCTTTACGCCAAATTGTCCAAGTGCGATTTCTGGTTATGAGAGGTCTAGTTCTTAGGGCACCTCGTCAACCAGAAGGGGATATTGGTCGATCCGGCCAAGATTGAGGTTGTGATAAGATGGTAGTTCCTCTCACCAGGTTGACCCGGAAGGGCGTGACTTTTAGTTGGGGTCCAGAGCAGCAGGCCTCATTCGAGACGCTTCGCCAGAGATTCTGTGAAGCCCCAATATTAGCCCTCCCGAAAAGGGATGGAGGATTTTGTGGTGTATTGTGACGCATCGATATCGGGGTTGGGCGCGGTGCTTATGCAGATAGGGCACGTGATAGCGTACGCATCAAGGCAGTTGAAGCCTCACGTGCTGAGGTATCCTACCTATGATTTGGAGTTAGAGGCAGTGGTGTTCACCCTCAAGATATGGAGCCATTATTTGTATGGGGTTCGGTGTATCATATACACAGACCACAAGAGTTTGAATTACATGATGGATCAGCCCAACCTGAATATACGCCAGAGGAGATGGCTGGATGTGGTAAAGGATTATGACTGCGAGATCTTGTACCACCCAGGCAAGGCTAACGTTGTAGCCGATGCCCTGAGTCGTAGAGCGGAGAGTGCCCCGATACGAGATATTTGTATGAGGATGATGGTGATGACTCCGTTGTTGAATACCATTCGAGAGGCCCAGGAAGAGGCCGTGAGACCGGAGAACCGTAATAGAGAGCGGGTGATTGGGCAGGTACCGGAGTTTGTTACCGATAACCGAGGGCTTATGACCTTTTAAGGTCGGATTTGGGTGTCGTTTACGGGCGGGGCACGTACCATCCTGATGGAGGTAGCGCACAGATCAAGGTTCTCGATCCATCCTAGGGTCACAAAGATGTATTTGGACCTAAAAAGAGACTATTGGTGTCCCTGTATGAAGAGGGATGTTGCATGGTTTGTTGAGAGGTGTTTGACCTGTCGCAGGGTTAAGGCCGCGCACCAACGTCAGCATGGCAAGTTGCAGCCACTTGAGGTTCCCCAGTGGAAGTGGGAACAGATTTCTATGGATTTCATCACAAAATTGTCGAGGACCGCGAGGGGTGTTGATTCAATTTGGGTGATCGTTGAACGGCTAACGAAGAGCGCTCATTTCCTTGTTATTAGTGAGAGCTCTTCTACGGAGAGGATAGTGGAGATATATGTGAGGGAGGTGGTATCACGACATGGAGTACCGATCTCGATTTTTTCAGATCGAGATGTACGTTTCACGTCTAGATTTTGGAAGAAATTCCATGAGGAGTTGGGTACGAGGTTGCATTTCAGCACCGCATACCACCCAAAGACGGACGGGCAGAGTCAGCAGACGATTCAGACGCTCAAGGACATGCTTCGAACATGTTTTTTGGACTTCGGAGGGAGTTGGGACACATAACTGTTGGGTTTTGAGCAATCTAACACTTCCTAAGTGTGCATGCAACCCTAATAAACCTTGGATCTATGTTTGTCTAAATACATGCAAAATAATAATTTTCCAAGGTTCATAACCTATCTAACATGGCATGGGGTACTTTTAAACATAAAAGAGTTAGAAGAGATTACATACCTTTTTGATGAGTTTGATTCTTGAGGAGTTTGAGGGCCAAGTACCAAAAATTTGAATGCCTCAAATGGAATCACAAATCACCACAAACTCTTGGAAAACTTTGAGAGTGTGTATACACACATAAAAATCGGCCACACACAAAATCTCACACAACTAGTGCCACTAGTGACTATTTCATGCAACATAAGCATGCTTATATAGTGTACATGATTAGGGTGAAACCCTAATAACCCATGACCTTTCCTTTTCCAAGGATCCATGGGTTAAAAGCTCCATGGATCATCCATGGACTTCCATACAAGCTTAGCCCATTAACAAATGAGTGTTAGCCCACACCATATAAAACCAATAGCCTACAATCTAATTAGTCTTCCTTTTAATCTCTAAATTAATTCATAATTAATTTAAGACTAAGACTAATTAAATAACATGACTTCATATTAATATATTATAACTTATAATATATTAATAAACATATGTGTATAACTCTCATAAAATTATCCATAAAAAGTTCGGATGAAATGCAACCCAAATGGACCATGCCGGCTCGGGTCAAGTATATACCAAATAAGTTATGGACTTAGACACGTTATCCAACAGACTCCCACTTGGATAAGTCTAATAACTATATTTGTGTATGTTACTTCAGGAACGAACCAGCAATCGTAGCTCTCGAAAACTCTGTTGAACTATGAAGCGCCATTTTAGATAAGTGATCATATAATCCTCTGTTCTCATGATATCAGCCGGACAAATACATGGAACAACGTCGTACTTATTGTCCAGCAGTTTGTTTCCCGATTTCCGATTTGTTTGACAAAGAACTTAATCGAACACATAAATTTAGTTCTGACCGGCTGGTACATAGGTCACAACAAAATCATCGAGGGGCCCATATATCGCTTCTATTTCTAGAAGGAACAGATAAACTTCGACTCATATGCTTGTTCTACTACTTGTTGAATTGTACACAAAGGCACGTTTTATAACACCAAGTTATTGATGCGTTTATGTGCAATCAATGCACAACCAACTCATAGGTAACAACTCATATCTCTAGGTTTGAAGATTTATATGATATTACCGTCTCACGATCACTCGAGATAAATTCCATGAAGTGATACAAGTGAGCGTGGGTTTAATCCAATACTCATAACTTATGAGCACTCATGAATGTTGTAGCAACCATTGCTATGACTAAACCCATTTAGCCATCTGCAAACTCGATTCATGACAGTCTTGATTCATACCTACTTCCAACATATGAATGACTGTGGAGTGTTTAAATAACTTAGTCATTTGGAAAGAATAACCTAGCTATTCTGGAAGTCAAAACATGCAAAGTGAAACACAATAATAATCGAATCCAATATGGTCTCAGAACCCTTTTGAATATAAATAGAACCACCTTTTATTTATCACCATATTGATTACACATTATTCATTGTATAATGTTTCAAACAATCAACTTAATACTTGAATAAAAAACAACAGTCGTCCCATGCTCCTAGCATGTACACTTTGTTTTTCTAAGCAATAGTTATGCCATACTCCAAGTATGCACATTATGTTTGTCTATGATCCTTACATTGTGATGTAGATCAATTGAACATGATTCCAATGATACTCATTTCACAATCCCAAATCCTTATTGTAAATGTGAGAATCCCCGATTCCTATCATTTACCAAAAAATCTGTTAGATTTTAAACTTTTATGCAATGTTCCTCTTGTAATGATTATGCACAAAGTCACCAAAACCTTGTCACCAGTCATTCCAGAGTATTCCAAAGAAGGTCAACCTCTATGGAACGGAAGTCTCATTTTCAAAGCACATTGCCTTGAACATCCTTCTTGCATTAAGGTTTTATACTCTTACATAGATTGAATAACTTCCACCTATGGAGACATTTCCATAGTCCCATTTTGACTATCACTTCCGAACAAGAGTTACTTCTTTTTAGAATATGTCAATATGGCCCTTTTCGACAACTTACATCATACTTCCAACTTTCCCTGAGCAACCAATCTTTGGCGAACCTCAGATTGTCCTCGACAATTGCTTAATCACTTTAGTCATATCCAGTTCTAGACTTTTCCCTTCTCAATGCCTTAAGCATTTGGAAAATTTAGAAAAGATGAATATTATAGCACATGCAATCGATCCTATATCCAAAGCATATGGGACACGATTCATGATGTTTGACATAAAGACATGATACTAGACAAGTCTTTTGCTACAATATTTTTTATTTGCCATGTTTTCATAATTTAACTATGAAGAGGGATGCCGTAATCATAATCAAATTTTGAAAACGCAATATATATAGAATTTCTTCAAGTTGAACCATTCCAACATAAAATTCATATATACATTCTTGACTAAAGATGATTAAAATCTCAATCTAAGCTTTAGAATTGAAATGAAGTATAATTTCCTTTCCCTTAATTATAGCAAAACAACTTTTCAACCCCTGCAACTTCACGAATTGAAACTTTGTTTTCTATAATTAACATTGCTAACTTGCAACACTAAACGTAATAATCATGCTCCCACTAACATGATGATTATCAGCATAACACTTATGCTCCCACTAGCTCTGACATATTTCCAGAAACTTGTTGGACTTCTGAAATTTAGATTCATACACCCTTTCTTAGATAGCTCACATGTGTGTTTAAACAATTTTCAGAACTATGAAAAGGGATGCCGTTATCATAGTCTCAATTGCTTAGGCATTTGCCATTTCTCACAAGTCCATGTTAGTGTGCCGGTTAACCACACGCGCTCCACTAACGACTTTTGAAAATGCAAATAACACAATTGATATCTACGTAAAATCTACTTAGTGAAAGCGTTTCCTCACCATCATTTTCATGAATCGGAGAGAAACCTTATGAAACTTAGATTTTATAGTGTATGAGTTCCTATCCATGTGAATTTTTCAAAACCATAATCACAAGATAAGGTTAGTGACAAATTCAGCTTTACATGGATTAAACTTGTTCAGTCATAGTTTCTTGTCACCTTGGCAGCACAAGGCCCACCAATGCTTCCAAGTTGAACTCTGATAACTCACATGCAAATTCAACTTATTTGAAGTAGGTACAGAAATAAGAATTATGTCAACACGATAGGTTGCAAACCTTAAGTCGTGTGCTAGTGATAAATTACAGGTTTTACTCTTGATTAAATCTTGAAACTCTTTCAGGATCTTTAAGGCTCCCACTATCCCCTTGACATATAAGTTTCCCCAGTCAAGAACCATTCCTTGACAAAACAAATATTCAAGGGACAATGCGGATTCTTATCAAGACTAACACTTCACACAATTGGTCTTAGTTGGTCTTTGTCTCATCCAAGACATCACAACTTACCAATCTCAAATGTACAAGAGTAGAAAACATTTTACTCTTACATTTGACTAGTGTTAATAAATCTTCCTTTATGTCACTCAAAGTTACAATCTTGGAGTATGACTCTAAGAATTGTTTTGGAACAAAGTATGACTCATCTTCTTGATTTTAACAAATCCAACAATTCATCACCTCTCTTCTTAGCCATAACAATGCACTAAGACGACCTTAGAGTATGAATTTGTGATATGGTTTCATAATCATTAAGATGATCATGAAATACGATACTAAAGTACTCTCCCATCCTTTCAGATTTGAGAAACTTTTATCTTTCTGCCTAATTTGATTCTGCTCATTTATTTTGTCATACATTGTAACCTTTCCAATGTTACAGAATTATACTTAACCTCATAAGTATAATCATATTTACTAATCTTTAGTAAATCATGACAAATCAATCTTTATGGTGGACCTTCACCAGCGCACACCCAGTTTACCTAATTCCTTAGTCCTTCAATTGACTCACATATACATGTGATCAAAGAATTAGTCTTAATTTTCAAAGATGAAAATTCTCATTCATCATACAATACAACTTGTATGATTCCAAGTTTCTATCCAATTGAAACTTGGGTGATGAAAAACTTTATTCATTTGGTAAACTCAGACACTACCACAAATGAAAGAATCAAATCTACTTTCCAATATTACTATTACTGGAAATATATAAGCAACAATTTTCCACAGATGCCATTGCAAGGATATTTTTAAATAAATAAAATTAAAACCCTTTTTTTTTTCTTTTTTTTTTAAAACTTTGCGGAAAAAACTTATCCTTACAATCCACATGAAAACCTTGTTGTTATCTATTCATAAGCAATATATTATAACTCTTAAGCAACAGCTCAAAATTCTGATTACCGAACCATGCGATCGAAACCCACCTTCGCAATCAGAATCAACATATACTTATTTTAAGCTTTCTATTTGATTCTTAAAACATCAGCATGCGACCCATTCACATAAGAATCTCCAAATAGGAACTTAATAGAGTTTGACAGTGGACTTTACCCGAAGTAGAGTCAAACCTCTTGACTTGATCAACCTTATGACCTTTCAGGTGAATAGGGCAGCTTCGCAACCAATGCCCCTTCCTTTGGCAACAAAACACATGGAACCTTTGGTAATGGCACATGAGACTATCTCAGACTTAGCCTTTCTCTTTACCATTTGGTCAACTGAGTTGACTATGGCCGATCCCTTTCCATTGGGAAGAGAAATCTTTTTCTAGATATCCAATGCTACCGTTGTCAATGTCCATTTAAGACTTCAGAAGTTGTTCTTTTAATCAAATTTGCTTTACTGGTGTTCCAAATCATTGCTGATTCCACAACACCAAGAAAATAGATAACATCATTAAGGGTCATGTCATAGTCTGCCTCATAGTAGTCCCAAAGAGACTCACTATGTTACTAAGAAAGTGATTAAACATCCAACTTTCACGAGACTTTGACACCCACCTCTCCCGGCTTGTCAATATGTGACTTTATCTCCAAGATGTGAGCACACATAGACTATGCTTGCCAATAGGGATTGAGTGACTTTAAACTTTTCAAGAACTTGTGGGTGAGGGAGAATAATTGGAGGATGTGGAGGAAGTGAAGCATGATGTTGAGGGACACCATCTTCAAGAGATTTGGGAAGATCATAGTTGTCTGAACCAGACATCGATAATGAGAGAAAATCAAGTTAGTTGATTCAAAGTCCTTAATATAACACCCAATATGAAATATTAAGGCTAGGACCCAACACAATATTTTATAATTTGGAAGAGGGATGTCGTAATCCAAGCTATAAAATATTTAAAGGTAGGGGAATGACGATTCACCAATTTCCACCATGAAAAACGAAATAATTTATTAGGTTTTAATTGGATTTGAAATTCCTAGATCTTTTGAGATTCATTGAACTTTTCAATGGCATGTTTCAATCTCGAGTGTGCCCTCTCAAATTTTGTGACTGGGATGCCGAGGATTACAAAACAAGGTGTGAATAACCATACCAATTCACTTGGTACCCTTAATATTATCACCTAATCAATGTGCCGGTTAACCACACATGCTCCATTGATCTATGACAAACATTAAGTCACCCTCCGTGATCCTTAATAGTCCAAGTTAGTGTGCCGGTTAATCACACACGCTCCACCAACGACTTGGTAAGGTACAAAGTGTGAATTTCATGGGCTAGCACCAAATTCACATTTTTCCTAAAGTAACTAAGATTGGGAATTAAATAAAATATTTAGTTACTTTATAATAATCATTATACTTTTAATGAGAATTTAAAGTCATTGTCCTACCCGTTCGGCTAACGACCCTCCACCAGTCAAGCAAGCGGTGGGTGAGAGTGGACACCCATTAAGTCGCCATTTTATAGGCAACAACCTTATACCCACCTTATAGACCGGCTTCGTGAATGAGGCCTACTAACGGTAAAACGACTTGTTCTTATACATATATATATATATATATATATATATATATATATATACATATATATATATATATATATATATATATATATATATATATATATATATATATATATATATATAATTAACCATTAATGTTATAAATAGTATAAGTGTTGGATTTTAACTTTTAAAATTCTAAGTGTTGGAATTAAAGTTTATTAAAGTGTGTGAAACTTTTCCAAATTCCAGAACTTGAGGGCAAGTTTTGTAACTCTTCAAAACTTTTCATTTCATAACTTATGAATTAAAGGTTCATAAAATGAAGACTCTTCATTTTATGTAACTTATGTGTTTTTAATGTGTGTTAAAGAAAAGTGACCTTTGGATATCCATAACTTGAGGAGAAATTATGGACTCCATTAAAACACATAAATGATCAAGAATTAATCCTAAACAATTCAGCAAATAATTCCTATCATCTTCTAAATTCATAAGAACATGAACATGATTATCAAAGTTTCAATAATTATATGAACACATACAAAGCATGAAATTTTGATATATGCTATTGTAAATGGATTAGAACAACCATTACACCAACTAAAATAAGTTTTAAAACATCAAAACAGTTTAGGGTAAAGTTTCTAGTCCATTTCCAGCAGCAAAAGTCGAAATTCTGCATTCCGATCATTCTACTCGCCGAGTGCACGAACCTACTCGGCGAGTAGGATGAATTTTGCCTTGGACTCGGCGAGTCCATCATGCAGACAGCAAAAATATCGACTATTTTCTCTATTTTGCATCAAGTATCAAACAAGCAAGCCTAGGCTCTGATACCACTGTTGGGTTTTGAGCAATCTAACACTTCCTAAGTGTGCATGCAACCCTAATAAACCTTGGATCTATGTTTGTCTAAATACATGCAAAATAATAATTTTCCAAGGTTCATAACCTATCTAACATGGCATAGGGTACTTTTAAACATAAAAGAGTTAGAAGAGATTACATACCTTTTTGATGAGTTTGATTCTTGAGGAGTTTGAGGGCCAAGCACCAATAATGTGAATGCCTCAAATGGAATCACAAATCACCACAAACTCTTGGAAAACTTTGAGAGAGTGTATACACACATAAAAATCGGCCACACACAAAATCTCACTCAACTAGTGCCACTAGTGGCTATTTCATGCAACATAAGCATGCTTATATAGTGTACATGATTAGGGTGAAACCCTAATAACCCATGACCTTTCCTTTTCCAAGGATCCATCGGTTAAAAGCTCCATGGATCATCCATGGACTTCCATACAAGCCTAGCCCATTAACAAATGAGTGTTAGCCCACACCATATTAAACCAATAGCCAACAATCTAATTAGTCTTCCTTTTAATCTCTAAATTAATTCCTAATTAATTTAAGACTAAGACTAATTAAATAACATGACTTCATATTAATATATTATAACTTATAATATATTAATAAACATATGTGTATAACTCTCATAAAATTATCCATAAAAAGTTCGGATGAAATGCACCCCAAATGGACCATGCCGGGTCGGGTCAAGTATATACCAAATAAGTTATGGACTTAGACACCTTATCCAACAATAACTACCATTAGCTGAGTTTTCCTATAAGAACAGCCACCATTCGAGTATTGGTATGCCTCCCTTCGAGTTGTTTATGGGCGGAGATGTCGGACTCCCATCTGCTGGGGAGAGGTAGGGCATTGTAAGTCCTTAATCTGCCCGTGTATCAGTCAGATCCGTTTGATGGTGCGGAATCCCAATCAAACGGATGATGCTAGGTAAAAATAGAAGAGAAGGAGAAGAAGAATATTATGAATCTTGAATGTATTAATGATATGAATGAAATTCCTTACACAAGATTCACACACAAATAAAAGCTCCTGTCTCTCTGGCCGTAAACTACTTCTTGGGTTCATCAATCATCACTCTCTACTCCTCACCCTAACACCTCTATTTATACATGTTGGATATGGGCCGTAAACAAATGGGCTGTAAATGAGTTTACGGCCGTAAGGTGTTTACGGCCGTAAACTCAGCCGTAAACTAGACCGAAAACTCCACAATTATTACACAAAAATACAATTGCCCAGAAAAGTAAAGTATAAACCATATTTTGACCCAACAATCTCCCCCTTGGTTTATAGCTTTCTTTTCTTAATGACCCAACAAGCTCCCCCTAAAACGTAGCTGGCTCTTTTTGTCAATCTTCAATGAGAGCTTGGCTTCAGCTTTAACCTTCGATTTCTTCACAGCATCAGGATGAACATATGAATCTTCAATAATTGACTTCATCTTGAGCGGTTGGGTTTTTCTTCAGAATTTGGCATTGAACGCACATTGGGTGAGGAGGCTTCTTGTACCGATTCTTGAAAGATAACACTTTCAGCTTGAGAATCTTCAGAGAGAACATCAGAGAAAACAAATCTTCTGGATCACTTCAGCAGGTACAAAGATAGCAGCAGACTGATTGAGGAGGCTTCAATGCAATCCGTCACATAATCTTCAATTGCAGCTTCATCTTGCTTCTGGGGTTGAAGGATTGAATGTTGAAAGAATGATCTTCATTTCTTGCTCCTTCGAATGAGAATTCTTCGATGCTCACGGACGAGGCTTTGGCTCAGAAATCTTCAACACGAACTCCATGAGTCTTATCTATACCTGAAATCACTTTTCAAGACAAAAACAAAACTAAAAGAAAATTTAGCACACAAATTAAAATAGAAACAAAAATATTTTTGGATTTTTTTTATTTTTCTGAACAAGAAATAAAACAGAAATAACACTATTTTTGGATTTTTAATTTTTTCTGATTTTTTTTTATTATTTTTAATTTTTAATTCTCCCCTAATATTTAAATTAGAAGAAACTATAATAAATTTAACAAAAATAAAAATGATATATAACTTTAAGAGAGATTTGGGATCAAAGTTTTTAGACAGCCTTTATCCACTTGTTGGTACCTTCCATATTCACATCTTTGTCTGGTCGATCGTCAGTATTGTTGTCCACTTAAACACGAAAAATTGTGACAAATTTAGGACATACTATTTGTTACAAGACAGGTTGAACTTAAAAACCTAAAATTTTCATCTGATCCTAATTTCTTAGATACTATATCTTAAGGTCCATTCATCTGACGACGACCAGGGATATTGTTGTCCACCTAAATTGAGCAGCGAGATCTATAGACAATCTGTATGTGTTCAATTTTTAAGTGTACTGGAACGTGTTTCCCGCTTCCTGATGTGCCCCAGCCATCAAGAACTTCCAGAGTACTCCTTACACTGGGTGAGCAGACAACCATTCATAGAGAGAAGAGATACATAATTCTATTGCTAACTACTTCAGAGGGGTTGAGAAGAAGAAGGTTGCATATGCTGTGTACCAGGTCGGATTAGAAGTCGCGCAAAGGAGACAGCATATGGCTAACAGATGAGAAATATTTCACACATATATTTCACACACACACACACACACACACACACATATATATATATATATATATATATATATATATATATATATATATATATATATCCTGCAGAGAAATAGAGTTGCATATGTTGTGTACCAAGTCGGATTAGAAGTCACGCAAAGGAGACAACATATGACTAACAGACGGAAAGAAAGAAAACGATTTTCTACAGACCTAATTTATCGGAATTTACCAGTCGCCCCATCCAACCGGAATTAAGGACAAAATCCGCACATCGAGGTAAAGTTAAACCACGGTTCCAAGTACGGGTTCAATTAATGTGACGAGTAGATTCCCATATATATCTCCATGCTCAACCTATCCGAGCTTCGTATTGTCAGGCTGAACGTATCTAACTATGTCAAGATTTGTCAAGTCTATAAATTTCCTAAGTTCAAATCTCCCTAGTCAAGTCCATTTAAAATTTTTCGTGCCTACCGACGCATCAAGTCAGAGCATAGACCCTTCAACTTCGGGTACGTTACGCAGACTCAGGTTGCCTGTTATCACTTGATAATATCACTTCCCAAAACATCTTCCTCAAACACAGACTCATAATCAATATTTTTTTTTTTGATTTTCTGATGTTTTTGGATTTTTTTTTTAAATTTTCTAATTTGTGTTTTGTTTTTATTTCTCCCCCTAAATTTGTGCATAGGAGAGAAATGAAAGTAAATGCGCAAATATAAACTATCCTAAAACAAAAATTAGTCTTTAAAGCGAATCAGGTTAAGAAAAACTTAGGAGTATAGAGAAGAAAATGCAAACCGTAATTCACCGATTGAATCTGCATCCAGAAGGTCTGAGAACAGCACGCGTAAACTTAGAACAGATCCGAAAATTCTTCATGTCATTAAGCACTAACCCCATGTGATCCCTTCTTTTCTTCCTTTCTCGCAAAAGGACACATACTCTCAAACAAAGATCTGAATGTTGTACAGTTGAGAGATGTCCCCTATCATGTGCCTGGAACAGCCACTACCAACAAACCGAAGTATGATGATATGCCTCCACGGCTGCTCCGACACAGAGCAGGATCAGTTGGTCTTTGGAACCCAGTCCATTTTGAAACTGGGTCGACCTTTGTCATCAACACACGATACTCTCTCCCATGACATATCCTGCTTAGAATCGTTAGTTGATTTGGGAGATTGAGCCTTCGAAACCCATTTGTAGTTGGGTTTAACCCATTCCTTTTTCGATCCTATGGGTGGCTCAGTACTTGATTTGGAACTTGAAGCCGACTGCCGAGATGACTTTGACCTAACCGGCCTTGGCTTCACAGGAGCATCACTTGAACTGGGCTTGTTGGCTGACATTTCCTGCTTGCCCTTGGGATTCGGATTCTTGGCCTTGGGAGTTGAATTCTTGGCCTTCTGCGCGTTCCAGTCGTCAATATCTGAACGTGACCTTGAGGGGTATCTTTTGGAGTGTCTCCCTCTTGACGCGTTCTGCCAGCCTTGTGCGTAGTACGGAACATACGCGCGATTAGGACAATTTTTGGCAATGTGTCCAGGTGTTCCACAGTGAAAACATGTCCTTTTCTTCACTGTGGAGTTGTCTATTCCTGCCCCTGGTGGCATATCTTTGCCTTGTCTCTTGCTTTTCCCATATGTACACTTACAACAGGCACTTTGTTGCGCTGGAATTGGAGGCCTGTATTTCTCAACGGCAGGTTGAGCGGAAGCAGCAGATTTAGAGTTGATTTAGAGTTCAAGGGGTCGTTGGTTTGTTCAGAAGAACTCTCCTTGTTCTCATCCTCTGCTACTTTACCTGCACATGTAATAGAAACATCAATACTTTCAACATTAATAACCCCTCCTGACACAAATCCAGCTGGTTTCTCGTATTTAAGATGTGCCTCCCTATCAATTTCTTCTTGTTTCATAGGGATGGATGTGTAGTTATGATTGTAAGGAGGAGGTACACTATGATACCCTAGACCCTTGCTTTGATTTTCTTGAATTTTAACTGGGTCTCATATAAGGACTCGACTGTCTGACTTGACGCAGTATAATTTTTGAAACTGACATCAGTTTTTCCACACTTAATTTTTAAAGCGTCAAGTTCTTCAGTTACAGCAACAAGTTGACTCTTAACATAATCATAATTTTCACACTTGTTGCTGTACTCTTCCTGAAGTTTTCTAAAGTCCTTGGTTTTTGCTTCTAACTCGGCCTTCAGGGGTTTTTGTCCTTTCCTGAGTTGATATCCTTCATATCTCAGGTCTTCAACTTCTCTTTTGAGTATATCAATTTGTTCTCGAAGAAATTTAATCGTGGCTTCACAAGCTAGAGAACATGTAACTTTAGTGACCAGAATACTTTTAGAACGCATTGTTTCTCTACACTTCAAAACATCAAGTTCTTAAATTACATCAGCAAGACTAAGATGATTGAGATCTTTTGTCTTCTTGATGATAGCCACGTTCATATCCCACGATTTCGGAAGTGAATTTAGCAACTTTTTGTTTATCTCGGACTTAGTCAAGAAGATCCCGGCTATATTCATCTCAGTAGTAAGTGTAGTAAATCGCTGCAACTGAGCTTCCAAGGTTTCTCCAGGGATAAAATCGAAAAAGTTGAAATTTTGTCTTAACGTCTCCTGACGACTCTCTTTCATGTTTTAAAATTCTCTCGTATACCTTAAAATCAATTAATTAAAAAAAACAACTAGAAGCAAACGTCAAATTTAAAATGCCCTTTTTTATTTTTTTTTTTTATTATTTTTTTATTTTTAAAAACAACCTTAAAAGTCAAATTTAAAAAAAAAATTAAACTTGAAAAGTCAAACTTAAAAGTCAAACTGAAAAGCTAAATTTGAAATTTTAAAAGTTAAACGAAAAAGTCAAGGTTTAAAGTCAAAGGTCAAACTTGGAAGTCAAAATCAAAACTTGAAATAAAAAGTCAAAAATAAAATTCAAAAAATTAAAATTAAATTTAATTTAATTTTATTTAATTTTTTTATTTTTTTTATTTTTTTTTTATTTTGGATGAAAAAGGAATTTAAAAATAAAAGAAATTGAGTTTTGGGGTTAAAAGTGTCAAAAATCAAAACTTGAAGCGAAAAAGACGCCTTATGAATTAAATTCCGAAGGTAAGAAACAAAGAGCCTTCTAGTCGAGTTGGAAAGGCGCGGGTTTAGCTCCCAGGAGACCCGGGTTCGATCCTTGCAAGACGCGAAGCTGTTTCTATTTTTAAAGTGTTGCTGTAGTCCACTGCCTAGCTGAGCCGATCTCCAAGCCGCAAACCGAGCCGAGCCGATGCCCGAGCCAAGCCACAAATACCGGAAACCCTAGCCGTAAACGCAATCGCCGCCGCCAGCCGTGAACTGTTTCCGGCCGTAAGCTCCGGCCGTAAACAGTATATGATTACGTGAAAATTCGACTTTGAAGCTCCAAAACTCAATCAAAATCCCTTTTTTATGAAAAACACAAAGAACAAACCCTCCTTATTTTTGCGAGATCTATTCAAAAACGCAAAAATATTTCGAAAATAAGATCAAATAATGCCCCAAATAGAGTTTACGGCCCAAGAACTCGGTTTTTACGGCCGTAAGCTTGGACCGTAAACACAGAATATTCAGATTCCAAACGAAATGTAAAACCTTTTGACTGATACAACTTGGCTCTGATACTAATTTTAAGTCCCTAATCTGCCCGTATATCAGTCAGATCTGTTTGATGGTGCAGAATCCCAATCAAACGGATGATGTTAGGTAAAAATAGAAGAGAAGGAGAAGAAGAATATTATGAATCTTGAATGTATTAATGATATGAATTAAATTCCTTACACAAGATTCACACACAAATAAAAGCTCCTGTCTCTCTGGCCGTAAACTACTTCTAGGGTTCATCAATCATCACTCTCTACTCCTCACCCTAACACCTCTATTTATACATGTTGGATATGGGACGTAAACAAATGGGCCGTAAATGAGTTTACGGCTGTAAGGTGTTTACGGCCGTAAACTCAGCCGTAAACTAGACCGAAAACTCCACAATTATTACACAAAAATACAATTGCCCAAAAAAGTAAAGTATAAACCATATTTTGACCCAACAGGCATCGAGTAATGGGAAGCACTGAGATAGTGCTTCAGACGACTGAGCATATACAGCAGGTCAGACAGAGATTGCTGACAGCGCAGAGTTGCCAGAAGAGTTATGCAGATAGGCGATGATCCGAGCTTGAGTTTCAGGTTGGAGCCTTCGTACTCCTGAAGGTATCTCCTTGGAAAAGAGTGATCCAATTCAGGAAAAGGGGCAAGTTGGGGCCCCGGTACATTGGTCCTTTCAAAGTGGCCATGAGTGTGGGTAGGGTAGCGTATCGTTTTGAGCTACTTGCAGAGTTGAGCCAGCTACATGATACCATCCACGTGTCTCAGTTGAGGAAGTGTAGAGTCGACGAGTCGGCGGTAGTGCCACTAGAGGATATTCAGGTGGATGCAAGACTGAATTATGTTGAGAAGCCAATCACGATCTTGGATCGGAGGATCAAGGTTCTGAGGAACAAGGAGGTGTCCCTGGTTCAGGTCCAGTGGCAACATCGGAGAGGGTCCGAGCTGACTTGGGAGCCGGAGTTGGAGATGTTGGAGTAGCATCCAGAGTTGTTTGCAGAGCAAGACTTCGAGGGCGAAGTTTGATTCTAGTGGGGGAGAATTGTGACATCCGGAATTCTAGGTATCCCATTTTAATTAATTATTTTGTGTCAAGAAGAGGAACTCGACGAGTTGGCGCATAAACTCGTCGAGTAGGATCGCCATTGCTGACTGGATTTAATGAATGGACTTGACGAGTCGACTAGTAGACTTCGACGAGTCCGCGTTGTAGACAGAAACCATAAATCTTTGGGTTTGTACCTTATTTAAAGGACCTTATGGCCCTCATTTGCGGCCACCTTCACCCTTTAGAGCACCATAGCACCTGAGAGCATTGTGTGTGTGTGTGTAAGAGAGAGAGAGAATAAGCCATTTTCATCATTTTAAGTGTGATTTTGCTAGAAAGAAGAAAGGAGGGCAAGCTAGTAGGGTTGAGGAGCTCAGATCTACCACCATTTGATCAGACAAGGCTGTTAGAGGTATTAATCTGTGCTCAATCTCGTGTCTTTGGTGATCTACTTGAATCTAGGGTTTTCTTATGCCTTCTTTTGCTTGGATTCGAAGTATATGAGGTCCCAAGGTGGAATTCTTCTTAGGCCCTGTTTGATATGCATCTGACCGAGTCAGGTCAGACATTTTTGGCTGACTCGGTCAGACGAAAGGTATTTGATAGACAAAATCTTGACGTCTGACTCGGAAAGCAAGGTCTGACCGAGAAAGAAGTTGGGAGATGGCTGACCCAGAAAGAAAGTGAGGGTTTCCAATAGTACCCTTGGCTTGGATAAAAATTCATAGCTAATGAAGGTTACAAGATTAGAACTTAAGTCTCCCTTGTAAAAGGGATGGTATTTACCAGCAAGCTAAATGAGTTTTTGTGTTTTATTTCTAAAATATTATATTTAATGTCTATTATGCTGGAAGTTTTTTATAAATTATTATTATTATTATTATTATTATTATTATTATTATTATTATTATTATTATTATTATTATTATTATTATTATTATTATCAATGTCTATTATTATTATTATTATTATTATTATTATTATTATTATTATTATTATTATTATTATTATTATTATTATTATTATCTTCATATTGCATAGAAACGTGTAGAACATCAGGGTAAAATGGTCATTTTGCACCAGTCAGCACATTCAGTCAGATTTTCAATCAAATAGCATGATTTCTTACTCTGTCAGAATTTCTTACTGAGACAGACCTTTCTCAGTCAGCACTTTCTCGATCAGCAACTATCAAACGGGGCCTTAGATTTGAACCTTAAGAGGTCCAAAGAGTCCTATCTACCCTGCTTTATGCTATTCCATTAGAGATATGAACCTAGGTTGCCATTTTAGAGGCTTTTTCACCAAAAGAAGCATTATGGACGTTGCATGAGTGTAAAGGTCGGACCTTTACTAGATTATTGTGTGTGGTAAAGTCAAATCTATAGGTTAGAGAAACAGATCTGACCTCAGAAGGCCATTTGAGTGTTACCATGGAAGGACCTCGCCGAGTCCATAAGGGGACTCGACGAGTCGCGTCGGGGATGCCTCGCGATTCATGACCAGTGGTAACCCGTCGAGTGGAAAGTTCACTCGACAAAGTCGTGTGAGACCTTAGAAGGATTCAGAAGACACGCTGGGACTCGTCGAGTCACCCATGTGCACTCGACGAGTCTGGTCAAAGTTTGACCATTGACTAGAGTGGATTTCCATTGACCTTGGGATATCGGTCAAGCTGATTCAAGAGAGGTCAGAGAGGGGTAGAATGATCTTCTACCCATTATGAGAGATGAGAACATGAGAGTATTTTGATTAGAGATGTTATCCTATTGACATGAGGAGGCTAGGTCGGGATATTCAAGCACGAGAGTTTATCCGACTTCATACGAGGTGAGTCTTCTCACTATACTTTACCTAGAGTGGTAATTACGTGTGACCGGAAGGTCTTATGTGCTATGATGAATATGTGATGTTTGCAATTATATGATATGCATGTGCTATGTTATGTTATGAGTATTATGATATGGACCGGAAGGTCAACAGTGTATGCACTGGAAGGTTAGCAATGTATGGGCCGGAAGGTCAACATGATTCGGACCGGAAGGTCAGAGGAGTGGGACCAGAAGGTCTACCAGGATTATGGGACGGAAGTCCCATGAGACACATTGATGAGAAGGCCTTGTAGAGTATTAGCCTTGAGTGGCGTATGCATTGTATGTCGTATTTTGGGGAACTCACTATGCATTTACGCTTACCGTGTTATGTGATATGTGTTTCAGGTACTAGCGAGGATTGCGGGAAGGCGCCGACATTATCCATATGTTGGATAAGGTGTCTAAGTCCATAACTATTTCTGGTCAGTACTTGACCCGACCCGGCATGGTCCATTTGGGTTGCATGGCACCATGCAATTGGATAGACTAAATGAGAGAATTAACACTTGGAGATTATTAATATATTATAAGTTCTAATATATTAATAATATTATTTGATTAGTTTGATCAATAATTAATTTAGAATTAATTAAGTGATCAAAAGATAACTAATTAAATATATGGGTTGATTATGTAAATCATCCATATCTTGTATAGTGGGCTAAGAGGCTCCATGGATTATCAAGTTGGGTTCCACCCATAGGATGCTCCATGGATGCTCCATGGGAGTTACAAACCCATGGGTCATGGAAATGAAGAGTCATGACACATTAGGGTTTACATGGTGTAACCCTAGATGTGTCAACACTATATAAGAATCCCATTCTCCACCAAAATCGGCTACACATATGAAACAAGAGGGCTAGGATGATTTCAAGAAGTGTGTATTCTCCCAAAAGTCTTTCCAAGAGCATTTGGTGTTGTGTGAAGCATTTGAGGCATCACACTTGGGGTGCTAGGCTCACAAGGTTTCAAGAAACATAAGCAACAACAAGGTAAGTTATTCTATCTTTCACTCAAGTTAAAAATTGTTCCCCATGTATGCTAGATAGGAATATAACCTTGGAATTCAACTTTGCATGATAATTAGGCAAACATAGATCCAAGGTTATTAGGGTTGCATGTACACTTAGGAAGTGTTAGAATGCTCAAAACCCATCAGTGGTATCAGAGCCTAGGCTTGTTTGTTTGTTATTTGTGCTAAAAAGTTGAAAAAAGTCAAAAAACTTGTTGTCTGCCTGATGAAATCGCCGAGTCTATGGGGGGACTCGCCGAGTTCACTTGTATCTTCAACCTACTCGCCGAGTAGGTTCATGCACTCGGCGAGTAGGAGCCTCAGAATGCAGATTTTCGACTTTAGTTGTTGGAAATGGACTAGAAACATTAACCTAAACTGTTTTGGTACTTGAAAACTTATTTTAGATGGAGTAATGTCTTTCCTAATCCATTTACAACAAGTAGTTATCAAAGTTACAAAGTTGTAAGTGTAATTTTGATTCATGATAGTGTTCATGTTCATGTTCTTGATCTTATGATGTTTAGATGATCATAGGAATTGTTTGTAACCTATGTGGTAGATTAATTCTTGATCATTATGTGTTTTAATGGAGTCCATAACTTGTCCTCAAGTTATGGAAAACCAAAAGTCACTTTGCTTTAAAACCATTAAAAGAACACATGGGTTATAAAAATGAAGAGTCTTCATTTTTAATACCCTAATAAACTCGTAAGTTACAAGAAATGAAAAGTTTTGAAAGTTTACAAAACTTGCCCTCAAGTTTTGGAACAAGTAAAGTCATGCTAAAACTTTAGTTCCAAACCTTTAGAATTTTAATAGTTAAAATTCTACCCTTATACTTATAATATTATAAGCTAATAATAATATATATATGTATAAGATCAAAGTCGTCTTACCGCAAGTACGCCTCATTCACGACGTCGGTCTATAAGGTGGGTATAAGGTTGTTGCCTATAAAATGGCAACTTAATGGGTGTCCACTCTCACCCACCGCTTGCTTGACTGGTAGAGGGTCGTTAGCCGAACGGGTAGGACAAGGACTTATAAATTCTCATTAAAAGAATGATGAATATTATAAAGTAACTAAATGTTTTATTAAATTCCCAATCATAGTTACTTTAGGAAAAATGTGAATAAGGTGCTAATCCATGAAATTACAGTTTACACTTCATTTAAGTCGTTGGTGGAGCGTGTGTGGTTAACCGACACACTAACTTGGACTTAACAAGGTAGGTAAAGGGTGACTTAAGGTTTATTATAGTATCGGTGGAGCGTGTGTTGTTTACCGGCACATCGATTGAGTGATAAACTTTAAGGGTACCAAGTGATTTGCATGGTTACTTCACACCTCGTTTTGTGATCCTTGGTATCCCAGTCAGAAAACTTGGAGGGCATACTCGAGATTGAAACATGCCCTTGAAAAGTTCATTGAATCTCAAAGAATCTAGGAATTTCTAAGAACCAATCAAAAATCTAATATTTAATATTTCGGTTTTCATGGTGGAAATTGGTGAATCGTCATTCACCTACCTTTCAAATATGTTATAGCTTGGAATACGGCATACCTCTTCTAAGTTATAATATATTGTGATTGGATCCTAGCCTTAATATTACACTTGGGTGTTTTATTAAGGACTCTTTTAATATCTAAACTAATCTTGTCCTCTTCCTTCACATGTCTTCAAACAATGCTGCTTCTGGCTCTAATCCTAATGGCTCCTTTCCCCTTATGAACTTGTGTGGGAAAGTCACTTTTGATGGATCCAACTTCAATGAGTGGATCAGAAACATCAGGATGATTACCCGCTACGAGGACAAAGAATATGTCCTTGACAAGGAGCTTAAAGAGATTGATGAGACCACTGCAACTCCCCAGGAGATTGCTGACTTTCAGGCACATGAAAGGATGCTACTAAAGTGGCATGCATCATGATGGCCACGATGATAGCGGAACTCCAAAAGTCCTATGAGGATTTCTACCCTTATGAAATGCACCAAGATCTGATGGAAAGATACCATCAAAGTGCACGACAAGAGAGGTATGAAATCATCTGCTCCATGATAACAACCATGATGAAGGACGGGGAATCCATCACAAGCCACATGCAGAAAATGCAAAGGTCACACTCAGCAAACTTCAGGGACTTCTCAAGACCACTGAAACAGGTCTTAAGGGGAAGTCGGTTGTTAACACTCCTACTCCAAACTCCACTTCGGTTTTGGCAATCGGGAAAAGTCGAGGGAAGAAGAGAAAGAGCTCTTCAAAGGGTACCAAGGCTCGGACCCTTGATGGCTCTTCTTCAAGTGGAACCAAGAAAGGTTTCGTCACTCCTTCTTCTGACCTAAAAGAGGCTGAATGCTTCTATTGCCATGAAAAATCACATTGGAAGCGGAACTGCCCAAAATACCAGCAAGATATGAAGGATGGGAAAGTTAAACCCAACCATGCATGTATTTACACTATCATTTCTAATAACTCACCCCATTCTAAATCTTGGGTCCTTGATACCGGTTGTGGTATTCATATTTGTTGTGACTTGCAGGGACTATGAAGAAGTGAGAATGTGGAGCAAGGAAGAATAAACTTAATCATGGGGAATAGGAAAGTTACACCTGTCACCAAGATTGGAGTTTATACTTTGTCGCTAAGTAGTGGGTTAAATTTAGATTTGAATAAATGTTGTTATTCGCCAGAAATGGCAAGAAATATTATTTCCTTTCATGTATTGTACAAACAAGTGTTTACCTTTTCATTTAATAATGAAGTTGGTTCTATTGATGCTTTCTTTAATAATGTTCTTTATTTTAAAGCATTACCTTGTGATGGTGTGTATGAAGTTGTGTTTGTTGTAGATAACTTAGGAAATAATGTGATGTGTATTGATTCTATTAACAATAATAACTTGGATAAAGCATCATTATGGCATTGTCGTCTTGGACATATAAGCAAGAAACACATATGCCAACTCCAAAAGGATGGAGTCTTGGAGTCGTTTGACCTAAAGTCAGATGATAGTTACGAATCATGCTTACTTGGAAAAATAACAAAGTCACCCTTAACAGGCTCGTGTGAGAGGGGTGAAGGTTTGTTGGACCTTGTACACACAGATGTGTGTGGTGATGGGTTTTGAGCATTCTAACACTTCCTAAGTGTACATGCAACCCTAATAACCTTGGATCTATGTTTGTCTAATTATCATGCAAAGTTGAATTCCAAGGTTATATTCCTATCTAGCATATATGGGGAACAATTTTAACTTGAATCATGGATAGAATAACTTACCTTGTTGTTGCTTGTGTTCCTTGAAACCTTGTGAGCCTAGCACCCCAAGTGTGATGCCTCAAATGCTTCACACAACACCAAATGCTCTTGGAAAGACTCTTGAGATAATACACACTTCTCAAAATCGGCCAAGCCCTCTAGTTTCTTAGTGTTCAACTTGTGTAGCCAATTTTGTGGAGAATGGGTCTCTTATATAGTGTTGACACATCTAGGGTTACACCATGTAAACCCTAATGTGTCATGACTCTTCATTTCCATGACCCATGGGTTTGTAACTCCCATGGAGCATCCTATGGGTAGAACCCAACTTGATAATCCATGGAGCCTCTTAGCCCACTATATAAGATATAGATGATTTACATAAACAACCCATATATTTAATTAGTTATCCTTTGATCACTTAATTAATTCCAAATTAATTCTTTGATCAACTAATCAAATAATATTATTAATATATTAGAACTTATAATATATTAATAATCTCCAAGTGTTATTTCTCTCATTTAGTCTATCCAATTGCATGGTGCCATGCAACCCAAATGGACCATGCCGGGTCGGGTCAAGTACATACCAGAAATAGTTATGGACTTAGACACCTTATCCAACAGTCTCCCACTTGGATAAGTCTAATAACTATATCTCTAGTACTTCAGGAACCGACCGGCAATCGTAGCTCTTTCAAGGTCTCTCGGAACTGAGAAGATGATGGTACGCCATTTAAGATAAGTGATCATATAATCCTCCGTTCTAGATATCAGCCGGACAAATACATGGAACATAATCTTGCTTATTGTCCAACATTTGTTTCCCGATTTCCGATTTGTTTGACATAGAACTTAATTGAACACATCAACTTAGTTCTGACCGGGCCCGGTACATGGGTCAAAACAAAATCATCGAGGGGCCCAGATATCAGCTTCTAATCCAAGAAGGAACAGAAAAACTTTGACTCATATGTTTGTTCTACCACTCATTGAATTACACACAAAAGTACGTTTTATAACATCGAGTTACCAATGCGGTTTCGTACAGTCAATGCATAACCAACTTGTAAGTAACAAATCATATCTCTAGCTTTGAAGACTTATATGATATTACCGTCTCACGATCACTCGAGATAGAATTCCATGAAGTGATTCCAGTGAGCGTGGGTTGAATCCAATGCTCAGAACTTATGAGCACTCATGATTGTTGTAGCCTTGTCCAAGACCTCTACAACCAAACATGACAGTCTTGATTCATATCTACTTCCAACATATGATCGATTGTGGAGGTTTGAATAATATGTTATACCAAACAAAATTATTCTGGAAGTCAAAACATGCAAAAGAAATATAGTAAACGATCGACAAGAGATAGTAACACTTTACTCATAAATAAAATACTTTTTATTCATCATCAAATGTCAATTACACTTTACAAATTTCGAGATTATCTAACTAATAAATCTAATATCATCCTTCAGCCCTGTGCTCCGAGCATGCTGAAGATGCTTAACCCGAGTCAGTCCCTTTGTGAGGGGATCTGCCGGATTCTCATCTAATGATACCCTCTTTGCCACGAGGTGTCCTTCTTCGATCCGATGTCTAATGAAATGGTATTTTCTGTCGATGTGCCTGGATCTCCCATGATCCCTTGGTTCCTTGGCTAAGGCAACAGCACTTTCACTATCACAGAAAATTTCCATTGGCTCTTTAATAGCTGGTACAACTCCAAGGTCTCCAATGAAGTTCTTCAGCCATATCGCCTCATTTGCTGCCTCGCTAGCTGCAATATACTCTGATTCACAAGTAGAATCTGCCACTGTCTCTTGCTTGGAACTCTTCCAAGAAATTGCTCCTCCGTTTAGGGTAAAGACCCAGCCTGACTGAGAGCGGAAATTATCCCTATCAGTCTGGAAGCTAGCATCACTATACCCTACAACTCTCAAGTCATCACTCCCACCGAGGGTAAGAACCCAGTCCTTAGTCCTCCGTAGGTACTTGAGGATACTCTTTACCGCAGTCCAGTGTGCCTTGCCAGGGTTCGCCTGATACCTGCTAACCATGCTCAAGGCAAAAGCTACATCGGGTCGAGTACACGTCATAGCATACATGATCGATCCTACAGCCGAAGCGTAAGGTGTTCGACTCATTTCTGCTATCTCAGCCTCAGTGCTAGGGCTTTGTGTCTTACTCAATCTGGTGTTACTCTGGATGGGTAACTCTCCTTTCTTGGAATCCTGCATGCTGAATCTCTTCAGCACCTTATCCAAGTAGGTACTCTAATTAAGTCCAATTAGTCTTTTACTCCGATCTCTCAAGATCCTTATCCCTAGAATATAGGCAGCTTCACCAAGGTCCTTCATAGCGAAACACTTCCCAAGCCAGGACTTTACTTCCTGCAGGGTTGGAATGTCGTTTCCTATGAGTAGTATGTCATCCACATACAATACCAAAAAGCTAACTATACTCCCACTAGCCTTGACATACACACAAGATTCATCTTCACTCCTAGAAAAGCCAAATTCCTTGACCTTTTCATCAAAACAAAGATTCCATCTACGAGGTGCTTGCTTCAATCCATAAATGGATTTCTCAAGCTTACACACTCTATTAGGGTACTCGTTGCTGACAAAACCCTCTGGCTGACTCATGTAAACATCTTCAGCCAACTTCCCATTAAGGAAAGCGGTTTTGACATCCATCTGCCATATTTCATAATCATGAAATGCAGCTATGGCCAACAGAACCCGAATAGACTTAATCTTGGCTACTGGAGAAAAGGTCTCATCATAATCCACTCCAGGAATTTGAGAGAAGCCCTTTGCAACCAGTCTAGCCTTATAAGTGTGTACTTTACCATCCATCTCGGTCTTCTTCTTGAAGACCCATTTGCACCCTACTGTCTTACGACCTGGTACATTTTCAACCAAGTTCCAAACTTGATTGTCATACATGGATTGTATCTCGCTATCCATAGCCTCTTTCCATTTAGCAGACTCGGGGCCTGCCATGGCTTCCTCGTAGCTGTTAGGGTCATCTTGACTTACTAGTGTCTCATCACTAATAAGTGTCTCACCTTCTGCAGTAATATGGAAACCATAGTAATGCTCAGGTGCATTCCTAACTCTCGTGGAACGTCTCAGAGGTACAGATTTGTCAATTTGCTCAACAGGAGTTTCCTCCTCAAGTTGAGGGCTAGAGTTTGAAGTTCCTTCACCGCTTGATTCTTGAATTTCTTCAAGATCAATTTGCCTCCCACTGTCTCCTTGGCTTATAAACTCTCTTTCTCGAAAGACTCCTCTTCTTGCTACAAAAACCACATTGTCACTAGGTCTGTAGAAGAGGTAACCAAAGGATCGCTGTGGGTAACCGATGAAAATACACCTCTCGCTTCGAGGTTCGAGCTTATCATGAGTCTCGCGTCTCACGAAAGCCTCGCAACCCCAAATCTTGATGTGGTCTAGTTTAGGTACTTTACCAGTCCACATCTCGTGAGGAGTTTTGGCAACTTTCTTTGTAGGGACTAAATTAAGAATATGGGCGGCAGTCTCTAAGGCATACCCCCAGAATGAGATTGGTAGCGAAGCTCGACTCATCATGGAACGAACCATATCCAACAAGGTTCGATTACGACTCTCTGCCACACCATTCAACTGTGGTGTCCTGGGAGGTGTCAATTGTGAGACTATCCCACATTCCCTTAGATAGTCGAGGAACTCTGAACTAAGATACTCACCACCACGATCGGATCGAAGCATCTTAATGTTCCTGCCCAATTGATTCTCGACTTCCTGTTTAAATTCCTTAAACCTCTCGAAAGTCTCTGACTTATGCTTGATCAAGTAGACATATCCATATCTACTATAATCATCAGTAAAAGTCAAATAATAACGATTAGCATCCCTTGTGGCATGTTTGAATGGTCCACACACATCCGTGTGTATAAGGTCCAACAAACCTTCACCCCTCTCACACGAACCTGTGAAGGGTGACTTTGTCATTTTTCCAAGTAAGCATGATTCGCAACTATCATCTGACTTTAGGTCAAACGACTCCAAGACTCCATCCTTTTGGAGTTGGCCTATGCGTTTCTTGCTTATATGTCCAAGACGACAGTGCCATAAATATGCTTTATCCAAGTTATTATTAGTAGAATCAATACACAAAACATTATTTCCTAAGTTATCTACAACAGATACAGCTTCATACACACCATCACAAGGTAATGCTTTAAAATAAAGAACATTATTAAAGAAAGCATCAATAGAACCAACTTCATTATTAAATGAAAAGGTAAACCCTTGTTTGTACAAAGCATGAAAGGAAATAATATTTCTTGCCATTCCTGGCGAATAACAACACTTATTCAAATCTAAACTAAACCCACTACTTAGCGATAAAGTATAAACTCCAATCTTGGTAACAGGTATAGCTTTCCTATTCCCCATGATCCAGTTTATCCTTCCTTGCTCCATATCCTCACTTCTTCTTAGTCCCTGCAAGTCACAACAAATGTGAATACCACAACCGGTATCAAGGACCCAAGAATTAGAATGGGGTGAGTTATTATAAATGATAGTGTAAATACCTGCATGGTTGGGTTTAACTTTCCCATCCTTGACATCTTGCTGGTATTTTGGGCAGTTCTGCTTCCAATGAGCCTTTTCATGGCAATAGAAGCATTCAGCCTCTTTTGGGTCAGAAGAAGGAGTAATGAAACCTTTCTTGGTTCCACTTGAAGAAGAGCCATCAAGGGTCCGAGCCTTGGTACCCTTAGAAGAGCTCTTTCTCTTCCTCCCTCGACTTTTCCCGATTGCCAAAACCGGAGTAGAGTTTGGAGTAGGAGTGATAGCAACCGACTTCCCCTTAAGACCTGTTTCTGCGGTCTTGAGAAGTCCCTGAAGTTTGCTGAGGGTGACTTCTTCCTTGTTCATGTGATATGTCATGCGGAATTGATCATAGCACGATGGTAAGGAATGCAAAATAATATCTATTGCAAGATCCTCCGGGAAGTTCACATTAAGCTTCAGCAAACGATCCACATACCTTTGCATTTTCTGATGATTAAAGTAGATATGGATATGTCTACTTAATCAAGCATAAGTCAGCGACTTTCGAAAGGTTTAAGGAATTTAAACAGGAAGTCGAGAATCAATTGGGCAGGAACATTAAGATGCTTCGATCCGATCGTGGTGGTGAGTATCTTAGTTCAGAGTTCCTTGACTATCTAAGGGAATGTGGGATTGTCTCACAATTGACAACTCCCAGGACACCACAGTTGAATGGTGTGGCAAGAGGCGTAATCGAACCTTGTTGGATATGGTTCGTTCCATGATGAGTCGAGCTTCACTACCAATCTCATTCTGAGGGTATGCCTTAGAGACTGCCGCCCATATTCTTAATCTAGTCCCTACAAAGAAAGTTGCCAAAACTCCTCACAAGATGTGGACTAGTAAAGTACCCAACCTAGACCACATCAAGATTTGGGGTTGCGAGGCTTTCGTGAGACGCGAGACTCATGATAAGCTCGAACCGCGAAGCGAGAGGTGTATTTTCATCAGCTACCCACAAAGATCCTTTGGTTACCTCTTCTACAGACCTAGTGATAATGTGGTTTTTGTAGCAAGAAGAGGAGTCTTTCGAGAGAGAGAGAGAGTTTATAAGCCAAGGAGACAGTGGGAGGCAAATTGATCTTGAAGAAATTCAAGAGTCAAGCGGTGAAGGAACTTCAAACCCTAGCCCTCAACTTGAGGAGGAAACTCCTGTTGAGCCAATTGACGAGTCTATACCTCTGAGGCGTTCCACAAGAGTTAGGAATGCACCTGAGCATTACTATGGTTTCCATATTACTGCGGAAGGTGAGAAACTTATTAGTGATGAGACACTAGTAGGTCTGGATGAACCTAACAACTACACGGAAGCCATGGCAGGCCCTGAGTCTGCTAAATGGAATAAGGCTATGGATAGCGAGATACAATCCATGTATGAGAATCAAGTTTGGAACTTGGTTGAGAATGTACCAGGTCGTAAGACTGTAGGGTGCAAATGGATCTTCAAGAAGAAGACCGACATGGATGGTAATGTACACACTTATAAGGCTAGACTGGTTGCAAAGGGCTTCTCTCAAATTCCTGGAGTGGACTATGATGAGACCTTTTCTCCAGTAGCCAAGATTAAGTCTATTAGGGTTATGTTAGCCATAGCTGCATTTCATGACTATGAAATTTGGCAAATGGATGTCAAAACCGCTTTCCTTAATGGAAAGTTGACTGAAGATGTTTACATGAGTTAGCCAGAAGGTTTTGTCAGCAACGAGTACCCTAATAGAGTGTGTAAGCTTGAGAAATCCATTTATGGATTAAAGCAAGAACCTCGCAGATGGAATCTTTGCATTGATGAAAGGGTCAAGAAATTTGGCTTTTCTAGGAGTGAAGATGAATCTTGTGTGTATGTCAAGGCTAGTGAGAGTATAGTTAGCTTTTTGGTATTGTATGTGGATGACATACTACTCATAGGAAATGACATCCCAACTCTGCAGGAAGTTAAGTCCTGGCTTGGTAAGTGTTTCTCTATGAAGGACCTAGGAGACGCTGCCTATATTCTAGGGATAAAGATCTTGAGAGATCGGAGCAAAAGACTAATTGGACTTAGTCAGAGTACCTAATTGGATAAGGTGCTGAAGAGATTCAGCATGCAGGACTACAAGAAAGGAGAGTTACCCATCCAGAGTAACACCAGATTGAGTAAGACACAAAGCCCTAGCACTGAGGCTGAGATAGCAGAAATGAGTCGAATACCTTATGCTTCGGCTGAAGGATCGATCATGTATGCTATGATGTATACCCGACCTGATGTAGCCTTTGCCCTGAGCATGGTTAGCAGGTATCAGGGGAACCCTGGCAAGGCACACTGGACTGCGGTAAAGAATATCCTCAGGTACGTACGGAGGACTAAGGACTGGGTCCTTACACTCGGTGGGAGTGATGACTTGAGAGTTGTAGGGTATAGTGATGCTAGCTTCCAGACTGATAGGGATAATTTCCATTCTCAGTCGGGCTGGGTCTTTACCCTAAACGGAGGAGCAATTTCTTGGAAGAGTTCCAAGCAAGAGACAGTGGCTGATTCAACTTGTGAATCAGAGTATATTGCAGCTAGCGAGGCGGCAAAGGAGGCGATATGGCTGAAGAACTTCATTGGAGACCTTGGAGTTGTACCAACTATTAAAGAGCCAATGGAAATTTTATGTGATAGCGAAAGCGATGTTGCCTTAGCCAAGGAACCAAGGGATCACGAGAGATCCAGACACATCGACAGAAAATACCATTTTATCAGACATCGAATAGAAGAAGGACTCCTCGTGGCAAAGAGGGTATCATCGGATGAGAACCCAGCAGATCCCCTCACGAAGGAACTGACTCGGGTTAAGCATCTCCAGCATGCTCGGAGCATAGGGCTGAAGGATGATATTAGATTTAGTAGTTAGATAACCTCGAAGTTTGTAAAGTGTAATTGACATTAGATGATGAATAAAAGGTGTTTTATTTATGAGTAAAGTGTTGCTATCTCTTTTCGATCGTTTACTATATTTCTTTTGCATGTTTTGACTTCCAGAATAATTTTGTTTGGTATAACATATTATTCAAACCTCCACAGTCGGTCATATGTCGGAAGTAGGTATCAATCAAGACTGTCATGATTGGTTGCAGAGGTCTACGGTGTTGGACAAGGCTACAACAATCATGAGTGCTCATAAGTTCTGAGCATTGGGCTCAACCCACGCTCACTGGAATCACTTCATGGAATTCATCTCGAGTGATCGTGAGACGGTAATATCATATAAGTCTTCAAACCTAGAGATATGATTTGTTACTTACAAGTTGGTTGTGCATTGATTGTACGAAAACGCATTGGTAACTCGATGTTATAAAACGTGCTTTTGTGTATAATTCAATGAGTGGTAGAACAAACATATGAGTCGAAGTTTATTTGTTCCTTCTTGGATTAGAAGCTGATATCTGGGCCCCTCGATGATTTTGTTTTGACCTATGTACTGGGCCCGGTCAGAACTAAGTTGATGTGTTCAATTAAGTTCTTTGTCAAACAAATCGAAAATCGGGAAACAAACTGCTGGACAATAAGTAAGGCATTGTTCCATGTATTTGTTCGGCTGATATCTAGAACAGAGGATTATATGATCACTTATCTTAAATGGCGTATCAACATCTTCTCAGTTCCGAGAGACCTTGAAAGAGCTACGATTGTCGGTCGGTTCCTGAAGTACTGGAGTTATAGTTATTAGACTTATCCAAGTGGGAGGCTGTTGGATAAGGTGTCTAAGTCCATAACTGTTTCTGGTCAGTACTTCACCCGACCCGGCATGGTCCATTTGGGTTGCATGGCACCATGCAATTGGATAGACTAAATGAGAGAATTAACACTTGGAGATTATTAATATATTATAAGTTCTAATATATTAATAATATTATTTGATTAGTTTGATGAAGAATTAATTTAGAATTAATTAAGTGATCAAAAGATAACTAATTAAATATATGGGTTGATTATGTAAATTATCCATATCTTGTATAGTGGGCTAAGAGGCTCCATGGATTATCAAGTTGGGTTCCACCCATAGGGTGCTCCATGGATGCTCCATGGGAGTTACAAACCCATGGGTCATGGAAATGAAGAGTCATGACACATTAGGGTTTACATGGTGTAACCCTAGAGGTGTCAACACTATATAAGAATCCCATTCTCCACCAAAATCAGCTACACATATGAAACAAGAGGGCTAGGCCGATTTCAAGAAGTGTGTATTCTCTCAAAAGTCTTTCCAAGAGCATTTGGTGTTGTGTGAAGCATTTGAGGCATCACACTTGGGGTGCTAGGCTCACAAGGTTTCAAGGAACATAAGCAACAACAAGGTAAGTTATTCTATCTTTCATTCAAGTTAAAAATTGTTCCCCATGTATGCTAGATAGGAATATAACCTTGGAATTCAACTTTGCATGATAATTAGACAAACATAGATCCAAGGTTATTAGGGTTGCATGTACACTTAGGAAGTGTTAGAATGCTCAAAACCCATCACCATACACATTGACAGAGAATTGTATTTTTTTGATCTTAGGATATGTTTTATTATGATGATATTTGACGAACATGAGATTTGAAAATATTGTATGAGTTTTATATTGTTTGAAAAATGAAAAATTGTTTTAAATTTTCACATCGTTACATAGTTTGGGCCAATGATCCATGATTGATTAGTGATGGACAAAGTATATTTAAGAGTCCATGAAGTGTTAGTCCATAAGGCTTATCATATGGATTATTGGATTAAAGGCCCAAGGAATGAATTATGGTTTACAAGTTGAAACCCCAGGAATTCGACACTATAAAAGTAACCCCTTAGCTCCAAATTCACCACCCTAAGGGTTCTAAGAGAACCCTAGCCGATTTTGGTGGTTCTAGCCTCTCTCTTAAAGTCCTCCACTATTCATGGTGTTTGTGACTTGTTTGAGGCATCACACTTGAGGTGGTAAGCTCTTGAAACGCCAACAACTACAAGCTACAAAGAAGAGGTATTCTTCTAACTAGTTTTATGATTCACGTACCAAATTTGTATTCTATATAGGTTTCATGCTTTGGATAACTTTTGTTACATGTATAACTAGAGAAAACTTAGATCAAAGGAATTGGGGTTGTATGTGCACCATAGGAGTGTTATAGTACACAAAGCCCAACACATATTTGCCTTGGTATTGTTTGATTCGGCGACTACCCAATCTTTTGTATCTCTTGTGCTTAGCAAGAGGTTTATTGGAGCTCCAGGGGAGTTGGATCGCCCATTAGAGGTTACGATTTCAGCTGATCGATATGTCTGGGTATCAAGGGTTCATCGGGATTGTGTTTTAGAGATGTTCAGCGAGCAGTATCCGATCAATCTGGTTTCTATTCCTTTACGTAGGAACAAGGTTATAGTTTGGGATGGACTGGGTGAGCCCCAATGGGGCGGTGATTTAGTGTGAGCGACAGATGGTGCCTGTTTCGGCCCCCAAATGGGGGAGAGTTAGTGGTCCATGGAGAGTGTAACATCCCGACTCCCAGGTATAATATTTAACTAATTTACATTCATAATGTCAGAGCAACTCGACGAGTTGGATGCCCCAACTCGCCGAGTAGAGTAGTTAATGGCCACTTGATTTTTAGAGTCTACTCGACGTGTTGTGAGATCGGAGGGTCTTTACTAAGATACAGGACCGAAGGGTCAAACCCAAGTTGTGAGACCGGAGGTCTTCACTGAGACACATGACTGTAGTTTCCACACCGAGCCGTGAGACCAGAGGGTCCTCACCGAGACACATGACCGCAGGGTCCATGTCGAGTTATAGCCATGAGAGACTTATTATCTGTGTATGTGGTATTTTGGGGAACTCACTAGTGCTTATGGAGTTGTGTGTTATGAGGAGAATTATCTGACACATGAGCAGCATGCAGCGTTTGAGGCCCTAATACAGAGATTGTGTGAGGTGCCAATTCTGACACTGCCGGAGAGTGTTGAGGATTTTGTTTTTTATTTTGATGTGTCGATCACGGGTTTGGGTGCGGTTTTAATGCATAATAGTCGTGTTATTGCTTACGCTTTGAGGCAGATGAAGCCTCATGAGACGAATTATCCGATGCATGATTTGGAGCTGGGGGTTGTAGTTTTTGACCTCAAAAATTGGCAACATTACCTCTATGGGGTCCGTTGTACTATTTACACGTATCACAAAAGCATGAGGTACATGATGGATCAGTCGAATCTCAACAAGAGGCAGCGTCGTTGGTTGGATGGGGTGAAGGATTATGATTGTGAGATCTTTTACCATCTAGGGAAGTCCAATGTGGTGGCCGATGCTGTCAATCGCAAGGCGGTTGCAACTCCGTTAAGGGATATCTGTATGAGGATGATAGTGATTACCCCACTCTTGGAGCATCATTGACAGGATCAGGTTGAGGTTATGAAGGAAGAGCACCGAAAGAGTGAGAACATAGAGGTTTAGGTGACTTCCTTCGATTATGATAGTTGGGGGTTATTAACTTTCCATCGGAGGGTGTGGGTTCCTTATTGGGAAGGTACACGTTAGGTTCTGATGGAGGAGGAGCACGAATCAACATTTTTCATTCATCCCGGGCCGACAAAGATGTATAGAGACCTTTGTCCTCATTATTGGAGGCCCTACATGAATCAAGATGTAGCTTGGTATATGGAGAGGTGGTTGACTTGCAGGAAAATCAAGGTCGAGTTCCAGCGACCACACGTCAAGATGCAGCCATTAGACATTCTCGTTTTGAAATAGAAAGAGATTACCATGGATTTCATTATGAAGTTGCCTCGGACAGTGCATAGAGTGGATTCGATTTGGGTCATCATGGATCGATTGACCAAGAGCGTACATTTTATTCTAATTCAGGAGAGTATCTATGCGGAGACATTAGCAGACATTTATATCTCTCGGTTCCTTGGTCAAGGCAACCGCTCCTTCATTATCACAGAAAATCTCCATGGGCTCCTTTATGGCAGGTACAACTCCAAGGTCACCAATAAAGTTCTTCAGCCATATTGCCTCCTTTGATGCTTCGCTCGCTGCAATGTACTCTGATTCGCACGTTGAATCAGCTACAGTTTCTTGCTTGGAACTTTTCCAAGTCACTGCTCCTCCATTTAGGGTAAAAACCCAGCCCGACTGCGAATGGTAGTTGTCCCTATCGGTCTAGAAACTCGCGTCACTATACCCTCGCACCTTCAAGTCATCACTCCCTCCGAGGACTAAAAACCATTCCTTCGTCCTCCGAAGGTACTTAAGCATATTCTTCACCGCAATCCAATGGGCTCTGCCAGGATTCCCTTGATATCTGCTAACCATGCTCAAAGCAAAGGCTACATCAGGGCGAGTACAAGTCATAGCATACATGATTGAGCCAACTGCGGAAGCGTATGGTACTCGGCTCATTTCTTCTATTTCAGCTTCGGTACTCGGACTTTGAGTCTTACTTAACTTGGCATTACTTTGTATCGTTAATTCTCCCTTCTTCGAGTTTTCCATACTAAAACGCTTTAGTACCTTCTCTAAGTAAGTATTCTGACTAAGTCCTATTAGTTTCTTACTTCTTTCTCTTACTATCCTTATTCCCAAAATATAGGAAGCCTCTCCGAGGTCCTTCATAGTGAAGCACTTCCCGAGCCAGGACTTAACTTCCTGCAGAGTCGGGACGTCATTTCCTATGAGTAATATGCCTTCGACATATAGAACGAGAAAGCTAACTATACTCCCACTGGCTTTGACATATACACATGATTCATCTTCGCTTCATACAAATCCAAACTCTTTGACTTTCTCATCGAAGCAAAGATTCCATCTGCGAGATGCTTGCTTAAGTCCATAAATGGACTTCTCAAGCTTACACACTCTATTCGGATGCTTCAGATCCACAAACCCCTCTGGCTGAGCAATGTAAACATCCTCAGCCAATTTTCCATTGAGGAAAGCGGTCTTGACATCCATTTGCCAAATCTCATAATCATGAAATGCGGAAATTGCTAGCATCAGTCTAATAGATTTTATCTTCGCAACTGGTGAGAAGGTCTCATCATAGTCAACTCTGGGAGTTTGAGTAAAGCCCTTCGTGACCAATCGTGCTTTATATGTGTGTACGTTTCCATCCACGTCGGTCTTCTTCGTGAAGATCCATTTGCACCCAACGGTCTTACGTCCGGGCACATTATCAACCAAATTCCAAACTTGGTTATCATACATTTATTGGATCTCGCTATCCATTGCCTCTTTCCATTTTGCAGACTCCGAGCCTGCCATGGCTTCCTTATAGCTATTAGGTTCATCAAGGTTTATTAGTGTACCATCAGTAATATACGTGTCCCCTTTGGTAGTAATATGAAAACCATAAAACTGGGGTTGAACTCTAACTCTTTCGGAACGTCTAAGAGGTAAGGACTCGTCAATCGGTTCAATTGGAGTTTCCTCCTCGGGTTGAGCGCCGGCGGTAGAGGTTCCTTCATCTATCGACTCTTGAATCTCTTCAAGCTCGATTTGCCTCCCACTGTCTCCTTGGCTTATGAGTTCTCACTCTCGGAAAACTCCTCTCCTCGCAACGAAGACAACATTGTCCTTCGATCTATAGAAGAGATATCCAAAGGATTTCTGCGGGTAGCCGATGAAAATACATTGCTCACTACGAGGTTCGAGCTTGTCGTGAGTGTCTCGTCTTATGAAAGCCTCACAACCCCAAACCTTGATATGTGCCAACGAGGGAGCTTTCCCTGTCCACATCTCGTGATGTGTTTTGGCAACCTTCTTAGTAGGGACTCGGTTAAGGATATTGGCGGCAGTCTCTAAGGCATACCCCCAAAAAGAGATAGGAAGTGAAGCACGACTCATCATAGAGCGAACCATGTCTAACAAGGTTCGATTACGCCTTTCTGCCACACCATTCAATTGTGGTGTCCTAGGTGGCGTCAATTGTGAAACTATTCCACACTCCTTGAGATAATCGTGGAATTCAAGACTTAGGTACTCTCCTCCTCGATCGGATCGAAGCATCTTGATTTTCCTGCCCAATTGATTCTCCACTTCATTCTTGAACTCTTTGAACTTTTCAAAAGTTTCTGACTTTTGCTTGATTAAATAGATATACCCATATTTACTACAGTCATCGGTAAAAGTCACGTAGAAGCGGTTCCCATCCTTCGTGGTTCATCTAAACGGTCCACATACATTGGTATGTATTAGGTCCAATAGACCCTCACCCCTTTCGCAAGAACCAGCGAAGGGTGACTTAGTCATCTTTCCAAGCAAACAAGATTCGCATGTGTCATCTTCCCTAAGGTCGAATGACTCCAACACTCCATCTTTTTGGAGTTGGGCTATGCGTTTCTTGTTGACATGTCCAAGGCGATAATGCCACAAGGATGCTTTATCCATACTATTGGAAGAATCTATGTTTAAAACATCATTTCCTAATTTATCAACAATCATAACAGTTTCATAAATTCCATTACATTGTATAGCTTCAAAATAAAAGACACCATTTAGATAAGCCAAAATAGAACCATTCTCATTATTAAAAGAAAATCTAAAACCTTGTCTAAACAAACCATGAAATGAAATGATGTTTCTGGCCATTTCTGGCGAATAGCAACAATTGTTTAAATCTAAAGATAAATCATACCTAAGCACTAAAGAATACACTCCAATCTTGGTCACAGGCGACGATCTTCTGTTCCCCTTGATTAGATTTATCCTTCCATGCTCCACGTCTCTATTTCTTCTTAGTCCCTGCACATTAGAACAAATGTGGTAACCATAACTGGTATCAAGAACCCATGAAATATCGTGAGATGAATCGTTAGATTTAATTGTGTATATACATGCGAAAGATGGCTTGATCTTTCCTTCCTTGATGGCTTGCAGGTACTCTGGGCAGCTTCTCTTCCAATGTCCTATCTTGTGGCAGTGGTGGCACTCTGCCTCCTTTGGGTTAGGGCAGGGTTTAGCAGGATCAACTTTGGTCCCACTAGAAGAGGCACCATCTCAGGCTTTAACCTTGCGATAGTTCTTAGACAAAGCCTTCCTCTTCTTTCACTTTCCTTTTCCAATGGCCAAGACAGGAGTAGCGGGCGGATTGGGAGTTGGTGCAACAGACTTGTCCTTGAAGTTGCTCTTAGCGACCCTCAAGAGACCTTGGAGTTTGCTTAGGGTGACCTCCTCTTTGTTCACGTGGTAGGTCATCCTAAATTGATTGTAGCTTGGAGGCAAAGAGTGAAGCACCATGTCGATCACCAAGTCTTCCCCAAAGTCAACATTCAACTTGCGGAGACGGTCGACATACCTTTGCATCTTTTGCAGGTGCACGGTAAGAGACTCTCCATGACCCATCTTAGCGGAAATCATGTTAGTGAAAATCTCATAACGCTCTTGTCTCGTGTTTTGATGGTATCTCTCCAATAAGTCTTGGTGCATCTCGTACGGGTACATGTCCTCATAGGACTTTTGGAATTCGGAGTTCATAGTGGCTATCATGATGCAATGTACCTTCGTTGCATCACGCTCGTGAGTTTCAAAAGTGGTCATTTCAGCCAGAGTAGCAATTTCAGGGTTGATTTTCTTGAGCTTCTCATCGAGGACATACTCCTTGTCCTCATAGCGAGCAATAGTGAGAATGTATCTTATCCATTCGCTAAAGTTCGTCCCATCGAAAGTGACCTTTTGACAAAGGCTCATCAATGTGAAAGAACTAGCAGCAGCGTTGTTTGCGTTCGAAATCTACAAATAGAAAGGACAAAGATAGATTAGAATATAAATCCCTAATTATCACCCAATAAGAAAAATTAGGGCTAGGATCCAACAAAAATATTTACATATTAGAATAGGGATGCCGTAATCCAACATGCAAATAAAATGAAGGTAAGTGAATGACGATTCACTAATTCCCCACCATAAAAAACATAACTTTAAGTCCTAAATGTATTGAGAATTCCTAGGTTCGGATGAGATTCATTGAAACTATTCAATGGCATGTCTAAATCTCGATATGCCCCTCTTGTTTGTGACTGGGATACTGAGGATCACAAAACGGGTGTGAATTACCATGCAAATTCACATGGTGCCTTCATTGTAACGATCACCTATTCGATGTGCTGGTAAACCACACACGCTCCATCGAACTATGACAAACAATGAGTCACCCTTTGCCACCTTCGCTTAGAACCAATTAGTGTGCCAGTAAACCACACACGCTCCACTAACTTCTTAGCAAGGTGCAAAGTGTAATTTCATGGGATTGCATCAATTCACTTTTCCTAAAGTAACTAAGATTGGGAAATTTTAAAAACATGTAGTTACTTTATATTTCTTATTATACTTTTAATGAGAGGATGAGGTTGCCCTATCCTACCCGTTCGGCTAACGACCCTCCACCGATCAAGCAAGCGGTGGGTGTGAGTGTACACCCATTAAGCACCATTTTATAGGCCGCAACCTTATACCCACCTTATAGATCGGCTTCGTGAATGAGGCCTACTAACGGTAAGACTAGCATTTTAGTTATACATATATATATTAATCTTGTAATATTATATTAGTATAGGGTTGTATTTTAAACTTGTAAAAATCTAGGGTTTGAAATTTAAATTGTCTAAATTAAAACTTTTAATCACAAAACATAAATTTCAAAACTTGAGGGCAAGTTTTAAACATTTAAAACGTAGAGGATCCAATAACAAATAATCTTAATTAACAATTAATTCCATAATTATCCATATTTGATTTATTTAAAGATCTCTTGCAAGATAATTACCAATTTAATCAAAATAATTAATTAATTATCACATAAGGAAATTAAATATTTTATTAATAGATAAATATCTTTAATTAGATCAAGATTATAGTCATATATATCAAAAAATCGGATTAGGGTTGATCTAATATGATAAAGGAAAGTTTCCATAAGATAAATATTAAAAAATCCCGTTTTTATCCTTTCCTGACGCTCAGACTCGCCGAGTGCACCATGGGACTCGCCGAGTCAGGCCAACTCGCCGAGTCCACCATGGGACTCGCCGAGTCCATGACTCAGAAACTCAAAAATCGAATTTTGCAAATAAGATTCAAACAAACAAGCAACAATTTAATAGAAACCAATCTAGGCTCTGATACCACTGATGGGTTTTGGCCATATGAATATTCCTATGTGCACATGCAAACCGTAATGCTTGGATCTAGGTTTTTCTAATTAAACATGCTTTCAATCCAAGACTTCTAATGACTAATTAGGTATAAGAACAATACAAAATCAGATATAGAAGTTTACCTTTGAATCTCTTGTTCGATCTTGTTGTCTTGGAGCTCTAGAGTCACAATTGTCACTCCTCTAATGGCTTACAAACACCAACTAGCAAGGAGGATGATTTGAGAGAGAGGAGAGGGAGGAAATCGGCTAGGGTTTTTTTTCTTTAGCAGAGGGTGTCGATTTCCCTTGCCCTAGGGGTCTATTTATACTTGTAAGGCTCCTAGGGTTTCACCCTTAAACCCTAGTTGGATAATCTTTATTCAAAGCAATCCTAATCCTTACCATAGATAAGCCTTGGACGGATTTAAGGCTATCCTAAGCCCTAGAATCGTCCAACCTTTATCCCTTAAGGATTCACAGCCCAAAGTGTAACTATCAAACAATTGACAGTTTATACCCTCTTATTTAATTAATCTCTTTAAGTCCCCAAATTAATACTAATTAATCTATGACTTATATTAATCAAATAACAATATTATTATTCTTTATATTATTCCCATAATATATTAATAATATCTATTCTATCATAATAAATCATCCTGTCAAGTTGCTATGGTGAAGGCAACCCAAAAGGACCATGCACAATTGGGTGAAATACTTGCCTAATATAGTTGCAGCCTTAGACACTATTCCAACAGATCAGACCTAGAATTTCAGGTTGGACATATGGTTCTCCTGAATGTGTCACCTTGGAAATGTGTAATCTGATTCAGGAAGTGGGGTAAACTGGGCCCCAGGTATATTGGTCCTTTCAGGGTTGTACCTCGGGTGGCCAGGGTAGCATACCGATTAGATCTTCCGGAGGAACGCAATCAGATGCACAACACTTTTCACGTCTCTCAGCTGCGGAAGTGTTTGGTTGGTGATTCCTTAGTGATTCAATTGGAGGATATATAAGTGGATGACCGCCTTATCTACATTGAGAGACAGATAGCGATCCTCGATAGGAAGACAAAGGCCTTGAGGAACAAGGCCGTATAATTGGTGAAGTTGCAGTGGAAACACTGAAAGGGTTCAACATGGACACGGGAGCCTTAGGATAAGATGATGGAGGATTACCCAGAGTTATTTGCAGTGGTAAACTTTGAGGACAAATTCTGTGTAACACCAAGATTTCAAAAAAACAAAAATTTTCATTTAATTAATCAATTTATTATTAAAGACACTTGCTTAGAAACTTATTCACATTCGAATTACAAAACGTAGTTTCATTTCCATTATAATAGAAGACCAGGATCCTCCAAAACACAACTCTTTCTTCGGTGTGTACAATCGAACCGTTGCCATCCCGCGTTACTGTAAGAACCTGAAACAACATAACATAAACAACGTAAGCACGAAGCTTAGTGAGTTCCCCAATATACCTTACGCACATACGCCTTCCGGCCCGGACCTTTCGGTCCACATAACATTGCCTTCCGGCCCGAATCTTTCGATCCACATAACATTGCCTTCCGGCCCGGATCTTTCGATCCACATAACATTGCCTTCCGGCCCGGATCTTTCGATCCACATAACATTGCCTTCCGGCCCGTGCACATATATAACACATAATACAAATACTCTAACACATAAAGCACATATATCATATATCATACCTGACCTTTCTGTCACATAATACCTTGCCTTCCGGCCCATATATAAACATGTATATCACGCGTAGCAGCTAACTTTCCATTTATAGCATATAACATAACACATAACATACTTGACCTTCCGGTCACACAATCAAACCCTTCCGGGTGAGGTATAGTGAGAAGACTCACCTCGCGGACACTGGAAGATAGCAACTCCTAAAATCCCTTGCACTTGATCCTCCGAGCTACAAGCTCCCTGTAACATCATATATCCCTTATTTAATACTTCTATCTTCCACGTTAACTGACCCTAAGAAATCACACCAGTCAACTCTGGTCAACAGTCCATTGTCAGCTCGACTGGACTCGGCGAGTTCCCTGGCGACTCGGCGAGTCTGGTCGTCCTTCAATCCTCTGAGATTCCCCTTCTACTCGTCGAGTATCCTCTTTGACTCGACGAGTCACTCCTGGAAGAATCGCGGGGCCACCCCGACTCCACTCGCCGAGTCTGAAGAACAACTCGGCGAGTCCCAGTGAATCTTCAAGCTACTCGCCGAGTCTGATCATCCGACTCGGCGAGTCCACGCCATGCAGTCGATCAAACTGCTTCCTGAGATACATATTTTCCCGAAATACACACTCATGGGACTTCTGGACCTCTAATCATCCTATTACCAGGGTATAAACTTTTGTATAACAACATAATAATCCATCAAATCACCAAATGGGTTTCATAAACCCTAAATTCGTGTACACATCAAAATAACAGGAATGATCCGAAACATTACCTGAAAACATACTTTCTGTGTCCCCAAACCTCAGAGCTCGATCCCCTTGCTCTTCCTTTGGCCAAAATCCTTCCTCTTCTTGCACCACAATTCCTTCAAAGTCAATAATGGCCTTCAAGCTTGCTCTAGATGCCACAGTCGTTTAGGGTTCTCCACAATCGGCCAAAAGACGTGAAATGACGACATAACAACCCTTATATACGACCCAATACGAAACGGCTAGGGTTTCCGCTGAACAGCGTCGACTCGCCGAGTCCATACCTGGACTCGTCGAGTCCAGTCGCGAACCCGCGACCAAATCTGCGACCCTACTCGGCGAGTCTGGCTCCAACTCGCCGAGTCTCCCCTTTAAAACACCCCAAAATGCAATTTAACAATACTTGAGATTTTGGGCTGTTACAACTCTCCCCCACTAGAATTAGACTTCGCCCTCGAAGTCTCACTCTGAAAATAGTTCTGGATGCTGCTCCCGCATCACACGTTTCGGCTTCCCTAAACACTTCCGATATCTTCCGAGGTCGCTACTGAACCAATACCAGAGGTACCTCCTTGTTCCTCAGAACCTTGATCTTCCGATCTCCGACGGCCACTGGCCTCTCGACGTAACACAGGCTCGCACCCACCTAATCGTTCTCTAGTAGAACCACTGCTGACTCATCCGCTATACACCTCTTCAACTGCGACACATACCAGTGTCATGGATCCGTCCCAATTCCGTTGACAGCTCCAAACGATAGGCCACCCATCCTACCTTCGCACCATCACGAAAAGACCCAACATACTGGGGCCCCCCATTTACCCCTCTTCCTAAATCGAAGCACCCCGTCAGAAATACGAAGTCGCTCACCTGAATCACATACTTGTAACGGCGTCTGCCTGCATAACTTTCCTGTTAACTCTAGACGATCACCAACTCTCTTTAACCTGCTGAGTCTGCTTTGCCAACTAAAGTACGAACTCTGAACTGCTCATCACTCTCTGTAATCGGAAATTACCCAAGATGCACTCTGCTCCAAATCTCAACGATCACTCAACCCATAAGGGTTAGGAAACCCTGAACTACCGGATCCCCGATCCAAAGCCCACTTTGCCCATTCCGGACCGACTGAGAGATCCGTTCTCCCTCTCAGATCAACTCTCACAAGTTCCCTCTTGCCATCACATACACGTACTGAACCAGTCCCAGCACCCGCAGGTGGAAAGACCCGATACACTGATGATATCCTCGAACATCTCCCAAGATGAACCACCACATCCACCCTACACCCTGATCAGATTCACACTGGGAATTTAAAATTTTCTCTCTCCATGCATCCCTTCTGAGCCTCAACAGACATCCCAACCGGATGGATTCCTACTCCACTGCCGCAAACACGACGCTCAAAACCATACTCGAAATACTCTAACCATAACTCTGCTCTGCAGCTTTCACTTTCGTGAACTTGCACCCCCTTCGGAGCTACATACCCTCCTCTTTTCCTTTTCCACGGAACTCTCTTGAACATAATGCCACTACAACCGGTGCCACAGTGCTCGCCCCAAGCGACACCACCCTTTTTTGCGTAACTGCTATTCACATACTCTGGTTCTCATTGCAGGGACTCTCAATCCCATGCACTCTCTCCACTCATCAAAATCACTGCCTCCGCTAAACAAGATCAATAACCCGGGGCCAGACCTTCCAATGCAATCACACTGCAACATACGCGATCCGCAAATCTCAAACTAATCCAGCAATACCAACAGAGTCTCCAGTATGACTGGACCGACTCTCATAACACATACTAGCCACTCGAGGCTATATCTCTGTGGGTCCGTACACCCAAACTCTGCGAACCCTCAGGTTCTAACTCTGGGAACCTTCCGGTTCTAGCTCTAGAAACATGCACAACATAATCCCGTGGGATTAATGCAGTACAACCCATCTCGTAACTCAAACGTACCAATACTCTGATCGCAAAATTCCGATTACTTACTCAAGCTTGATCCCAACCTCCTCTCAGGCCTCCACGATCAAATGCCCTAGGTCTGTATCTCGCCCCGCATACTCAACACTCGCTCTCGTCGGCCTATACTTTGCGCTGACAAACACTGCTGAATCCCAACAGCTAAGCACCCTTACATACTCATCGATCTCCCGGAGAATTTTACAATTCTCCCCCACTAAAGCACTGACTAACTGCCACCGATCGTCATTAACGACCTTTCAGAACCATCCTGCACAAAGAGAACATTTACCCACTGACTGCTTCCCACAAGCGTAACCAACCCTCCGCAAAACACATCTCCTCCCTGATCAATCCGCTCAAAAGAATCCGATCTTTCAATTATCCGCTCCACAACTGCAGATGCTACCCGTCATTCAACCCAGTGCCGCATCTCCACTATCAACCCTCACGAACGATGACCAACGGAATTCCCAAGCAATAACCCATAACCAAACCCACAACCTGCCAAAGGTTGAATATCGCATCGAAAACCGCACAAGGCTACCGGTACCAAAACACCAAACTATAATCATACTAAACCATCAGGGAACAACGAATGCCAAGCGAAAACCTGAAGCACCAATCCATAACCATGCCAAACCCGCGAAACAACGAATACCGCCTCGAAATCCACACCAGACACCAGCACAAACAATACACCACAATCAACGCAAGCTACTCAAGACATCAAGAGAGCATCATACCCGCAGCTGCCTCCGGCGCTGCTCCGTCTCCCTCTGCCGCAAGCCGATAAGCACGACCCTGAGCCCTTGGGCTATGCTCCATCCTGTCCTCCTCCTGAACTTCTCAAGGTGGCCGATGCTAGAGCCTGCACCGGTCCTGCAGGAAACTGTGGACGGTTGACCCTCAAATGTCCAACCTGCCGACACTGATAACAAATCCTTAAATCCCGAATTGGCACTGACTGCCGACAATTCCGTGCACCATGCCCCTCCTTTCCGCACTTGCGACATGCACCACTGGGCCAACAAGCTCCGGTGCCATCTCTCTCACACTTCCCACAAGTGTGACCGCTCCGATCCCCCATTCTAACGTCTACGGTCATGGACCGTTTCGGCGCCGACTGCGTCTGCATTGGGGCCTGCCTCATCTCACGCAACTGCAACTCAACCTCTAACTCACGCCACATGGCGGCCTCCTGCGATACCAACACGGTCTCGCGCCTCTACGCAGACACGAACTGTCTGATACCCCCTTGAGCATACTCAGATATCGGGGCATCTGAGCTTGCTCCGAAGCAAACTCAGGGCGAAACATCGCCCTCCCAATAAACATCCTGGTGATCTCAGTCACCGACTCCAAATCCTGCTTCAGCTCAAGGAATTCCCGAGCCAATCTCTCCTTTTCATCTCGTGGAACATAGCGAGTACTGAACATCTTTATGAATTGATCCCATAAAACCGCAGCCCTCTGCGCATCGGAAAATGACCTCGTGGTCAATCTCCACTAATCCTTCGCTCCTAGTCTCAATAGGTTCAGAGCACACCTCACCCTCTGATCAGCAGGGGCATAAACTCGTGGAGAAACACCCCTCCATGTCCGATAACCATCTCATAGCAACAATCGAGTCCTGAACTCCATCGAATGTGGGAGGCTTCGCATAATAGAAGTCCCGATACTGAAAACCCCGACTAGCCCCTTTCTTTGCCGTTGCTACAGCCGCTGTAACCGCCGCGGCAGCCGTCTCTGCGAAAGCCGCATATCGCTCATCAAACTACTTCAATCATAGTGGTCCTGATCGACCCAACAATTCTGGCGACTCAGCCCACAACAATGCAGCAACCTCATCACGCCGGATTTCGCGAATCCTCGCATCCCGCTTGCTCGTGCTCGTCCGATCGATAACCGGATAACAAGATAGCCACAAGCATCATCCACTACGAACCATGGTACGCATCCCATGACATCCCTCCTCAACATGCTTCGGTGTATGGTACCTGAACCATAGCACCACTCCTCAATCTGCTCCAATGTATAGCACTCGAACCACAACATCTTGTTGGATAAGGTGTCTAAGTCCATAACTATTTCGGGCTTGTACTTGACCCGACCCGGCATGGTCCATTTGGGTTGCATGGCACCATGCAATTGGTTAGACTAAATGAGAGAAATAACACTTGGAGATTATTAATATATTATAAGTTCTAATATATTAATAATATTATTTGATTAGTTTGATCAAGAATTAATTTGGAATTGATTAAGTGATCAAAGGTTAACTAATTAAATATATGGGTTCATCCATATCTTGTATAGTGGGCTAAGAGGCTCCATGGATTATCAAGTTGGGTTCTACCCATAGGATGCTCCATGGATGCTCCATGGGAGTTACAAACCCATGGGTCATGGAAATGAAGAGTCATGACACATTAGGGTTTACATGGTGTAACCCTAGATGTGTCAACACTATATAAGGATCCCATTCTCCACCAAAATCGGCACTAATAAGAAACAAGAGGGCTTGGCCGATTTTTGAGAAGTGTGTGTTATCTCAAGAGTCTTTCCAAGAGCATTTGGTGTTGTGTGAAGCATTTGAGGCATCACACTTGGGGTGCTAGGCTCACAAGGTTTCAAGGAACACAAGCAACAACAAGGTAAGTTATTCTATCTATGATTCAAGTTAAAATTGTTCCCCATGTATGCTAGATAGGAATATAACCTTGGAATTCAACTTTGCATGATAATTAGACAAACATAGATCCAAGGTTATTAGGGTTGCATGTACACTTAGGAAGTGTTAGAATGCTCAAAACCCATCAGTGGTATCAGAGCCTAGGCTTGTTTGTTTGTTATTTGTGCTTAAAAGTTGAAGAAAGTCGAAAATCTTGCTGTCTGACTGATGGACTCGGCGAGTCCATGGGGAGGACTCGACGAGTTCATGTGTATCTTCAACCTACTCGGCGAGTAGGTTTATGCACTCGGCGAGTAGGGTCGACAGAGTGCAGAATTTCGACTTGTGTTGCTGGAAATGGATTAGAGTCATTACCCTAAAATGTTTTGGTACTTGAAAACTTATTTTAGAAGGTGTAATGTCTTTTCTAACTCATTTACAACAACAAATTATCAAAATTACAAGATTAAATGTGATTTTGATTCTTGAAAGTGTTCATATTCATGTTCTTGTTCTTATGATGTTTAGATGATCATAGGAATTATTTGTAACCTATGTGGTAGATTAATTCATGATCATAATGTGTTTTAATGGAGTCCATAACTTGTCCTCAAGTTATGGAAAACCAAAAGTCTCTTGGATTAAAAAACCATTAAAAGAACACAAGAGTTAGAAAAATGAAAAGTCCTCATTTTATTACTCTATTAAACTCATAAGTTACAAGAAATGAAAAGTTTTGAAAGATTACAAAACTTGCCCTCAAGTTTTGGAACAAGTAAAGTTAAGTTAAAACTTTAGTTCCAACCCCTAGAATTTTAAAAGTTAAAATTCAACCCTTATACTTATATTATTATGATTTAATAATTATATATATATATGTATAAGAACAAAGTCGTCTTACCGCTAGTACGCCTCATTCACGAAGCCGGTCTATAAGGTGGGTATAAGGTTGTTGCCTATAAAATGGTGACTTAATGGGTGTCCACTCTCACCCACCGCTTGCTTGATCGGTGGAGGGTCGTTAGCCGAACGGGTAAGACAAGGACTTATTAATTCTCATTCAAAGTATGATGAATATTATAAAGTAACTAAATGTTTTATTAAATTCCCAATCTTAGTTACTTTAGGAAAAATGTGAATAAGGTGCTATTCCATGAAATTACACTTTACACTTTGATTAAGTCGTTGGTGGAGCGTGTGTGGTTAACCGGCACACTAACTTGGACTTAACAAGGTAGGTAAAGGGTGACTTAGGGTTTATTATAGTATCGATGGAGCGTGTGTGGTTAACCGGCACATCGATTGAGTGATAAACTTTAAGGGTACAAAGTGATTTGCATGGTTACTTCACACCTCGTTTTGTGATCCTCGGCATCCCAGTCACAAAACCTGGAGGGCACACTAGAGATTGAAACATGCCTTTGAAAAGTTCATTGAATCTCAAAGAATCTAGGAATTTCTAAGAACCATTCAAAAACCTAATACTAAAATATTGCGGTTTTCGTGGTGGAAATTGGTGAATCGTCATTCACCTACCTTTCAAATATGATATAGCTTAGATTACGGCATACCTCTTCTAAGTTATATTATATTGTGATTGGATCCTAGCCTTAATATTACATTTGGGTGTTTTATTAAGGACTCTCTTATATCTAAACTAATCTTGTCCTCCCTCCTTCAGATGTCTTTCAACAATGCTTCTGGCTCTAATCCTAATGGCTCCTTTTCCCTTATGAACTTGTGTGGGAAAGTCACCTTTGATGGATCCAACTTCAATGAGTGGATCAGAAACATCAGGATGATTACCCGCTACGAGGACAAAGAATATGTCCTTGACAAGGAGCTTAAGGAGATTGATGAGTCCACTGCAACTCCTCAGGAGATCGCTGAATTTCGGGCACATGAAAGGGATGCTACGAAAGTGGCTTGTATCATGATGGCCACGATGACAGCGGAACTCCAAAAGTCTTATGAGGATTTCTACCCTTATGACATGCACCAAGATTTGATGGAAAGGTACCATCAAAGTGCAAGACAAGAGAGGTATGAAATCATCTGCTCCATGATAACAACCATGATGAAGGACGGGGAATCCGTCACGAGCCACATGCAGAAAATGCAAAGGTATGTGGATCGTTTGCTGAAGCTTAATGTGAACTTCCCGGAGGATCTTGCAATAGATATTATTTTGCATTCCTTACCATCGTGCTATGATCAATTCCACATGACATATCACATGAACACGGAAGAAGTCACCCTCAGCAAACTTCAGGGACTTCTCAAGACCGCAGAAACAGGTCTTAAGGGGAAGTCGGTTGCTATCACTCCTACTCAAAACTCTACTCCGGTTTTGGCAATCGGGAAAAGTCGAGGGAGGAAGAGAAAGAGCTCTTCTAAGGGTACCAAGGTTCGGACCCTTGATGGCTCTTCTTCAAGTGGAACCAAGAGAGGTTTCATTACTCCTTCTTCTGACCCAAAAGAGGCTGAATGCTTCTATTGCCATGAAAAAGCTCATTGGAAGCGGAACTGCCCAAAATACCAGCAAGATGTGAAGGATGGGAAAGTTAAACCCAACCATGCAGGTATTTACACTATTATTTCTAATAACTCACCCCATTCTAATTCTTGGGTCCTTGATACCGGTTGTGGTATTCACATTTGTTGTGACTTGCAGGGACTAAGAAGAAGTGAGGATGTGGAGCAAGGAAGGATAAACTTGATCATGGGGAATAGGAAAGTTATACCTGTTACCAAGATTGGAGTTTATACTTTATCGCTAAGTAGTGGGTTTAGTTTAGATTTGAATAAGTGTTGTTATTCGCCAGGAATGGCAAGAAATATTATTTCCTTTCATGCTTTGTACAAACAAGGGTTTACCTTTTCATTTAATAATGAAGTTGGTTCTATAGATGTGTTCTATAATAATGTCTTTTATTTTAAAGCATTACCTTGTGATGGTGTGTATGAAGCTGTATCTGTTGTAGATAACTTGGGAAATAATGTTTTGTGTATTGATTCTACTAATAATAACTTGGATAAAGCATCATTATGGCATTGTCGTCTTGGACATATAAGCAAGAAACGCATAGGCCAACTCCAAAAGGATGGAGTCTTGGAGTCGTTTGACCTAAAGTCAGATGATAGTTGCGAATCATGCTTACTTGGAAAAATGACAAAGTCACCCTTCACAGGTTCATGTGAGAGGGGTGAAGGTTTGTTGGACCTTATACACACGGATGTGTGTGGACCATTCAAACATGCCACAAGGGATGCTAATCGTTATTATTTGACTTTTACTGATGATTATAGTAGATATGGATATGTCTACTTGATCAAGCATAAGTCAGAGACTTTCGAGAGGTTTAAGGAATTTAAACAGGAAGTCGAGAATCAATTGGGCAGGAACATTAAGATGCTTCGATCCGATCGTGGTGGTGAGTATCTTAGTTCAGAGTTCCTCGACTATCTAAGGGAATGTGGGATAGTCTCACAATTGACACCTCCCAGGACACCACAGTTGAATGGTGTGGCTGAGAGGCGTAATCGAACCTTGTTGGATATGGTTCGTTCCATGATTAGTCGAGCTACGCTACCAATCTCATTCTGGGGGTATGCCTTAGAGACTGCCGCCCATATCCTCAATCTAGTCCCTACAAAGGAAGTTGCCAAAACTCCTCACGAGATGTGGACTGGTAAAGTACCTAAACTAGACCACATCAAGATTTGGGGTTGCGAGGCTTTCGTGAGACGCGAGACTCATGATAAGCTCGAACCTCGAAGCGAGAGGTGTATTTTCATCGGCTACCCACAGCATTCCTTTGGTTACCTCTTCTACAGACCTAGTGACAATGTGGTCTTTGTAGCAAGAAGAGGAGTCTTTCGAGAGAGAGAGTTTATAAGCCAAGGAGACAGTGGGAGGCAAATTGATCTTGAAGAAATTCAAGAATCAAGCGGTGAAGGAACTTCAAACTCTAGCCCTCAACTTGAGGAGGAAACTCCTGTTGAGCAAATTGACAAATCTGTACCTCTGAGACGTTCCACGAGAGTTAGGAGTGCACCTGAGCATTACTATGGATTCCATATTACTGCAGAAGGTGAGACACTTATTAGTGATGAGACACTAGTAAGTCAAGATGACCCTAACAGCTACGAGGAAGCCATGGCAGGCCCCGAGTCTGCTAAATGGAAAGAGGCTATGGATAGCGAGATACAATCCATGTATGACAATCAAGTTTGGAACTTGGTTGAGAATGTACCAGGTCGTAAGACAGTGGGGTGCAAATGGGTCTTCAAGAAGAAGACCGACATGGATGGTAAAGTACACACTTATAAGGCTAGACTGGTTGCAAAGGGCTTCTCTCAAATTCCTGGAGTGGACTATGATGAGACCTTTTCTCCAGTAGCCAAGATTAAGTCTATTCGGGTTCTGTTAGCCATAGCTGCGTTTCATGATTATGAAATATGGCAGATGGATGTCAAAACCGCTTTCCTTAATGGGAAGCTGGCTGAAGATGTTTACATGAGTCAGCCAGAGGGTTTTGTCAGTAACGAGTACCCTAATAGAGTGTGTAAGCTTGAGAAATCCATTTATGGATTGAAGCAAGCACCTCGCAGATGGAATCTTTGCTTTGATGAAAAGGTCAAGGAATTTGGCTTTTCTAGGAGTGAAGATGAATCTTGTGTGTATGTCAAGGCTAGTGGGAGTATAGTTAGCTTCTTGGTATTGTATGTGGATGACATACTACTCATAGGAAACGACATTCCAACCCTGCAGGAAGTAAAGTCCTGGCTTGGGAAGTGTTTCGCTATGAAGGACCTTGGTGAAGCTGCCTATATTCTAGGGATAAGGATCTTGAGAGATCGGAGTAAAAGACTAATTGGACTTAGTCAGAGTACCTACTTGGATAAAGTGCTGAAGCGATTCAGCATGCAGGATTCCAAGAAAGGAGAGTTACCCATCCAGAGTAACACCAGGTTGAGTAAGACACAAAGCCCTAGCACTGAGGCTGAGATAGCAGAAATGAGTCGAACACCTTACGCTTCGGCTGTAGGATCGATCATGTATGCTATGACGTGTACTCGACCCGATGTAGCTTTTGCCTTGAGCATGGTTAGCAGGTATCAGGCGAACCCTGGCAAGGCACACTGGACTGCGGTAAAGAATATCCTCAAGTACCTACGGAGGACTAAGGACTGGGTCCTTACCCTTGGTGGAAGTGATGACTTGAGAGTTGTAGGGTATAGTGATGCTAGCTTTCAGACTGATAGGGATAATTTCCGCTCTCAGTCGGGCTGGGTCTTTACCCTAAATGGAGGAGCAATTTCTTGGAAGAGTTCCAAGCAAGAGACAGTGGCAGATTCTACTTGTGAATCAGAGTATATTGCAGCTAGCGAAGCAGCAAAGGAAGCGATATGGCTGAAGAACTTCATTGGAGACCTTGGAGTTGTACCAGCTATTAAAGAGCCAATGGAAATTTTCTGTGATAGTGAAAGTGCTGTTGCCTTAGCCAAGGAACCAAGGGATCATGGGAGATCCAGACACATCGACAGAAAATACCATTTCATTAGACATCGGATCGAAGAAGGACTCCTCGTGGCAAAGAGGGTATCATCGGATGAGAACCCAGCAGATCCCCTCACGAAGGGACTGAGTAGGGTTAAGCATCTCCAGCATGCTCGGAGCATAGGGCTGAAGGATGATATAAGTTTTAGTAGTTAGATAACCCAGAAATTTGTAAAGTGTAATTGACATTTGATGATGAATAAAAGGTGTTTTATTTATGAGTAAAGTGTTGCTATCTCTTGTCAATCGTTTACTATATTTCTTTTGCATGTTTTGACTTCCAGAATAATTTTGTTTGGTATAACATATTATTCAAACCTCCACAGTCGGTCATATGTCGGAAGTAGGTATGAATCAAGACTGTCATGATGGGTTGTAGAGGTCTAAGGTGTTGGACAAGGCTACAACAATCATGAGTGCTCATAAGTTCTGAGCATTGGACTCAACCCACGCTCACTGGAATCACTTCATGGAATTCTATCTCGAGTGATCGTGAGACGGTAATATCATATAAGTCTTCAAACCTAGAGATATGATTTGTTACTTACAAGTTGGTTATGCATTGACTGTACGAAACCGCATTGGTAACTCGATGTTATAAAACGTACTTTTGTGTGTAATTCAATGAGTGGTAGAACAAACATATGAGTCGAAGTTTATCTGTTCCTTCTTGGATTAGAAGCTGATATCTGGGCCCCTCGATGATTTTGTTTTGACCCATGTACCGGGCCCGGTCAGAACTAGATTGATGTGTTCAATTAAGTTCTATGTCAAACAAATCGGAAATCGGGAAACAAACTACTGGACAATAAGTAAGACATTGTTCCATGTATTTGTCCGGCTGATATCTAGAACGGAGGATTATATGATCACTTATCTTAAATGGCATACCATCGTCTTCTCAAGTTTCGAGAAACCTTGTAAAGAGCTACGATTGCCGGTCGGTTCCTGAAGTACTAGAGATATAGTTATTAGACTTATCCAAGTGGGAGACTGTTGGATAAGGTGTCTAAGTCCATAACTATTTCGGGCTTGTACTTGACCCGACCCGGCATGGTCCATTTGGGTTGCATGGCACCATGCAATTGGTTAGACTAAATGAGAGAAATAACACTTGGAGATTATTAATATATTATAAGTTCTAATATATTAATAATATTATTTGATTAGTTTGATCAAGAATTAATTTGGAATTGATTAAGTGATCAAAGGTTAACTAATTAAATATATGGGTTCATCCATATCTTGTATAGTGGGCTAAGAGGCTCCATGGATTATCAAGTTGGGTTCTACCCATAGGATGCTCCATGGATGCTCCATGGGAGTTACAAACCCATGGGTCATGGAAATGAAGAGTCATGACACATTAGGGTTTACATGGTGTAACCCTAGATGTGTCAACACTATATAAGGATCCCATTCTCCACCAAAATCGGCACTAATAAGAAACAAGAGGGCTTGGCCGATTTTTGAGAAGTGTGTGTTATCTCAAGAGTCTTTCCAAGAGCATTTGGTGTTGTGTGAAGCATTTGAGGCATCACACTTGGGGTGCTAGGCTCACAAGGTTTCAAGGAACACAAGCAACAACAAGGTAAGTTATTCTATCTATGATTCAAGTTAAAATTGTTCCCCATGTATGCTAGATAGGAATATAACCTTGGAATTCAACTTTGCATGATAATTAGACAAACATAGATCCAAGGTTATTAGGGTTGCATGTACACTTAGGAAGTGTTAGAATGCTCAAAACCCATCACATCTATCTCAATCTGTTTCGATGTATGGTGCCCTGACCATAACATCACTCTGTATCCGCTCCGATGTATGGTATTCGAACCATAACATCACTCCTCAATCTGTTCCTTAGGACCTTCAGAATGCCCCTTGTATCAAGTATGGGTCCTCTACTTTCAGTAGTACGGGCCCATACTACCTGCCACATCTACCCATACTTCCACACGGACCATCCCAGAGTTCCTAAGTAGCTGATAAACCTGCTCTTTCACCCATCTCATCGCGCGTGCTCGCTTTCCAGCGAAATCCTCAACTCTACCAGCGCACTCATCTGGCTAGGTTTACTCCCTAGTCCCTTCTGCTGTCCTCCCACTTCTTTGCTATCAGCTGCTGAAGAGTTCCTAATGATGCCAGCCCTCTACCTCCTGAGTATCGTCATACTCACTTAGTAGCTGACTCCCATCATCGATAACTCCACAAAGCACAAAGCAAGCAGCATTCGAGCATTGAAGCATACATAGGACTCCCCATCTGTGGTAGCTCCACCTTCTCGGCTCATCCTCGGAAGTACCTCTGTACCCCGTAGCTTTACCCCTTGTGCGTTCTAACTAGATACTCTCACTCATCACATACACACAAAAGCATAACGCACATATAACAGCAAACCCTAGACTAAGGCATCACAAATCAGGCCACTCTAGTCCTAAGATGTGAAGTACCTAGCCTGTCTCTAGCATGCAATAATGTCTCATAAAGTGCATAATAGATATTTCATAATACAAAAGTAAGGGTATTTTGGGAAATCACCGTTTGGCTCTGGCTGATTGTACACACTGCTTTTTCTTGCTTTCTCTTTGAACTGTTATTCACTTTTAGAAAACCATTTATTTGGAAAACCTTTTCTTACTTCCTCAGTTTGAGTCCAGATTTACCCGTAGGCGCGTCCGAATCCCTCAAACCTAGCTCTGATACCAATTTGTAACACCAAGATTTCAAAAAAACAAAATTTTTCATTTAATTAATCAATTTATTATTAAAGACACTTGCTTAGAAACTTATTCACATTCGAATTACAAAACGTAGTTTCATTTCCATTATAATAGAAGACCAGGATCCTCCAAAACACAACTCTTTCTTCGGTGTGTACAATCGAACCGTTGCCATCCCGCGTTACTGTAAGAACCTGAAACAACATAACATAAACAACGTAAGCACGAAGCTTAGTGAGTTCCCCAATATACCTTACGCACATACGCCTTCCGGCCCGGACCTTTCGGTCCACATAACATTGCCTTCCGGCCCGGATCTTTCGATCCACATAACATTGCCTTCCGGCCCGGATCTTTCGATCCACATAACATTGCCTTCCGGCCCGGATCTTTCGATCCACATAACATTGCCTTCCGGCCCGTGCACATATATAACACATAATACAAATACTCTAACACATAAAGCACATATATCATATATCATACCTGACCTTTCTGTCACATAATACCTTGCCTTCCGGCCCATATATAAACATGTATATCACGCGTAGCAGCTAACTTTCCATTTATAGCATATAACATAACACATAACATACTTGACCTTCCGGTCACACAATCAAACCCTTCCGGGTGAGGTATAGTGAGAAGACTCACCTCGCGGACACTGGAAGATAGCAACTCCTAAAATACCTTGCACTTGATCCTCCGAGCTACAAGCTCCCTGTAACATCATATATCCCTTATTTAATACTTCTATCTTCCACGTTAACTGACCCTAAGAAATCACACCAGTCAACTCTGGTCAACAGTCCATTGTCAGCTCGACTGGACTCGGCGAGTTCCCTGGCGACTCGGCGAGTCTGGTCGTCCTTCAATCCTCTGAGATTCCCCTTCTACTCGTCGAGTATCCTCTTTGACTCGACGAGTCACTCCTGGAAGAATCGCGGGGCCACCCCGACTCCACTCGCCGAGTCTGAAGAACAACTCGGCGAGTCCCAGTGAATCTTCAAGCTACTCGCCGAGTCTGATCATCCGACTCGGCGAGTCCACGCCATGCAGTCGATCAAACTGCTTCCTGAGATACATATTTTCCCGAAATACACACTCATGGGACTTCTGGACCTCTAATCATCCTATTACCAGGGTATAAATTTTTGTATAACAACATAATAATCCATCAAATCACCAAATGGGTTTCATAAACCCTAAATTCGTGTACACATCAAAATAACAGGAATGATCCGAAACATTACCTGAAAACATACTTTCTGTGTCCCCAAACCTCAGAGCTCGATCCCCTTGCTCTTCCTTTGGCCAAAATCCTTCCTCTTCTTGCACCACAATTCCTTCAAAGTCAATAATGGCCTTCAAGCTTGCTCTAGATGCCACAGTCGTTTAGGGTTCTCCACAATTGGCCAAAAGACGTGAAATGACGACATAACAACCCTTATATACGACCCAATACGAAACGGCTAGGGTTTCCGCTGAACAGCGTCGACTCGCCGAGTCCATACCTGGACTCGTCGAGTCCAGTCGCGAACCCACGACCAAATCTGCGACCCTACTCGGCGAGTCTGGCTCCAACTCGCCGAGTCTCCCCTTTAAAACACCCCAAAATGCAATTTAACAATACTTGAGATTTTGGGCTGTTACATTCTGATTCAAGTGGGGGAGATTTGTAGCATCCAAATCCTTGAGATACTTAAATTCTTAAATTTTTGCATTTTGAATGAGGCTCACGACATGAGCTGTAATGGTCACGACGTGAGAGTACCCATTGTCCATTTGACCCCTATTCTTAAACCTCAAGACATGAGGCAGAAGGTCTCACGACGTGAGCCATGCCTAATAACCCAAAACCCTAATTTTCGAGTATTTAATGGAATGAGAGGGCTAGGATTGCATATCCTCAGTCTCTCTTGTTGGGTTTTGGTATACTACAACATCCTAAGGTGCACATACAACCCTAAATGCTTTGGGTCTATGTTTTCTCTAATTGTACATGCAATATTGTTTCCAAAGCATTAAGCCTACAACTAGCATGGAAATGACATAATCAACATAAAAGAGAGTTATAGAGTTACCTTTTTGTTGTAGCTTGTAGAACTTCTAGAGTTTGGCCTTTAAGATCTTAGTACCCCAAGTGTTGCACCTAAAATGGAATCACAACATACCTAGAACAAAGGAGAATTTTGAGAGAGTATTTCTTGCACCAAAATCGACTCAATGATCTCAAAGAACACTAGTGTGTCCTTTTGGATGCTAAGGGGCTTTTCATATAGTGTGGCAAGATTAGGGTTATGTAACACTCGTGTTTCTAGCCTAAGCATTAATATTAAGGTGATTGTTTAGGTTAACATTTGTAACTTATTTTGAAGAAATGAAAAAGGAATTATGTGGATTCTATGTGTTTTATGTGTTTTATGCTTAATTACTTGGGCTTAATTAATTAAGAATAAAAATGAGCGTCAAAATTAAATTTTAGATAAAGCCTATATCTATTAAGAAACTTGTAGTGGGCGTGACAAGGATTACGGATATATAAAGAATGCCAAAATCCGAGTTATAACGAAGAAGTTATGACCTGTCAAAGTTTCGCGACAAACCGGCACGGGGCCGAGTGTCGTAAAAAGTGGGTTTTTGATAAACTACTTTTTAGCCTTAGTGATCTAAATGAAAGTTGTAGTATTCGTTAAAACGAGATTTTCTATAAAATGAACGCCCAAATCTGACTTCGTATGAGGAAGTTATGATTTTTCGAAGTTTCAACTTGCAGTAGACAGCTAAAAACATGAATTTTAGATCAAGTAATTTTTAGCCGACACAACCTAAACGAGAATTGAAGGTCTCGTCATTAGAAGCACAACGGTAAAAATTCTGACAAAAATGGACGTCGGATGAAGTTATGAATTTTTAACGGATTTCCTGTCCTGGTCTGTTAAAAATAATAATATAAAAATTAAACTCAGAATTAGCCGACGAAGTCTAACAAGGATAAAGACCTAAAGTCGCCTTATTCGGTATATAGATTGTAATGGCAAGAACTCGAAGTAGAGCGGGAAATGCAAATAGAAACCAACAACCTCAACCTCAAGTGGTGGAACAGGTGCCGATAGTAGGAGCTGCACCCGAACCCATCACCATGGCTGGATTACGAACTATGATTCAGACCATGTTGGCTGAACAAAAGGAGGAATTGAAGCAAATGTTGCTAAAAGACAGGGATGAACCTTCAGTTCCTATTGAACAACGTGAACTAAATGACGATCGATCTGAAGAAGGGAACAACAGTAGATCGGTTGGTCATAGTGAACCGCTTATGGTTGGGAGAAATAACCACGAGGGTAGAATGGAGAGAAATGGGTGCAAGTATAAGGACTTTATGACATGCAAGCCATCAACCTTCACTGGAAAAGAAGATCCTGTCGGAGTAATGGACGGATCTCGGAAATGGAGTTAGCTTTCATGACTTGTGATTGCCAAGGCAAGTTACAAACCATGTTTGCAGTACGTCAGTTCAGGGGTAGTGCTGCTCGATGGTGGATCACTTTGGGGAAAACCCTAAGCCCTAATGAGCCACTGCAACTAACTTGGGCAAAGTTATTGGTGCACTTTAAGCGCAAGTACTGCTCGGCCCAAAACGTGCTTGAGTTAGAAAACCAATTTCTAACGTTGAAGAAGGGAAGTATGACTGTTGACGAATATACAAATAACTTCACAGACAAACTGGAGTTTGCTTTGTGTATTGTCCCAGATGAACTAGCAAAAATTGACAGGTACGCAAAGGGACTTCCATGGGAGTACGCGGTGCCAGTACGTCAGGCACTTACTTTGGAGGCACCTATCTGGGCTGCCAAGTCTGTTGAAGATATGATAAAAGGGAGAGCCGCCAGCAAGGTTGAAGTTGGCGAAATGAGAAAGTTTGAAGGAACCTTAGGTTCCAATAAAAAGAATAAATTCTCGAAGACTGGTTCGAGAAAATTTGGAGCCGAAGCCAAGTGGTATGACAAGTGTAAGAAGAAACATGTTGGGAAGTGCAGCGTGGAAGTCACTTGTTACAAATGTGGAAAGCCTGGGCATTATGCCAATGAATGCACCTTCAATAAGAACGTATGTTTTGGGTGCAATGAAGAAGGGCATATTTTGAGGGATTGCCCGAAGAAGAAGGACACAGCAAAACCCAATCTTCCACAAAAGCCGAAGGCGAGAGCCTTTCAGATGACACTCGAAGCTGCAAAAGAAGAATCCGATGTCGCTTCAGGTACCTTTCTCGTAAACGAATTGCCTGCCCAAATTTTGTTTCATTCTAGAGCCAATTACTCCTTTATTTTGCATGAATTTGGTAGAAAACTAGCTTTGCCTGTAGATAGACTAGTTAATGCTATAATAGTCGAGATTGCTAGTGGCAAGTTTGTACCTGTTAGCCATTGAATGAAAAACATCATCATTGACTTGGATGGGGATAAATTCCACGAGGAATTATTGCCTATCGAGTTAAATGGTTTCGACATAGTTCTAGGAATGGATTGGCTCAGTGCCAACGATGCAGAATATTATGTAGAAAGAAGATAGTAAAAGTAAACCCGCCAGGGAAAGATTCGTTTATGGTGTATGGAGAAAAACGCAAAGTAAATTCTGGAATCATTTCCCTAATGAAAGCCATAAAGTGTTTGGCCAAGGGATGTACATCATATCTAGCATTCCTGATCGATGCTAAGAAGGAAGAGAAGGAGGTGCAGAATATTTCGGTGGTGTGTGATTTTCCGGAAGTCTTTCCCGAAGATCTTCCCGGATTGCCCCCTGATCGACAAGTAGAATTTCGTATCGACTTGTTACCAGGAACGACGCCGATAGCAAAAGCACCATATCGATTAGCACCAACAGGGATGAAAGAACTTATGACAGGACTTCAGGATTTATTGGACAAAGGTTTCATTCGACCTAGTTCATCACCCTGGGGATCCCCTGTGTTATTTGTAAAGAAGAAAGACGGGAGCATGAGAATGTGCATCGATTACAGACATCTGAATAAAGCAACAATAAAAAACAAATACCCATTGCTGAGGATCGATGACATGTTCGACTAGTTGCAAGGTTCGAGCTATTTCTCGAAGATCGATCTTAGGTCAGGATACCATCAACTAAAGGTGAGAGAGCAGGATATCGAAAAGACTACGTTCAGAACAAGATATGGACACTATGAATTTTTGGTTATGTCATTCGGATTAACCAATTCCCCAACAGCTTTCATGGATTTGATGAATATGGTTTGTAAACGATTCCTAGATAAATCCGTGATAGTGTTCATAGATGACATTCTGATTTACTCGAAAAGCCAGGAGCAGCATGGCAAACACTTAAGAGAAGTGTTAGAGGTATTAAAGAAGGAGAAGTTGTATGCAAAGTTCTCCAAATGTGATTTTTGGATTCAAGAAGTCCAATTTTTGGGTCATGTGGTTAACCAAGAAGGGATAATGGTTGACCCAGCGAAGATTGAAGTTGTAATGAAGTGGGAACAACCAAAAAGTCCTAAGGAGATTCGAAGCTTTTTATGATTAGCTGGATATTACAGAAGGTTTATCCAAGGCTTTTCTTCGATTGCTACTCCATTAAGATCTTTGACCCACAAAGGAGCTACTTATGCTTGGAATGAGAAGCATAAGGAAGCCTTTGAGAAGTTGAAGAAGAGATTGTGTGAAGCACCGATTCTTTCGTTGCCAGAAGGGGTTGATGACTTTGCGGTTTATAGCGATGCATCTGGAGTTGGGTTAGGTTGTGTTCTGACCCAAAGGGATAAAGTGATAGCATATGCATCGAGGCAATTGAAGGAGCATGAAAAGAACTACCCCGCTCACGATTTGGAGTTGGCAGCGGTAGTATTCGCCCAAAATATATGGAGGCAGTATCTTTATGGCATAAAGTGTAAACTTTTCTCTGATCATAAGAGTCGCCAATATCTCTTTAATCAGAAGGAATTGAACATGAGGCAACGACGCTAGTTAGAGTTACTCAAGGACTACGACTGTGAGATACTTTACCACCCTGGTAAAGCAAATGTTGTTGCTGATGCTCTCAGTCGGAAGGTAAACCTTGAAAAGAAAAAGCCAAGAGCATTGAGAATTGAAGTTGTCTCGACAATTGTGGAAAGCATAAAGAAAGCTCAAGAGGAAGCTTTAGAGAAAAATGACCGAAAGGAAGAACGTTTGGGCAAAACGTTAGTATTCAGTACAAACAATCAAGGGTTGAAGGTATTCCAAGATAGGATTTGGGTACCTAAGACGGGAGGAGTAAGAGATGTTCTGATGGAAGAAACTCACAAGACCATGTACTCGATTTATCCCGGCAGTACGAAAATGTATAGGGATCTAAAGCCCTATTACTGGTGGCCAACGATGAAGCTCGATGTTGCTAAGTATGTGGTCGAGTGTGTAACTTGTGCTAGGGTTAAGGCACAACATTAGAAACCGTATGGGAGTTTAGAACCTTTGCCTGTACCCATGGGTAAATGGGAAGATATTACCATGGATTTTGTGACTAAGAGTGCGCATTTCATAGCAGCCAAAGAAAAATGGTCTATGGATAAACTTGCGAATTCTTATGTGAAGGAAATGGTGAGGCTTCACGGTGTTCCGTTAACGATTGTATCCGATCGTGACAGTCGTTTTACCTCAAGGTTTTGGAGGAGTTCACAAGTGGAAACGGGTACCAAGTTGTGTTTGAGTACAGCTTACTATCCGCAAACCAATGGTCAGAGCGAACGAACGATTCAAACATTGGACGATATGCTAAGAGCATGTACCCTAGAATTACAATGTAACTGGGATGAACACTTACCTCTAGTAGAATTCTCCTATAATAATAGTTTCCACTCAAGCATTAAGATGGCACCTTATCACGCTTTGTATGGGGAAAAGTGTCGAACGCCATCATGTTGGCTGGAAGCTCGGGAAAAGCAGTTTATGGGACCTGAAATAATCCATCAGGCTGCTGAAAAGTTGAAAGTGATAAGGGAAAGGATGTTAGCTGCTCAAGATCGACAAAAGAATTATGCTGACAAGAAAAGACAACCGATCACCTTTGAAGTTGGAGATTCGGTTTTACTTAAAGTATCGCCGTGGAAGGGACTTATAAGATTTGGTAAAAGGGGAAAGTTCCGTCCAAGGTTTATTGGACCATTTAAAGTTTAGAGGATCGGGAATCAAGCTTACAAGCTAGAATTACCGGAAGAACTGGAGGGTATTCATAACACCTTTCATGAGTGTTATTTGAGAAACTTCACGGGAGATGTGCCTAACATAATTCCGATTTCTGAGTTAAGGTTGGATGAAAACAAGAGGTTGATCGAAGAACCTGAGGCAACCGTTGACCGTAAGACTACGAAGTTGCGACGCAAGATGGTTGATTTAGTGGTTGTGCGCTGGAAACATACGAATGTACCAAATCTAACCTGGGAAACGGAGAGTGACATGATGAGTCACTACCCGCAGTTGTTTAGTGATATGTGAGTTTTCGCGACAAACCGATTTATAACGAAGAAGTTATGACCTGTCGAAGTTTCGCGACAAACCGGCACGAGGCCGAGTGTCGTAAAATGTGAGTTTTTGATAAACTACTTTTTAGCCTTAGTGATCTACACGAAATTCGTAGTATTCGTTAAACTGAGAAGTTCAATAAAAAGAACGGCCAAATCTGACTTCGTATGAGGAAGTTATGATTTTTCGAAGTTTCAGCTTAGCAGTAGACAGCTAAAAACTCGAATTTTAGATCGAGTGATTTTTAGCCAACACAACCTAAACGAGAATTAAAGGTCTCGTCATAGAAGCACAACGGTAAAAAGTCTGACGAAAACGGACGTCGGATGAAGAAGTTATGAATATTTAACGGATTTCCTGTCCCGGTTTGTTAAAAATAATAATATAAAAATTAAACTCAAAATTAGCCGACGATGTCTAAACGGAAGTTGTAGACTGTAATTTTACCTACGCGTGCATCTAAAGAACATCAAAACGGAGCTCGTATGCGAAAGTATTGAATTTTAGAAGTTTTTGCACAAAAACCAAGAAAATTCGCATAGTCACGTTTTTGCCACGTCATCCTCGCTGAAAACGCGCCACGTGTCTGAAGTCTGCTGAGTCATCCAAAGCCGTGGCACATCCAAGGATCGACGCGTGTGCAGCCTAGTCCGAGCCTTGCAATGCCAGCCGCGTGTCTGACCTTCGCACCAGCTGTCTCCCTTCCCTCCTGCTTCGGGTCCGAGCCTCCGACCTAGACTTCGGTCTATTAAGGAGCTGCCAGCAAGCCTTTGCAAGTGCTAGCCATCCCCTGCGAGCTGCGGATCTGCAACGCATGGCTTCTTCTCAGCGGTTGGATCAGGAGGCTCGCCCCTATAAATAGAAGGGTGCGAGACCTCCCGTGTATACTTTGGAAAATTGTCAATTTTAGCCCCTAAACCTATATTTCTTTCATTCTAACTTCCCCCAAAGCCATGATATCGATTATAACCCCCGGAATACTACACGAAGTGCCCGAGAAGCCCGAAAAATTTATCTTTTCGGTTTCGAAGCCCGACCTTTGCAGACCCCGGTTTCTCAATAAAACTCTTGATTTTATTAGAAACGATCGTTTTAAGCAACGAATTGCTGCCCGATTATCATCAAATCAAGTGAGTGTGTAGTCACTTTCATCTTACACCTAGATATGAAGCATTTTCTATAAAATACGTGCTATGTGTAATTATATTAAGTGTTTATTTGAGGTGACTATTGAATAAATGTTTTATACAAGTTTTAAACTGTATATGTATTTTATCTACAAAATATGTTGGGTAGAACATGGGTAGATGAAATAGTTGATGTGTGTTAAAATGGTGAGAGGCCTCAATGTTGTTATTGTTGTTGTTGTAGTCATCTAGAGGAGTATAGATGACGACCACAGACCTTTCTAGACAGTCCAGTGGAACACTAGCAGGCTCGCAACTTGTAGGGGTTGATGAATTAAATGTTCATTGGTGTACTCCATCCCCCTCATGGTTGTGTTTAGGACATGTATGGCTGAGGAGACCCCTTAGCAGTAGTGTCCATCCCGATGATATTCCTTAGGATAGGTTCCTTGTGATAGGTGTTTAGGGACGTAAAGTGAGGACAACGGGAATGGGTAATCTGGGTTATTGTTGATTAGTGAACTTAATAAGTATATTATTATTGTTGGCTAAAAACCCTATATGCTCACCAGGTTCCCAACCCTAACCCACTCAGTTTTTATGATTACATGTAGCGGATCCCGAGCATAGTCGCAGGACGATGAGAGATTTTTGATTATAGGCCAGTAGTTGTAAATAACTGTTGAAAGGCTTATAATGTCTTGTTTATGCTTTTGATTTGTATCGGAACATGAAATCCTAAGGTTTTGATATGAAATGAAACTATACATTTCTTAAGGAAAGATTTTGATAAACTTTTATCATTTTTTATTTTGGGGATCAATTCCGCAACATCTTTTAAAAAGATTTCTCTGATTTTATTTTAAAAAGCATAAATTAAATCGGTATTTTCTGGCCGAGAAATCAGGGGATGTCACAGGTTACACCATATAAACCCTAATGTGCATGACCTTCCATATTCCTTAGGCTCCATGGGTTTAAACCTCCATGGATCATCCATGGGTTGTCATATGGGTTTAGCCCAACCTAAAAAAATCATGGATCATTGGCCCACACCATAAGAATGAATGATTTACCAAATCAATCTCCATATATTTAATTAGTCTCTTTTGATCACAAAATTAATTCCAAATTAATTCTTGATCAATACTAATTAAATCATATGATTTCATATTTGTCTATTAGAACTTATAATATATTAACAAATCGTAATGAACCTCTTCTTAAAATTCCATCCTATCAAACTGTCCTGGTGATATGCAACCGAAATGGACCATTCTACTCTCGGGTCAAGTACATACCAATTATAGTTATGGGCTTAGACACCTAATCCAACATCTCTCGCTCTCTAGCCCCATAAAAACCCAAAACTTAACCTCCTTGAAACTTTTGGGCCATGTTTGGTGATTTTGAAGAGCTTACTTGGTGGCTTTTGGTTCTTTGAAGAGGAAGAAGGCTCTTTTGGTGCTCCATTTTGGAAATCTAGCTTCTACCTATTGGTATTGCTGAGCTTTTGGACCTTTGTAAGTCTTAAAGCTCTTACCTTTTTGCCTCATTCATGCTAGATCTATGCTTTGGAGCCTTTCGTTTCATGGTTCGGTTGTGTAACATGCATGAGATCCATTAAGTTGGCAACCTTATGGATCATCGAGACATTTCCTATATGTGAGGCCTTGGATATGAGTTTTACTGTTGGTCTTGGACTCCAAGCATGAGTCTTGATCTTATTACCTTTCTTTTGACCTAGTTAATATCTAAGTCATGAATTGGACATGAATGACTAAAAAACTATGATTTTTATATTCCTTAGGGTCGAGGAAGGTGTTCTGGAAAGTCCCAAAGTATGTCTTAAAGGATTTAGAGCTTAATGCTCAAAGTTAATCAGAACTGATCTCACAACGTGAGAAATGGAATCTCACGACGTGAGCAAGGTGGTTGTCCCGATCTGAAGATTATGTTGGATGAGTGTGAGTGAGTCGATTTGCTGAATGGAACCGGGTCGAGTCTATCCTCACGACATGAGCCTTAGTGGTCACGATGTGAAGGTGAAATAAGGGGAAAGTTGACCTTTGACCCTAGGTGTTCACTTTTTATTAGAGATGACTTTTGGTTAACGCTTGGTTTTGAAGGGTTGATCTAAGGTTTGTCGTGCATGATTATCTAGGTTTGGAGTAGCACCGGTGTAACTGACTATGAGAGCAACATTAGTTGATTATCGATCGAGAGGTGAGTTTCCTTCACTGCATTCGTGCGTCGAAGGCACCAAAGTTGGCTCACTAGTTTATGTTGTAGTGTGGTGATTGTCTTTGTGACAACTGTCAGTTATGCATGTATCTGCTTGATGGCTCTATGATTCTTTTGTTAGGATATTATGTGGTGGTGATAGGGATGAAATAGACCCGATATCCTATTGAAATAGACCAAAGGGGTTGCAAGCACCCATATATGTTGGATTGTATCCGGTTGAAATAGACCGAAAGGGTTGCAAGCACCCATATATGCTTGACTGTATTTGGTTGAAATAGACCGAAGGGGTTGCAAACCATATATGCTTGATTATATCTGGTTGAAATAGATCGAAAAGGGATGCAAGCACCCATATATGCTTGGTTGTATGTTTGTATGGTAGGGCATATTTTAGGGTAAATCACTTAGCTTTTCTTATGGTTTTCAGTTTATGTTTATGGTACTTCCGGTTCGAAAGGGAAGGGTCAGGCCTGATCGCACTGCATCACCCTATGATTTCCACATTTTAGATTTTGGGAATTTGTACTCTAATAATATGTTGTTGTGATACACTCTTGACTGATTTGACATTAGTATCATGTGTTTTGAATGAATTTTAAAAAAAATTATCTATATGTTTGGAATGGTATAAGTTGGTATCAGAGCCTTGGTTTGAGGGGCTTCGGGCATACCCTCAGGTGTGTGTGGACTCAAATTGAGGGTTTGGTAGATTTTCCATAAAAAAACATTTTAATCAAAGGATTTTAATAAGAGAAAGGGGTGTGATTCGTGTAATCATCCGAGGTCGAGAATTTTTCCCAAAATACCTATACATGTTATATGTTTAAGTTATGATATAATAATTGGATGTTAAATTAAGGGCTAAGGATATGCTCAAAAGTTCATGATAGAATACTATGAGAGATGCCTTTAAGTGGCTCTTTGTATGAGCTTATAGAATCGTACGCTAGTATCAGATCAGTTACTTGATAGGATGACATGTATAGGTTATATTCTGAGTTGAATTGCATGATGCTCAAATGTTGCATGCTTTGTGATTTAGGAATTTTTGTTGGTACTATCTAACTAGTGGATGAATGCGTTGGGTTACATATTATTGAGATTGGATAGTTTTAGATGGATAGGTTTAACTCTGTTGTGCAGCTCTTGTTTGAGTCCGACCATTGTAGTGTGGGACTTGTCATCCGAAGAATTATCTAGTAATGATAGTATGTAATTGTGTTCATGTAGTATTTAGGGGGTATTAGAGGAAGTTCCTTCTGTAGCTGATAGCAGAGAGGGGTGAGAAACGGAGTCCTAGGAAATCTCTAAGATAGGCATTGGTGTGTAGGATGCCTTATAATTTGAGGAATGTACTAGTTGGGAAGAGCGACTTGTAGGAGTCGGGGTAGTCCTTGAGTAGGGTATAAGTAGGTGTGCAAGGTAGTATTGGGCCCGTACTGTTGGAAGCATAGGATTTGTACCCGGGACCAGGAAGACCACAATGAATCTAGGAAGCTCAATAGTGTGAACCTCATTTGATGTATACTGATTGTTTATATGTTATATTTTAGCATGGTGATGACATGCGGTGGAGTAGGAGGTTCAGGATCTAGATCCGGTTCGGGCACGGGCACCGAACCAATTGATGAGGGCCTACGGGAGCTCATTGCATAGGAGATTACTAGAGGCATCCTTGATGCAACCCCAGTGATGTCCAGGTCGATTAAGGAGGGTATCACGGAGCTGATGGAGGATCGACTTTGGATATTTAGGATCGATCTGACTTCTATCCAATCTGGGGCCCGCACTCTCTCCTTCAAGAATTTCAAGGGATGTGGGGCACCATATTTCTTCAGGGTGAAGGATCCCATTGCGGCCAGGTGTTGGATTGCTGATATTGAGTGTGCCTAGAAGATGACCTTATGCCCTGATGGATCGAAGGTGAGATTTGTTGTCGGATGTATGAGAGAGCAATCCCGAGATTGGTGGGAGGAGGTCGACTATACTTTAGGAGCCCCAACCATTGAGGCGATTGCTTGGCCAGATGCTGTGACCCAGTTTCAAGCAGATTTAGCACCAGTTATTGAGGTACAACAGTTATCCAGGGAGTTTCTAGACATGAGGCGGACGACTGCGACTGTGGCAAAGATCATCGCCAAGTTCAGAGAGAGAGAGAGAGATTTGTTGGTACCCCAGTATGCAGCAGGGGATGAGATGAGGAACACCTAATACCATGATATGTTGAGATCTGACATTAGGGAGTTCATTTGTTTTCAGCTTGCCCAACTCTAGATGACATGATATCCATGGCACGGGAATGAGAGATTGATTTGCTTCCATTGCAATCAAATGGGCCACAAGAAGGCCAATTGCGAAAGCTTAGCATCAGGAGGGACAATAGCAGCACCTGCTCCAGCAACTCTACGGATTACTGATGTCCACCAGGTCAAGGCGGCTGCACCTATTTTGAGGAGAATGGATTTTTAGTTGACAACCAAGGGAGCTTGTGCTATACCGGATGTGGTGACGGGTATGTATTTTCTTCTTAGCTCTTTATGTAACGCCCGATCCTGGTAATCTTCTATTTTGGTCCCTTATATATTTTGTTATTGCTTTGGGTCTTGTTTGGCCAATTTGGAATGGCAGGAGGGGCCATTTCTACCATTTTTGGATTTTAAAGGCAAAGCTCAAACGCAGGTCACTCCCTTGGGGAACATAGCGAGTTCATGTGTAGAGCTCAAACCCTAATTTTTAGGGTTTAAGACCTATTTAAACACCTTAAGTCCCAGGTGTTGGCCTCATTCTCTGCCTCCATAGCCTTCTAACCCTCAATATCGAACCTTATAGCCTTCAATAGTGTTGTGAGTCCATTGAGTGTGTTTTGGTGTGTGTTTGAAGATCATCCAAGGATGGGGAGCTTAGTGCAAGGTGGTGATTCAAGAAGGAGCTCATAGATCTTGATTTTCTACTTCATTTCCATCTCATTAGAGGTATAAATCTCTAATCTTACTCATTAAGAGCTTAGATCTAGGTTCTCATTGATATTTTTCCCTTTTTGGTCCTATAGTTGAGATTTTATAGTTGTGATCACTTTTGAGGCTTTGAGTTGCTCCTCTTGGCGTTTTTTAGGGTGCAGATTCACAAAGTTTTCATCTTTGGAGTTGTATAAGCCCCATGCATGAGATTAATCCCTCTTATGAGATTTGAATTCTATATTTTGATGTTGTAACCTTTTTAGGGCATGCAAAGACACCAAGTCAGTAACTTTATTCTCATATATGCTCTTTATGACTTAGATCCATGTTTTGGTCAAGTAGCTTTAAGCATTAATTGCTTAATAAGCCTTTTGGAATCAGCATGCGAATGTGCTATGTAGGGTCGAGGAACTCGCTACGTTCGGAATTTAGTCTGCACTGGGTCGGTGGCGAACGCCCAATGCTCCACTAGGGAACGTCATGCGTTTGGGGCATCAGTGGGTTTTCGGACCATTTCCTTGGACTTGATTTTGGGTTTTGGGCTTAGTAGTTTGGATCCATGTTGGAGTAAGGACTTTGATGTTTTGGACTCCTGGTTGAACACTCTCTTTTGGGCCTAGGATAGTATATTGGGCCTTAGTGATTTTAATGGGCTTAGACTAATTTTGGGCCTTTTGGATATAGATTTGAATTTGAGCCTTGGCCCAATCGGGAAAAAGGGGTAAAATTTACATTTACCCTAAGTATGAGTCCTTAGTCAAGGATGGTATTCCAATTGTTAATTGGATGTTTCTTTGCTATGATAGTCCGGGATTTTCTGTGAGTCAGCAGTTGGGGATTTTCGTGCAACTTGGCACTTGTGAGGTGAGTGTTCCTCACTATACTTGTTGAATCTAAGGCCCTAAGGCCGGACCATTTGGATAGTTATCCTATTTATTGCATGATTGAGTATTAGGATGATGCTATGCTTAGTGATTTGTAAGATATGTCTGTTTGTTATTGGCTGGTTAATTGCATGATATATGTTATATATACATATATATATATATATATATATATATATATATATATATATATATATGTATGTATGTATGTATTTATGTGTGTGTCGACATGTTATGTGCGGTTGGGTTGAGGCGGACCGACTTTATGCTGAAGGCCAACAGACCCAGGGTGTCCCAAATAGACTGAAGTCTAGTGGGGCGTACCAGTCAGACTGAAGGCCCAGAGAACGTTCTAGATAGGCTGAAGGCTCGAGGTGGCGTACCAGTCATGATGTAGGTTTTGTGAGCATACTAGATAGATTATAGGACGGTGGGGCGTTCCAGTCAGACTGGAGGCTCTAAATGCATGTTGTTTGTGATATTATTCTGGTTTTTGGTATTGTGTTGGTATTTTGGGGGAAACTCATTAAGCTTTGGGCTTACTGTTTTGGATTATGTTTCAGGTACTTTTGAGGATCGCAGGAAGGAGAAGGCGTGATCGTGCACTTCCTCATGTTTTTATTTCACGATTTTGGAATTTCTCTGATGTTGAACTTATTTTGAAAACAATTTGTAAACAATGATGGTTTTTGGAATTATATAAAAGTTTAAAATTTCAAAATTTTATGGATTAGTCGGAGCCAGTAAGTAGACCCCAAAATACCATACTATTATTAGATATTGTGTTATGTTAGAACAACATGCTAGTGGTAGGCTAGGGATCTTTAGGAATTGCATAATAAAATTGCCTGATTACATGATGCCTTAGTTCCTATAGAGTTCCCTTGTTTGGCTGGTGTGTGAATCTTTAGCGTGTGAACTAGATATGGAGTGCATACGCTAAGTCACATGCTACATGGTTTAAAGGGCCTTAGGCTGAGAGTTTTGGTCCTACTTCGCAGCTCTTGTCTGAGTCCAACCGTTGTGGAATTGAACCTTTTACCTAAGATTGTTTAAACTGTGGGGCATGTGACTCTATTCATGTAATAATCGTCTGGTACCAACGGAGAGTCGTGTGGAAATTGTGGTATGGTGAGTCATATAGGGTCAACCATCCAGTCGTGTATTTGGATCAGATAGCAGTGGTTTCCCTGGTTTGGGTGTGGTTCATAGCGGGTCATCATGAGGAAGGATTAGCCACTCTTGAGAGAGTGAGGGCAGAGCAAAGATGGGCGCGAGATGCTGGGAGTCTAAGATCGAGGATTTCATGGCAGATTCTGTCATATCTTATTGCATTTTAGTGTGAGTCAGCTCCTCTGCACGAATGTTGTTTGCTTTGTGCTTTGTGGAACTCATGAGTGATATGAGTCTGCCATTAAGTGAATATGTCAAGTCACATGTGAAAAAGGTTGGATAATCTCAGAGTGACAAATTTGACCCTACTACACAGCTCTTATCTAAGTCCAACTGTTGTAGGGATGAATCTGTTACTCGAAGGATTATTTGAGCTTTGTTGCATGTGATTGTATTCATGGAATGGCCAATTGACATTGTGAGGAGTTCTTCACTAGCTGATGCCAGAGAAGTGTGGAACCCTAGGATAGCCTTGGGAGCCCTGTGGTGTGGTTGTTTCGATGTTGAGAAGGTTTTAGGAATATTGTGACTAGGTCGTAGAGGACCTAAGATAATTCTTGAGGAAGTATGGATAGGTGTGGAAGGTAGTATTGGGTCCCATACTACTAAAATCAATAGATCCATACTCAATTTGGGGGGAGATTTCATAGAATCTAAGGGTTGTTCAGGGAAGATAGCATGGTTGGATACCATGGTTCGAGGCAGCGGTTCCGTATTTGTCGATCTTTTGGCTTGGGCTGCTCAGGCGAGGATGGGTTGTGTGTTTATTCAGGCCTTGTGGCGAAATTGATGTGGATTGAGTTTTTCAGACACATATGAGTATGTTGATTGGAAGTCTCGATGATTTTTCTAGAGGTTGTGCCTTAGGCATCGAGACATGGGGAGGAAGCGGTTGATGTATATGATCGGCTTGGAAATCACATCTGGGATTTAAGTGTTGGATTGATGGATTGGATTGTCGTTATCTATGGAAAGGATCTTGCTCTTCTATTCTTTTTTGAGTTAGAAGGAGTGGGTAGGCTTGTGACCTACCAAGTTAGATTGGATTCTTAGCTTGAGGTCTGCTGTGTTGCGGTGGTTAGCAACAGTATGTCAGTGTCGGTGGGCACAAGTGGTTGATGTGGCACGGGTACCTTAGCGATGTGAGCAAGGGCGTATCCCTGGGAGATGGGAAAGCCAGGTGTCGGATTGTCGTGTTGATTTCAAGCAAGGGGTGTATGTTTGGATCATAAATTGGTAGTTTCATATGCTTTGTAAGTGGTCATTATGGAAATTCAGAGGTTTTCAGCTGAAGTTTAGGTTTTCTTGGGGTTCGTTTGATCCGTATCTGGAGGACCCTTTTGCGGATGATATTAATTTCATGGTCAGGTATGGTTGTACATTGTTGGGCTATTTGGGTTATATTTTGGTTTCACCACCAGTGGGCAGTGGTTCGAGTTCTAAGTAGGGGAGAATTGAGATTCTCAGGTTGAGCGTCAGTCATTGAGGGTTCCTTCAGTTTTCTATTTGGTTTGTTGCTTTCAAATTTGAGGGAAGATGTTGGTTGGTGGCCCTTTATCAGAAGCGGGTATGTTCAGATCCAAGTGGGTTGTGGTTTCTCTGGTTTAGGTGTCAAGGTTTCCTAGACCATTGGTCATTGAGTTCATTCTTTAGTACGGATTCTCCGAAAGATTTAAGTGGTGATAGTTAAAGGTCAAGGAATGCGTCAGCTACCCTCCTGTTCAGTATATTCTATGTTCCTTTGGTCTTCAGGTGTGTTTACCCTCAATGGTAGAGTGGGCTTGGTTCATAGCAAACTCAGGCTTTCATAACCTTCAGGATCATCTTCAGGGTATTCTCGAGCTAGTGGTGTAGTGATGGAATCTACTCGGTCTCACAAGTATGGGGTCTTGTTTGACTTATCATGAGGATATTTCCTGTTTTGAGTAAGGTGACCTTTTCGATTATCTTTGGTGTTTCTTTTCTTTTCGGATGAGACTATGGATTTCTTAAGTATATGTATAGGAGTGCTCCTTGTGAGCTGAGCAAAGAGGGAATTGGGTGTAACACCCCAAATTCCAGAGGTGCTATTGAAGGACTTAAAGTGTAAATTAAGGAAAGGGACTCGACGAGTAGGCCTGCTTACTCAACGAGTCGGAGCGGGAATCTGTCACGGGTGAAGTGGCCAACTCGCAGAGTCGGCGGCTTGGACGCGACGAGTTGGTGCTGAAGAGAGAAAACCCCAATCCCGGGGAGTTGTGCCCTATATAAAGCACATTATAACCCACCCTCAGCCTCTTTGCTACCCTTTTGAGATCCAGAAACCCTAGAATCGAGTGAGCCACCAATAATAGAGAGAATAGAGCTTTGGAAGAGAAAATCTTGGAAAGGGGCTTGAAGATCAAGAGGCTTGCTACAAAGGAGTGGTGTAGATTCGGGATCTACTTCAACTGGGGCATATATTGGAGGTAATAATCTGTTGCTTGGGCTCTTTTGCATCTAGATCTATTATCATTTGAGATTTGGGGCATTTTTGGTATGATTGAGAGGTATTTCGAGTTAGAGGCTTAGATCTGAGGTTGTTACTTCAGATCTAGGCTTATGATGGTCCAAACTGTCATAAAGCTCCTGTCTAAGAGTTGTTGGTGAAGTCCCCTAGTCCTTAACCCTAGCCCTAGTGTGTTTTGGGACTATATATCCTTGGTTTCACGTAAAGTTTGCAACTTTATGTGAGGCTTAGATTGTAGAAGAGTGGATCTATTGATTGGAGCCCCGGCTTGGCTCGAAAAGCCACTGTATGGATTGAGAACTGGAGAGACTCGGTGAGTCACGTGGGTGTACCCAACGAGTTGTAGGAACATGTGCATGAACTCGGCAAGTTGGAAGAACAACTCGATGAGTCTGTTGAAGATTGCCTTGGACTCGGCGAGTTTGTTCTTGGACTCGGCGAATCTGGTCGCAAAACCCAACCTCTTTTGGTTAAAGATTTGGATTAGCGAGTCAATTGGCGACTCAGTGAGTTGGACAGGACGGAATTCCGAGATTGTTGAACTCGACGAATCTTTGGGCGACTCGGCGACTTGAGTCATGTTATGGGGGTTTTCTGAGTATAAGAACTTGACGAGTCGACGGGTTGACTTGGCGAGTAGAGTCAACCAGGAAGGTTGACTTTGGACTGAGGGCTTTGACTTTGACCAAGAGTTGACCAGATTGACTTCCAAGGGTATTTTGGTAATTTTTGTATTTATGGAGTTGGTTCTTTGGTAGTGTTTTGTGGTGAAGTTTGTGTCGGTGGTCGGAGCGGCTTGGTCTTATCTCTTTAGTCGGCAATTGCAGGTGAGTTATCCTCACTATATCGACTGGGTCTATAGCACCAAGGTCGGCCCTTTATCAGATAGAAATCCGGGTATTATTTGTTATGTTATTGCTTTGCTAGATCTGCATCCATGTATTTATGATGGTGTTATGTCAGTGACCTGGTTAAGGTCGGTACCCGGTATTTAGGGTAATGTTATGCTAGTGACCGGTTAGGTCGGAATCCTGGTTAGGATGTTGATATGCTATGTGATTTGTTAGACTGTTTGTCTGGTTAAGTATTTGTTATATGATTAATTGTTTTGTGTGAACATGGTTGTTTGACGGGGATTGGGTTGAGGAGGGTCCTGCTCTCTACTGTAGGCCAACATACCTAAGGCGGACCAGATATTCCAAAGGCCCAGCGAGCGGTCCGGATAGGCTGAAGGACCCTAGAGGGCGGACCAGACGTGCCGAAGCTCGGAGAGTGGACCAGGCCGACTGAAGGCCCGATGTGGGCAGACCAGTCGTATTGTAGACTCAGAGAGTGGACCGGCTGGATTGAAGGCTCGGTGCGGGCGGACCAATCACACTGTAGACTCGATGTACATGGCTAGACTCGGAGGGTGGACCAGGTGGGCTGATGGCCCGGTGCGGGCGGACCAGTCACACAGAAGACCCGATGTGCATGGCTGCTCTACTTGTGATATCTTATGAGTATGTTTATGTGTGGTTGGTATTTTAGGGGTAACTCACTAAGCTTTAGGGCTTACAGTTTAGTGTATTGTTTCAGGTACTTCAGGAGATCATGGCAGGGCGAAGGCGTGATCGTACCGCTCCTCATTTTTTATGATTTTTGTGATATGGTTTTGGGGGACACTCTGATGTTTAAACTATTTTGAAAAGAAGATGTATGAACTTAATGGTTTTTGATTGAATTAAAATGTTTTAATTTGGCTCAAATTTTATGGGTGTTACAAGTTGGTATCAGAGCCTTGGTTTGAGTGAATTGGAGGAACATTCGTGTGAATCCAGTCTCAAATCAAGGAAGGATTTTGAAAATGGTTTTCAAAAGGTTTTTCGAAATAAGTAAAGGAGGATGCAGAGGGTACGATTAGCCAGAGCCAGTAAGTAGACCCCAAAATACCATACAACTCATTTGATTAGGTGATATGTTAGAACAGCATGCCAGTATTAGGCTAGGGATCTTCAAGAATTGCATGATAGAATTGCATGATTATATGATGCCTGCTAGCCTAGGGTTTCCTTTGTATGAAATTGACATCATTACTGTAGTTATTTGGTGTATGCATCATGGTTATACATAATTAATATCTTATAGCCTGAGAATGTTTGATTTGGCCTTATGTTCTGTTCTTGTATGATTGGGAGCTTAGGGTAGGATTGGATATTCGAAAGTCTATAAGGTCCAGCGTTATGTATGACTAGCATACACTAGTGCTGCAGGGTTGGTGGAAGTTTCATGGATGGGAGGGTTGCGTGAGACTGGTAGGTCGTTTATGTTGGGTTTTGTGCATTCTAACACTCCTAAGTGTACATGCAACCCTAAATACCTTGGATCTATGTTTTCTCTATTATACATGCAAATATGAACATCCAAGGTATTATCCTAATCTAGCATACAAAACAATAACTTTAGCAAGATAGAATACATACCTCTTTGGTGTAGGAAGTCTTCATGAAGCTTGAGTGCCTAGTGCCCCAAGTGTGACTCCTCAAATGGAATCACAATCATCAAAACACTTGGAATGACTTGAGAGAATTCTACACTCATCAAAATCGGCTAGCCCTTTCACTTCACACTCTAGTGGCCGATTTTGCCAAGAATAATATCTTTATATAGTGTGACAATTAGGGCAAACCCTAATTGTCATGACTTTCCATTTCCTTGGATCCATGGGTACAAATACACCATGGAGCATCCATGGACCATCCTATGGGTTTTAGCCCAACTTGATTATCCATGGAGCATTAGCCCACTATACAAGTATGGATGATTTACACAATCAACCCATATATTTAATTAGTCTTCTTTTGATCCCTTAATTAATCCTAGATTAATTCTTGATCAAGACTAATTAAATAATCATATTATTCTTATTATTAATATACTAGAACTTATAATATATTAATAACCATAAGTGTCTTATTTCTCTCATCCAAGTGCATGATGGTATGCAACCCAAATGGACCATGCCGGGTCGGGTCAAGTCTTACCAATTATAGTTATGGACTTAGACATTAATCCAACAGTCTCCCACTTGGATAAGTCTAAAACTATTATTGCGTATGACTTCAGGAACCAACTGGCAATCGTAGCTCTCAAAAGCTTATGTCGAACTCTGACCTTGTAGATAAACTCTGACCTTTGTCAGTGACTTGTCCATTAGATAAGGGATCATATATTCCTCCATTCTAGATATCATATGGACTGAGACATGGATTATAATCATTCTCTCTGTCCATTTGTTGTTTCCCGATTTCCGATTTATGACGACTGACTAATTGAACAAATCAAATCAGTCCTGGCGCGGCCGAGCACTTCCATTTGTCATCATCAAATCATCGAGGGGCCCACAGATATCGCTTTTATCCCGAAGGTAAAAGGAACGGATAAACTTCGACTCATATGGCTTGTTCTACTACTTGTTGAATCATACACAAAAGCACGTTTTATAGCACAGAGTTACCAAATGCGGTTTCGTGCAATCAATGTACTATCAACTCATAGTAACAACTCATATCTCTAGGTTTGAAGAATATAAGATATTATCGTCTCATGATCACTCGTGATAAAACCCATGAAGTGATTCCAATGAGCGCGGGTTGAATCCAATACTCAGAACTTATGAGCACTCATGATTGTTGTAGCCTTGTCCAACACCTTAGACCTCTACAACCCATCATGACAGTCTTAATTCATATCTACTTCCAAAATATGACCGACTGTGGATGGTTTGAATAACTTAGTCATTCCGGAAGAATAACCCAGTTTATTCGGGAAGTCAAAACATGCAAAGTGAAACACAATAATAATAGAATCCAATATGGTATCAACCCTTTGAACATAAATAAAACACCTTTTATTTATCACCATATGATTACACATTATTCATTGTATACTGTTTCAGCTATCAACTTTATTCTTGAATTTAAAACAATAGTTGTCCCATGCTCCAAGCATGTACACTATGTTTTCTAAACACTAGTCATGCCATACACCAAGTATGCATACTATGTTTGTCTATGATCTTTACTTTGTGAACTAGATCCATTGAACATAACTTCAATGATTCTCTTTTCACACTCCCAAATCCTTACTGCAAATGCAAGAATTCCAAATTCATGCCATTTACTGGAATCTGTTAGATTCTAAACTTATATGCATTGATCCTCTTGTAATGATTATGCACAAAGTCAGAAAGACTTGACAACAATCACTACAGAGTATTCCAAAAGAGATCAGCTCCTTGGAAACTTCCTTCTTGCATTAAGTTTCTTAATCTTAAACAGATTGAAAAATTCTAACTTTGAAACATTTCCAGATTCCATTTTGACTATCACTTCTGAACAAGAGTTGCCTCCTTACAGATTATGTCAATATGGTCCTTCTAGAATTATCACTATACTTCCAATTGTCCTTGAGTAACCAATCTTTGGTAAACCTTAGATTGTCCTCGACAATTGTTTAATCCTTTTAGTCATATCCAATTCTAAACCTTTTCCCTTCTTAATGCCCCAGGCATTTGGAAAATTTTAGAACGGATGAATATAGCACATGTAATCAATCCTATATCCGAAGCATATGGGACACGATTCATGATGTCTTACATAAAGACTAAACCAGTCTTTTGCTATAATATTTCCATTTGAATTTGCCAAGTTCTCATAATTCAGATTATGAAAAGGGATGCCGTAATCATAATCGAATTTTAGAACGCAAATAATGGACCCATATACAGAATTTCCTTATGTTGAGCCATTCCAACATGAAATTCATATATATCCTTGACTAAATGATTAAAACCTCACGATCTAAGCTTATAGATTTGAGATGAAGCATAATTTCCTCTCCCTTAATTATAGCAAAACAACTTTTTCCCAATTGAAATTTTTTGTTTTCTATAATTAACATTATGATGATTATTAGCATAACACTTATGCTCCCACTAGCTTTGACATGTACTCAGAAATCAGCTAACTTTCTTACCAAAGTTTAGATTTCTGATACTAGATTGTTTTGATAAAGTTGTATCAAAATCATACACCTTCCCTTAGATAGCACACTTGTGAGTCTAAACAATTATGAAGAGGTATGCCGTAATCATAATGGTTAGACCTTTTTGCCACTTCTCACAAGTCCAGGTTAGTGTGCCGGTTAACCACACGCGCTCCACTAACGACTTTGAGAATGCAAATATCACAATTGCTATCTAGATAAAATCTACTTAGTGAAAGTGTTTCCTCACCATCATTTTCATGAATCGGAGAGAAACCTTATGACACTTAGATTTATATGGTGTATGTGTTCTTATCCATGTGAATTGTCAAAACCATAATCACAAGACAAAGATAATGACAAATCCAAACTCATATGGACCGAACTCAATCTTAACTTCTTGCCACCTGGCAGCTCAAGGGCCTGCCATTGCTTCCAAGTTGTTGTGCAACAAATTGAGAACTCTAAGAACTCATATGCAAAACCAACTTTAACTGGAATGGGCACAAAATATGTCAACACAATAGATTATAAACCTCAAATTGTGTGCTAGAGAAGAACTTTAGGTTTTATTCTTGATTAGTTCTTGAGACTTTCAAGACCTTTAAGACTCCCACTGTCCTCTTGACCTATAAGACTCCCTTGTCAAATATCCAAGAGATAGTGCGGATTCTAATCAAGACAAACACTTCACACAATTGGCCTAAGTTGGTCTTTGTTTTATCCAAAACATCACAACTTACCAATTTCAAATGTACGAGAGTAGAAAACTTTTACTCTTACATTTGACAAGTGTTTTAGACCTTCTTTAAGACATGTCACTCAAAATACAATCTTAGAGTATGACTCTAAGACTTGTATTGGAACGAAGTATGACTCATCTTCTTGATTTAACCATTTCAAAAATTCAAGTTCCTCTTCTTAGTCATAAGAATGCACTAAGACTTCCTTAGAGAACTAATTGTGCTATGGTTTCTTAATCATTAAAATGATCACAAAACTGATACTAAAGTACTCTCCCATCTTTTCAGATTTGAGAAACTTTTATCCTTCTGCCATATTTGATTCTTCTTATTCGCTCTGCCTTACATTGGGACCTTTTCCAATGTCTCAGAGTTACACTTAAGCTTGTAAGTATAATCATATTTACTGTGCTTTAGTAAACTATGACGAATAGTTTTATCAATCTTTTTGTGGGGGACTTGACCAGTGCACAAGAATGTGTACTCAATCCCTTAGTCCTTTACTTGACTCACACATCCATGTGAACAAGTAATTAGTCTTAATTTTCCAAAACTTGAAAGTTCTCCTTCATCATGCTATACAACTTGCATGATTCCAAGTTCCGATCCACTTGAAACTTGGGTGATGAGAATCTTTTCTTATTTGGTAAATTTAGACATTACCACAAATGAAAGAATCAATTTCATGTTTCCACTCTTGCTGTTAATGAAATCTTATAAGCAACAATTTTCTTTCCAAATGCCATTGTAAGGATATTTTAAAATAAATAAAATCAAAAATTTTCTTTTTATTTTAAAACTTTGCGGAAAAACTTATCCTTACAATCCATATGAAAACTTGTTGTTATCTATTCCTAAGCAATATCTCATAACTCCTGAGAAGTAGCTCACGAATCCGATTTTTCAAGCTACGCGATAGAAATCCATCTACGCGATCAGATTCAGCATATTCTTTCTTTAAGTTTCTTCACTTTTCTTTGATTCTTAAACATCACCATGTGACCCAGTCACATCATGTATCAAGAATCTCAGAATAGAAACTTAACAGAGTTAGATAGTGGACTTTACCTGAAGTAGAGTCAAACTTATTGACTTTAACATCCTTAGGTAAATTTGGCAGCTTCGCAACCAATGCCCCTTCCTTTGGCAATATAAACATATGGACCCTTTGATAATGGTACACGGGACTATCACAGACTTAGCTTTTCTCTTTACCATTTGGTCAACCGAGTTGACTATGGCCGATCCCTATCCACTGGGAAGAGAATGCTTTACTGGATAACCAATGTCATCATTATCAATGTCCATAAAGTTTTAGGAAGTTGATCTTAGCAAATAGATAAGATCATTAAGGGTCTTGTCATAGTCTGTTTCATAGGTGTCCCAAAGGAACTCACTATGTGACTTAGAAAGTGATTGAACCACCAACTTTCTCAAGACTTTGACACCCAACTCTCCCGGCTTGTCAATATGTGACTACATCTCCAAGATGTGACCACACCTAGACCTTGCCTTGCCAATAGGGCCTGAGTGACCTTAAACTTTTCAAGAACTTGTGGGTTAGGGAGAATAATTTGAAGAGGTGAAGAAGTATGATATCCATGGGACATCATCTTCATTAGGAAACCTTGTTTCAAGAGATTTGGGAAGATCATAGGTGTCTAAACCAGACATCTTTTGGGAGATATTCAAGATAGTTGATTTAAAGTCCTTAATATGACACCCAATATGAAATATTAAGGCTAGGACCCAACAAACTATTTTATAACTTAGAAGAGGTATGCCGTAATCCAAGCTATAAAATATTTGAAGGTAGGTGAATGACGATTCACCAATTTCCACCAAGATAAACGAAATGTATTATTAGGTTTTAATTGGTTTTGAAACTCCTAGATCTTTGAGATTCATTGAACTTTTCAAAGGCATGTTTCAATCTCGAGTGTGCCCTTCAGGTTTTGTGACTGGGATGCCGAGGATCACAAAACAAGGTGTGAAGTAACCATGCAAATCACTTGGTACCCTTAATAAATTACCCCTCAATCGATGTGCCGGTTAACCACACACGCTCCATCGATACTATGATAAATATTAAGTCACCCTTTACCTACCTTGTTAAGTCCAAGTTAGTGTGCCGGTTAACCACACACGCTCCACTAACGACTTAGACAAAGTGTAAAGTGTAATTTCATGGGTTAGCACCTTATTCACATTTTTCCTAAGTAACTAAGATTGGGTATTATTAAGAGTTTAGTTACTTAGTATTATCATTAATACTTTTAATGAATGAGAATTATAGTCTTGTCAAACCTGTTCGGCTAACGACCCTCCACCGGTCAAGCAAGCGGTGGGTGAGAGTGGACACCCATTAAGTTGCCATTTTATAGGCAACAACCTTATACCCACCTTATAGACCGGCTTCGTGAATGAGGCGTACTAGCGGTAAGACTGACTTTACTCTTATACATATATATATTATTAACTTATAATATTATAAAGTATAAGGGTTGAATTTTAACTTTTAAAATTCTAAGGGCTAACTTGGAATTAAAGTATTCATAAGTGAAAACTTTACAAATTCCAAAACTTGAGGGCAAGTTTTGAAACTATTCAAAACTAATTAATTCCATAACTTATGTGTTTAAAGTAGTTTTAATCCAAAAACTCTTCAAGTTCCATAACTTGAGGACAAGTTATGGAAGACTTTAAACTAATAAAAGAATTAACTTTTCTTTATTTTATAACTTATGGAATTAATTAAGGTTACACCTTTTTTTTTTATTAAATGAAGAGACTCTTGGTCCTCCATAACTTGAGGACAAGTTATGGAGTCATAAAACCATTTAATTAGAACTAGACTCTTCATTTTTGTAACCTTTGCCAATTTTTATGAGTTTTATGATTCTTAAATGTGACTTTTCATATAACTTGAGGACAAGTTACAAAAACACATTTTAGAATCAATTCTTAGATTAATTTGGATTAAAACCAACTATCACATAATTTTATTCATTAATCTAAATTTACTCATAAAACAAGGTAACACAAGAAACTTTTGGTGATCCATAACTTATTCTTAAGTTATGGAATCCTTTAAAACATTAACACCAAATTTTGTAACTCCAAAAAACTTTGAATCAATTTTTTTTTAAAACCTTTTCATATCCATAACTTATGGAGGTTTCAAAAAATAAAACTCTTTAGATCAAACTTTTAAAACTAATAAAATAATCATATTATTTTATCTTTTATTAAATTTGATCTAATTCAACTCATAAAGCAAATTATTCAAATTTTACAAATAATTATTTTTTCACAAGAACAAGTAATTATCTTAAAATTTGACAAACTTCATGTTTTTTTTTTCAACTTTGAAAATAAAATATTTGCATCAATATAACAGAAAACAACCCGTGGCTCTGATACCACTGTTGGGTTTTGTGCATTCTAACACTCCTAAGTGTACATGCAACCCTAAATACCTTGGATCTATGTTTTCTCTATTATACATGCAAATATGAACATCCAAGGTATTATCCTAATCTAGCATACAAAACAATAACTTTAGCAAGATAGAATACATACCTCTTTGGTGTAGGAAGTCTTCATGAAGCTTGAGTGCCTAGTGCCCCAAGTGTGACACCTCAAATGGAATCACAATCATCAAAACACTTGGAATGACTTGAGAGAATTCTACACTCATCAAAATCGGCTAGCCCTTTCACTTCACACTCTAGTGGCCGATTTTGCCAAGAATAATATCTTTATATAGTGTGACAATTAGGGCAAACCCTAATTGTCATGACTTTCCATTTCCTTGGATCCATGGGTACAAATACACCATGGAGCATCCATGGACCATCCTATGGGTTTTAGCCCAACTTGATTATCCATGGAGCATTAGCCCACTATACAAGTATGGATGATTTACACAATCAACCCATATATTTAATTAGTCTTCTTTTGATCCCTTAATTAATCCTAGATTAATTCTTGATCAATACTAATTAAATAATCATATTATTCTTATTATTAATATACTAGAACTTATAATATATTAATAACCATAAGTGTCTTATTTCTCTCATCCAAGTGCATGATGGTATGCAACCCAAATGGAGCATGCCGGGTCGGGTCAAGTCTTACCAATTATAGTTATGGACTTAGACATTAATCCAACAGTTTATTGGATAGTGGTGCTCCTCTAGGAGTGGGGATCGAGTGTTTGTTATGTATATGCTATTGTTAGGGTGTTGTGGTGATACTTGATACAAATATGGGTAGGTGTGGAAGGTAGTATGGGCCCGTAGTACTGAAAGCACAGGACCCATACGCGTGTCAAGGAAGTCACAACCCCTAGGGTTTTGTTGGGAGCTAGTTCTCGTGGTTATTATGAGGAATGCCTAATATCTTGTGGCGTATTTTTCAATATGGAGATTACGAGACGTCTCGGGGCAGGATCCGGTTCGGGATCGGGATCAGGAGAGGGTGATCAGGATTGATCAGTACCACCCGAGGTCATTGGTCAGTGAGTACGAATGAGTTGGATGCCAGGATTCGTGAGATCCTGCATGATAAGGTTGTTGCTATGTTCCGGGCTGAACTGCCGGAGATGTTTGGGTCGGTCAAGACCGCCATGGTCGAGTACTTTGATGAGCTCTATGCAGCTCTTACGGAGGCGGCTGTCGCGGCTGTAACAGCGGCAGGGGGAGGAACCGGTCGAGGTTTTCAGTATTGGGACTTCGATAACACGAAGCCCCCTACTTTCGATGGAGTTCAGGATCCGATCGTTGCTATGAGATGGTTATTGGACATGGAGGGTTGTTTCTTCACATGGTCATGCCCTGCGGATCAGAGGGTGAGATGTGCTCTGAACCTTTTGAGGCTCGGGGCGATGGATTGGTGGAGGTTGACTACGGGATCTTATTCTGATGCGCAACGGGCTGCGGTTACTAGGGATCAGTTCTGGGAGATGTTCAGCACTCGTTATGTTCCACAGTTTGAGAGAGAGAGAGGATGGTTTAGGAGTTCCTGGAGCTGAAGCAGGATTCAGAGTTAGTGACGGAGATCACCAGGATGTTCACTGAGACGGCGATGTTTTGCCCAGAGTTTGCTTCGGAGCAGGCTCAGATGTCCCGATATCTGAGTATGTTCAAGAGGGACATCAGGCAGTTTGTGTCCACGCAGAGGTGTGATACCATGTTAGAGCTGCAGGAAGCCCCCAGGCGGCGGGAGTTAGATATGGAGTTGCAGTTGCAAGAGTGGAGGCAGGCCCCGGTGCAGTCACAGCCGGTGCCAAAATGGTCCAAAACTGTTGACTCTAGGCTTGTAGGTCAGAGCAGCCGCACTTGTGAGAAGTGTGGGAAGGTTCATGCCGGAGTTTGTAGGTCCGGTGGTGCGTGTCGCAAGTGTGGGAAAGAAGGGCACTATGCGTGGGATTGTCGTCAGTCGGTCCTGGCTCAGGATATGAGGATTTGTTATCATTGTCATCAGGTTGGACACTTGAGGGTCAACTGTCCACAGCTTGTTGCAAGACCGGTGCAGGCTCCAGCACCGGCCACTTTGAGGGCTACGGGTGGAGGTCAGGGTGGAGCGGAACTCCGAAGGCTCAGGGACGCGCTTTCCAGCTTACAGTAGAGGAGGTCAGGGCAGAGCCGGATGCATTTGTGGGTATGTTTCCATTTTGATATCTTGTTATTTGCTGATTATGTGGTATTGTAAATTTGTTTGCCTTTTTCGCATGATTCATAGTATGATTGGGGATCTTAGTAGTTAGGAGTTATAGTTGGTTAGCGTTCAGGAGGATTCTTCGTCGAAAGATAAGGTATATGATCTCGTTGCTTGGAATAGCAATTGCGATGCGAGAAGTGTCTAGTTGGGATTCGAACTTCCTTGAAGTTCTGGATGTTTGATGTCGGGAGAGTATTTTGTGGAGGTTTCTCACTCCGGAGGGATTTAGTTCTGGGAAAAGAGGGGGAACTTTATCAAGTAAGGTCGATCGAGTTATGCCGGTTTGTCAGCGGAAGTTAGTAGTTGGTACACTAAGTGGAGATAATTGGAAAATTCTCCGGTAAAACAGCAAGTATCCAGGGTTGGTTAGCTGCTTAGATTTACCAGTGTTGTTAGCCGAGAGTGTGGCATAATTGGAGCACGTGATAGACAAGTGGGGCAGGGAACAGACCATGGTTTCAGAAAAGGTGGTTGGTCGATGTGAGGCCTGGGTTTAGGCCATGGAAAGGATTTCGGGAACGGAACTGGAGTTCGAAGCCCCAAGAGGGCTAGAACAGACTGCATGGGAGAGATTCCCGGCAAGGATGGTTGAGGGTGACATACGATAGTTTTGAGCAGTCTGGGTAGAATGAAGGCCGGGAGGTGTACCAGTCAGGCCGAAGGCTCAGGGAACGGTCCAGACATGCTGAAGGCCCAGGAGGGCGATCCAGACATGCTGAAGGTTCTAAGAGTGGTCCAGATAGGCTGAAGGCCTAGAAAGGCGGTCCAGTCATGCTGAAGACTCTGTATGTTAGTGGATCAATATGAGGAGAGTGAGTGTATATGTTGCCATGCAATAGTAATCGATATGGTGTGGCCCCAAGTATTGATCATGATGATGCAGTTGGCTGGAGGCCATGCGTGGGCCTAGTTAGTTATGTGATTGGATTCGGAGTATATAGTAGTTCCAGAATAACAGTTGCTCTACATGGACAGTGTAGAGCGGAGTTTAGCTTAGTGGCACTTATAGGTGCGGTAAGGGTTGTTGAGTAGACTTCCTGGAAAGGAAAGGTATGTAGCTCCCGAAGGAGTGTAGGTCGTCTAAAAGGAAGGTAGCAGAGTAAACGGATGATCGAAAGTGCTTCAGTTATTGGTAGTAAGTTGGGATTGTACCAGATATATGGAAGCACATACAGGTTAGATGCCCGTTGAGGTTGTGGCAAAGTTGGATGATGCACAGGGATGTTTTCAATCTCCTTGGAAGAAGAGGAGGATAGTGGTTCCAGATTGGATATTAGGACAGAGAAAGGTGAGACAGCAGGTTAACATACTCGGGTGTAGTCTGGACCGGTGTTGACGAATGTATAAGGATATTACAGTCAGGGGTCAATGACCTAGAGATCGTGATAGGGAGGTGTGAGTGGGTTGCAGTCCATCATGTCGAACCGAAGGGTTCGAGGGTGATGCAAGGACAAGGTCCTTAGTTCCGAGTATGGTTGTAGGCTTGAGTTATGTATGTGAAGGTATTCCAATATTAGGTATTCTATCATGAGGATGACCGGACCCTATGATTGATTGGACCTGGTGTGTATGGTATTCCAGCCCAAGGCAGATTGGGCCAGGTACGAGTGGTTACGTGACATGTTTGGTTGATGGGTTATGGGAGCTGAGGGATGCAGTATCCTGTCAGCATGTAAGGATAGAACCAGAGGGCTGAACAGGATTCGTTCCAGGTTGCATGTTATCAGGGTTATCGCCAATTTTGGGTGAAGGAAGATGGATTAGTGTCTTGGTAGAGCTCATTAGGTATTTGTGGTATCTAGCGTGCGCAGGGCATGAAGGTGTGCTCCTGATTTGAAGGGATGGTATCATCGGGTGATATGTAGTTAATATGTAGTGCTATTGAGTTGAAAGGCCGATGGTCATCTTGGAGTAGTGGCAAGGATGCCACGTGAGAATAATCCATTTCAAGAGAGATGCAAAAGTAGGGTTTGTAAGAGCATGAGTTGATTGAGAAATCGGAGTCTATAGTGCAAGGGGTTTCTTCTGAAATGTATACTACAGTAGGCTTCGAGGACGAAGCCTAATTTAAGTGGAGGAGAGTTGTAACACCCCAAATTCCAGAGGTGCTATTGAAGGACTTAAAGTGTAAATTAAGGAAAGGGACTCGACGAGTATGCATGCTTACTCGCCGAGTCGGAGTGGGAATCTGTCGCGGGTTAAGTGGCCAACTCGCCAAGTCGGTGGCTTGGACTTAATGAGTTGGTGCTGAAGAGAGAAAACCCTAATCCCGGGGGGTTGTGCCCTATATAAATCACATTATAACCCACCCTCAGCCTCTTTGCTACCCTTTTGAGATCCAGAAACCCTAGAATCGAGTGACCCTCCATTAATAGAGAGAATAGTGCTTTGGAAGAGAAAATCTTGGAAATGGGCTTGAAGATCAAGAGGCTTGTTGCAAAGGAGTGGTGTAGATCTGGGATCTACTTTAGTTGGGGCATATATTGGAGGTAATAATCTGTTTCTTGGGCTCTTTTGCATCTAGATCTATTATCATTTGAGATTTGGGGCATTTTTGGTATAATTGAGAGCTATTTCGAGTTAGAGGCTTAGATATGAGGTTCTTACTTCAGATCTAGGCTTGTAATGGTCCAAAATGTCATAAAGCTCCTGTCTAAGAGTTGTTGGTGAAGCCCCCTAGTCCTTAACCCTAGCCCTAGTGTGTTTTGGGCCTATATCTCCTTTGTTTCATATAAAGTTTGCAACTTTATGTGAGGGTTAGACTGTAGAAGAGTGGATCTATGGATTGGAGCCCCTGCATGGCTTGAAAAGCCGCTGTATGGATTGAGAACTAGAGAGACTCGGCGAGTCACATGGGTGTACTCGACGAGTTGTATGAACATGTGCATGAACTCGGCGATTTGGATGAACAACTCGGCGAGTCTGTTGAAAATTGCCTTGGACTCGGCGAGTCTTGTCATAGAACCCAACCTATTTTGGTTAAAGCTTTGGATTAGCGAGTCGTTTGGCGACTCAATGAGTTGGACAGGATCGAATTCCGAGATCGTTGAACTCAACGAGTCTTGGGGTGACTCGGCAAGTAAAGTGAACCAGGAAGGTTGACTTTGACTGAGGACTTTGACTTTGACCAAGAGTTGACCAGTTTGACTTCCAAAGTTATTTTGGTAATTTTGGTATTTATGGAATTGGTTCTTTGGTAGTGTTCTGTGGTGAAGTTCGTGTCGGTGGTCGGAGCTGCTTGGTTTTATCTCTTCAGTCGGCAATTGCAGGTGAGTTATCGTCACTATATCGACAAGGTCTACGCCACCAAGGCCGGCCCTTTTTTGGATGGAAATCCGGGTATTGTTTGTTATGTTATTGCTTTGCTAGATCAGCATCCTGGTATTTAGGATGGTGTTATATTAGTGAACTGGTTAAGGTCGGTACCTGATATTTAGGGTAATGTTATGCTAGTGACCGGTTAGGTTGGAATCCTACTTTGTGCTGTAGGCCAACACACCTAGGGCGGACCGGATATTTCGAAGGCCCAGCAAGCGGTCCGGATAGGCTGAAGGCCCCTAAAGGGAGGACTACACGTGCTGAGGCTCGGAGAGTGGACCAGGCCGACTGAAGGTCCGGTGTGGGCGGACCAGTCATACTGTAGACTCAGAGAGTGGACCAGGTGGATTGAAGGCCCGGTGTGGGCAGACCAATCACACTGTAGACTCGATGTACATGGCTAGACTCGGAGGGTGGACCAGGTGGGCTGAAGGCCCGGTGCGGGCGGACCAGTCACACAGTAGACCCGACGTGCATGGCTATTCTATTTGTGATAAGTTATGAGTATGTTTATGTGTGGTTGGTATTTTGGGGGTAACTCACTAAGCTTTCGAGCTTACAGTTCAGTGTATTGTTTCAGGTACTTCAGGAGATCATGGCAGGGCGATGGCGTGATCGTATCACTCCTCATGTTTTATGATTTTTGTGATATGGTTCTGGGGGATACTCTGATGTTTAAAGTATTTTGAAAACAAAATGTATGAACTTAATGGTTTTTAAATGAATTAAAATGTTTTAATTTGGCTCAAATTTTATGGGTGTTACATTGGCGCTCTTGGTTCGAATGAAGTGAATGGTTCTCTTGGGTTTCAGTTTCCGATTTGGATCAAGAGTGAAACCTTTATCCTATCTGCGAGTTGTGTGTGACCTTGTTTTCGTAAGGTTTTCCTTGGGTAGTAGCTATGTTGTGCTCAGTTGGCACTATGAGAGTGTTGACTTGGTCGGTATGTTGTCGGGAGTATTCTAGTCATAGGTTGTGGGCCTAGTGATCATGATGGTTCATTTCTTCTGCTTGTAGTACTTTCGGTGTTGACGCAATGATGGGTGTCAGTGGAGTCATAAATATGTTGGTTGGATAAGGGATGCAGTGAGGATTGAGGTAAGTATGAGTCAGGTATTAGGAAGTCTCAGAAAGTTGTATGCATTATAATTCCAATTGTTCGCAAGCTATGGTTAAGTTTGTGATTCTCAAGTTGGAAATTGCTTATACAGTTGTAAGTCATAAAGTTCTTGGTGATCGTCTCGAGTAGATGCCCAGGTGGGGGTGAAACGGAGACACCTTGTTAACCAGGATGGGATTTTGGTTGATCTGGCCAAAATCAAGGCAGTGATGCAGTGGGAGGTTCTGAAATCTCCCTCGGATATCAGGAGTTTTCTGGTTTGGCAGGGTACTACTGGATATTTATTCAGGATTCCTGCAAGATTACAGTACCCTTCGCTCATATGACGAGGAAGTAGGTGGATTTTCGGTGGGGCCCTGAGCAGCAGTCATCATTTAAGACTCTTCGGCAGAGGCAAAAGTGGTTGATTAGGTGTCTAATCCCATAACTATATTTGGTATGTACTTGACCCGATTGTAGCATGGTCCTTTTGGGTTGGCTTCACAAAAGCAACTTGACTGGATGAATTAATGATAAAGTGGTTGATTATGATTTATTAATATATTATGTGAATAATATATTAAAATAGAAATCATATTTTTTAATTAATATTGGTCAAGCATTAATTTAGAATTAATTTTGTGGTCAATAGAGATTAATTGAACTAAGGGGACTGATATTGTAATTATGTGATAATTGCAAAATGGGCTGAGGATCTCTTGGATAAGAAGTGGACGAAATCTTATGGAGGCCGATAAGGATTTCGTCCAAGGCTAGGTGTTCTGGAAGATTCCTATAAGCCGCTTAGGGCTTAATCAACCAGATTAGGTCTTTTACTGAAACCCTAATTCTTCAGCTATATAATGGACCCCTTGGGCACCTAAAATCGGATACCAAAAAACCCTAGAAAGATCCTAGAGCCGATTTTGAGCCTCTTCCTCTCTCTCATATTCTCTAACTTGCTTCTTGGTGTTTTGTGATCGATTATAGGTATTACACTTGTGATAATAAGCTCTCAAAGGCAAGGATTTTCAAGCTACAATTGAAAGGTAACATTCTTACTTGTTTAATTATGATGATTTCGATTTCTATATGATAGATTTAGGGTTTACAAGCTTTGGATGATTTGTGCAAGAACAATTAGAAAAACTTAGATCCAAAGATTTAGGGTTTGCATGTGCATCATAGGATTGTTGTTTTTCTCAAAACCCAATATTGGTATCAGAGACTAGGTCGTTTTTCTATTGTATTTGATGCATAGCTAAATTGTTCAAAGCTGAAAAAGGTGAAACATCTGCATCTGCCTGATGAACTCGTTGATTCCCCTAATGAACTCGACGATTCAGGGCTACTCGACGAGTCCAGTCGATGAATCGGCGAGTCGGCTCGTCTGTTAGCAGATTTTTCGAGATTTTGACTAGAGTTGGGTTGGGATAACTACCATAAACATTTTTAACTTATAAAATTCGATTTTTCAATATGGTATTGATTATCCTCATCCAAGTAGAAGATAATTGTTAAATAATAAGATAATTACTTGTTTATATGATAAAATAAATTATTTGTATTATTTAACATGAATTATCTTGCCATAAATGAATTAAGTCAAATTTAGATAATCACAAATTATTTGGTTAATTAAATTATTTAAAATTTGATCTAGAAGGTTTTGAAAAGTTTCAAAACTTTCCCACAAGTTTTGGAATTTAAATTTTGAAATATTTAAATTCTAAACCCTAGAATTTTACAAGTTTAAAGTTCAACCCTTATACTATTATAATATTATAAGATTAGTAATTATATATAGGTATAAGATAAGCTAGTCTTACCGTTAGTAGGCCTCATTCACGAAGCTAGTCTATAAGGGGTGTTTAAGGAAGCGGCATATAATATGACCACCATTGGGTATCTACTCTTACCCACAGCACTCTTGACTAGTGGAGGGTCGTTCGCCAAACGGGTAGGATAGGGCAACTAATTCCTCATTAATAAGTATAATGATCTATAAAGTAACTAAATGTTTTTATAAATTCACAATCTTAGTTACTTTAGGAAAAATGTGAAAATGATGATATTCCATGAAATTACACTTTGCACCTTGCCACGTCATTAGTGGAGCGTGCGTGGATAATCGGCACACTAATTTGGGACTAACAAGGGTGGCATGTAACACCCTATTTGAAAGTACCCGATTGAGGTCTTGGAAGCCAAAGGGTAGGGGCGATTCGGTCTTTTATGGGTCCCGGGTTTTATCTGGAAGGTTTTAGTCTTGGAGGTGTCAATGGGAGCATAGGGCTTCCAGCCACCATTTTGTGGATATAAAGTTGGTCGGAAATGGACTTAGAATGAAGAAGTTATAGCACTTTGAAATTATTGTCAATTTTAACCCCTAATGGAAATTAGTGACGAGGAAGATCCCATTCATGCAAGGTGGCCAGCACAAGAGTACGCCCGGTGTAAGCTGGGGTACGCCCAACGTAGATGGAGTAAATGGTCGCGGGTGAGTGGAGACGTACGCCCAACTTACGCTCAGAGTCACTAAACCCTATTTTTTAGGGTGTGACACTATATAAAGAACATTACACCCTCTAGGGTTAGCCTCCTTCTCATCCTTTAACCCCTCTTCGAAACCCTAACCCTAATTGTGAGAGTGTGTGCTTGCAAGGCCACCTTGGAGTGCATCTTAGTGTTCTTGAAGAGGAGTGATCATCTTGGAGTCTCACTAATCAGGGAAGAGCTTTGGATCCAAGTTCTCCAGCTCATTTGCAAGTCTTATAAGGTATAAAGTTTCTACCTTGTTATCTTATAGCTTGAGATCTAGGTTAGGGCTTCTTTGGTGTTTCTTATGATCTTATGGACTATCTCTTGGGAGTTGCGCAACTCCAGAGCTTAGGAAGAGTAGATCGGAGGTCCTCTGGTCGATCTACTTCATAAAAATGCAATCTTGAAAAGTATTATAACCACATGCATGGATCAAGATCCATGGAAAGGTCTTAATGGGTTGTTGGGAGCATATGAAGCATGCAAAGGCATAAAGTTGCTAACTTTATCCCTTAAGAGATCTTAATGGACTTAGATCTGAAGTTTGATGTTGAAATCCCGAGTACTAAGCACTTAATGGAAAAGTAGCTTAACAAAGGCGTACGTTGGGTGTACACACAGGTACGCGCAGCGTACACCACCTTCAGTCAGTACGCTTAGCGTACATAGAAGTACGCCCTGCATACTCATCATTTTTTGGCTTGTAGTGTTTTGGGCCTCGGGTTGGGCCAAGAAGTGGACTTTAGGTCTTTGGGCCTTCGTGGGCCATCAAGAGTCAGATGTTTTGGGCGAAGAATATGTTTGGGCTTAAGGTAAGGCCCATTAGAGGGATTGGGCCCAATTGAGCAAATTAGGCCATTAATGGACCATTAGTGGGCTAGGAAAGCCTACTTAGTGTTAGGTTTGTTTTGGGGATTCGGGCCTTCGTTTTGGATCATACTAGGCCGGGGGTACAATAGTCATTTTATCCCCATGCATGGATTAAGGATCATGGTATGGGACCCAATTGCTAATTGTGTATATTGATTGGTATTGATGGTTCAGGAAATGGACAGGGCATCAGCTAAGGATTTCTTCAGGAAGCTTCTACATTTGATGTGAGACTTCTCACCATACCAAAGGGTCTAAGGCACCAAGGCCGACCCATTTTATGAAAGTTGGTGTACTTACTATGTAGAGGTGTGTGGCATTGTTATGCGTTGATATGTGTTAGAGATAGCTTTACCGCTGGTTGTAGAGATAGCCTTCAGGGCTAATGGTAGAGATAGCCTTCAGGGCTAGTGGTAGAGATAGCCTTTAGGGCTAATGGTAGAGATAGCCTTTATGGCTAAGGGTAGAGATAGCCTTTGTGGCTAATGGTAGAGATAACTTTATAGCTAACTGTTATGCATTATGTGGTAGAGGTAGCTTTATAGTTAATTGATATGTGTTATGTGGTAGAGGTAGCATTTATAACTGACATGTTATGTGGAATGTGTGGGGTATGCTCTGGGGAACTCACTAAACTTCGTGCTTACAGGTTTGTTTATGGTTTTAGGTACTTCAGATTCCAAGGGCAAGGCGAGATGGTGCGGCCTCCACTCTCTCGCAGACACTTTATGGGACACTCTCATGTTTGGAATAAAATTTGTATTGACTTATGTTTTGAAAACAATTATAACTGGATTCTTAATGTATGAGAATATGTTTGCTTATTCTAAAATGAAAAATTTACTTTGAAAATTGGGTCGTTACATGGAAAAGGGTAACTCGATGTTTATCATAGATCAATGGAGCGTGTGTGGCTAAACGGCACAATGATTAGGTGGTAATTGACATCGAGAGTACCAAGTACATTTGCATGGTTATTCACACCTTGTTTGTGATCCTTGGTATCCCAGTCACAAACTTGAAGGGCATATCGAGATTTAAACATGCCATTGAAAATTTCAATGAATCTCAAAAGAATCTAGGAATTTCAATTCATTTGAAACTTAATTGTTTTTTTCATTTTTCATGGTGGAAATTGGTAAATCGTCATTTACCTACCTTCAAATTATTTTCAATTAGATTACGACATCCCTCTTCTGAATTGTAAATAATTATGTAGGGTCCTAGCCCTATTTTCTCATTTGGGTGTTAAATTGGGGATTCTTATCTAATCTAAACTTTGTCTCTTTTCTTTTTTAGATGACAACACTTCTGGCTCAACTCCTTGTGGCTCATTCTTACTCATGAACTTGCGTGGGAGGGTGATATTTGATGGGTCCAACTTTAATGATTGGATCTGCAACATTCGCATGGTCACCCGCTAAGAGGACAAAGAGTATATTCTCGACAAGGAATTGAAGGATATTGACCACAACACTGCTACTCCCGAGGAAACTGTGGTGTATGAAACTCATGAGAGAGATGCTACGAAGGTTCATTGCATCATGCTCGCAACAATGACTGCTAAACTCCAAAAGTCCTACGAGGACTACTATCCATTCGATATGTACCAAGATTTGATGGAAAGGTACCATCAAAGTGCTAGGCAGGAAAGGTACGATATCATCGCTACGATGATCGCTACTAAAATGAAGGATGGAAAGTCCATCACAGCCCACTTGAAAAAAATGCAAAGATATGTGGACCACTTGCTGAAGTTGAATGTCAACTTCGATGAGGAGTCGGCCATTTATATCATTCTACACTCCTTGCCTCCCTGTTATGATCCGTTTCGTATGACTTATCATATGAACAAGGAGGAGGTCACTCTAAGCAAGCTTTAAGGCATGCTAAGGACTATTGAGAGTTGTCTAAAAGGCAAATCTATTGCATCTACTCAATCTACTGACGCCCCTGTCTTGGCTATTGGGCAAGGAAAAGGAAAGAAGATGATGGCTCCTTCTAAGAGCCACAAGGTAAAGTCCCATGATGACACCTCTTCTAGTGGAACCAAAGCTGGTCTTACTGCTCCCTCTTCCAACCCGAAGGATGTAGAGTGCTTCTACTGCCACGACAAATGGCATTGGAAACGACACTGCCCGAAGTATCTGCAAGATATCAAGGATGGGAAGATAAAGCCCACCTTCACAAGTATTTATACTATTCAATCTAATAACTCATCACATGCTATGTCTTGGATCCTTCTGGCTCATTCTTACTCATGAACTTGCGTTGGAGGGTGATATTTGATGGGTCCAACTTTAATGATTGGATCTGCAGCATTCACATGGTCACCCGCTACGAGGACAAAGAGTATATTCTCGACAAGGAATTGAAGGATATTGACCACAACACTGCTACTCCCGAGGAAATTGTTGTGTACGAAACTCATGAGAGAGATGCTATGAAGGTTCATTGCATCATGCTCGCAACAATGACTGCTGAGCTCCAAAAGTCCTATGAGGACTACTATCCATTCGAGATGTACCAAGATTTGATGGAAAGGTACCATCAAAGTTCTAGTCAGGAAAGGTACGATATCATCGCTACGATGATCGCTACTAAAATAAAGGATGGAGAGTCCATCACGGCCTACTTGCAAAAAATGCAAAGATATGTGGACCACTTGCTGAAGTTGAATGTCAACTTCGATGAGGAGTCGACCATTGATATCATTCTACACTCCTTACCTCCCTGTTATGATTAGTTTCGTATGACTTATCATATAAACAAGGAGGAGGTCACTCTAAGCAAGCTTTAAGGCATGCTAAGGACTGTTGAGAGTTGCCTAAAAGGCAAATCTATTGCATCTACTCCAACTACTGATGCCCCTGTCTTGGCTATTGGGCAAGGAAAAGGAAAAAAGATGATGGCACCTTCTAAGAGCCACAAGGAAAAGTCCCATGATGGCATCTCTTCTAGTGGAACCAAAGCTGGTCTTACTGCTCCCTCTTCCAACCCGAAGGATGTAGAGTGCTTCTACTGCCACGACAAATGGCATTGGAAACGACACTGCCCGAAGTATCTGCAAGATATCAAGGATGGGAAGATAAAGCCCACCTTCACAGGTATTTATACTATTCAATCTAATAACTCATCACATGCTATGTCTTGGATCCTCAATACAGGATGTGGTTTTCACATTTGTTCTAATTTGCAGGGTGTAAGAAGAAGTAGGGATGTGGAGCATGGGAAGATAAACTTGATCATGGGGAGTAGGAAAGCGTCGCCTATCACCAAGATTGGAGTTTACTCTTTAGTGCTTAGTAGTGGGTTAGGTTTAGATTTGAATAATTCTTGCTACTCTTCAGAATCGACACGAAACATTATTTCTTTTCATGGTTTGTATAAACAAGGTTTTAGATTTTCGTTTAATAATGAAACCGGTTCTATTAATGCTTTCTTTTATGGTACTTTCTATTTTGAAGCATTGCCTTACAATGGAATATATGAAATTGTGATGGTTGTAGACAACTTAGGAAATGATGTGTTGCATATCGATTCTTCCAATGGTTTGGATTAAGCATGCTTGTGGTATCGTCGTCTTAGACATGTCAAGAATCGCATAGCCCAACTCCAAAAGGATGGAATGTTGGAGTCATTCTACCTTAGGGATGATGACACGTGCGAGTCTTGTTTACTTGGAAAGATGACCAAGTCACCCTCCACTGGTACTTGTGAAAGGGGTGAGGGTTTATTGGATCTCATACATACCGATGTATGTGGTCCCTTTAGATCCATCACAAAGGATGCGAACCGCTTCTATGTGACTTTTACCGATGATTATAGCAGATATAGGTATATCTACTTAATCAAGCACAAGTCAGAAATCTTTGAAAAGTTCAAAGAGTTTAAGCAAGAAGTGGAGAATCAGTTGGGCAGGAAAATTAAGATACTTCGATCTGATTGAGGAGGTGAGTACCTTAGTACTGAATTCCACGACTACCTCAAGGAATGCGGAATTGTTTCGCAATTGACACAACCTAGGACACTGCAGTTGAATGGTGTGGCTAAGAGGCGCAATCGAACCTTGTTGGACATGGTTCGTTCCACGATTATTCGAGCTTCGTTACGTATCTAATTCTAGGGGTATGCCTTAGAGACTGTTGCCCATATCCTTAATTTAGTCTCGACTAAGAAGGTTGTCAAAACACCTCACGAGATGTGGACATGGAAAGCTACCTCATTGTCACATATCAAGGTTTGGGGTTGTGAGGCTTTCCTAAGATAAGAGACTCATGACAAGCTCGAGCCTCGTAGTGAGCGGTGTATTTTCATTAGCTATCCACATAAGTCCTTTGAATATCTCTTCTATAAACCAAGTGACAATGTTGTCTTCGTTGCGAGGAGAGGGGTTTTTCGAGAGCGAGAACTCATATGCTAAGAGGACAGTGGGAGGCAAATTGATCTTGAAGAGCTTCAAGAAACTAACGATTAGTGTCGAAGTCCATAACTATATTTGGTATGTACTTGACCCGATTGTAGCATGGTCCTTTTTGGTTGCCTTCACTAAAGTAACTGGACGGGATGATTAATGGAGAGAGAGAGAGAGAGGATATTATGGTTTATTAATATATTATAAGAATAATATATTAAAAGAGAGATCACATTGTTTAATTAATATTGGTCAATAATTAATTAAGAATTAATTTTGTGGCTAAAAGTGATTAATCAAATAAAGAGGACTGGTATTGCCAATTATAAAATAATTGGATTTGGGTTGTAGATCCTTATGGATATGAGGGGGATGAAATTTACAGTGGAAACCCATTATGATTTCGTCCATGGCCTTATTCCAGAAGGTTCTTTGGACTGCTTAGGGCCTAAACTATCCAATTAGGGTTTTAACTGAAACCCTAGCAGCACCACTATATAAGGAACCCCTAGGGCATCAGAAATTGGCCTCTGGAAAACCCTAAGACTCCTTATAGCCAATTTTGTGCCTCCATTCCCTCTCTTTAAAAGATCATCTTCTTGCCTTGGTGTTTGTAAGCCATTTAAGGTATTATAATTGTGATCCTACGCTGTTGAAGTTGAAGATTCTTGCTACTTGTGAAAGGTAATCATCTAAACTTGTTTTAGTTATTATTTTCAGATTTTGTATGCTAGATCTAGGGTTTGTAAGCTTTGGATAAATTTGCATGTATAATAGAGAAACCTAGATCCAAAGCTTTAGGGTTTTGCATGTACACCATAGGATTGTTGTATTGCTCAAAACCCATCAGAAGGAACCTCTAACTGTAACGTCCCAAAATTTAAGACTAAAAATTTCATTTAATGAAATATTACTTAAAGTAAAATCATCGATTCAAAACATAATCAAAGTAGTAGTTTTCAAAACACATGTTCATTATCAGAGTAAAACATTCCCAGGCTGACAATTCTATGGTGTGTGCCATGCGATCACCCTGAGCTCCATCGTCCGCTACCGGAAGTACCTGAAACCAAAACTGAAAACCGTAAGCACGAAGCTTAGTGAGTTCCCCCATCATACCTCATACCATACAATCACATAACATACACATATTGTCAGGCATACCTGGGTGCCCGACCTACCTTTTCGGTCCTCCTGACTGGATACTGACTAGCATATCTGGGTGCTGGTCTCCCTTTCGGTCCTCTCGACCAGATACTGACTAGCATATATGGGTGCTGGTCCCCCTCTTCGGTCCTCTTGACCGGGTACTGACTAGCATATCTGGGTGCTGGTCTCCCCTTCGGTCCTCTCGACCGGGTACTGGGGACTATTTCACCCCCTACTACTACCACATAACACGTATATCACATCATATATCTAACATGGCTGGGCCTGACCGCCCCTTCGGCCCGATCGACCGGTACTTTGGGGGACTATCTCCCCCTGCTGCCTCTAACTCATATAACAGATCATGCTAGCATGTAAACATAATATCGCATACTGTCAGACGTATCTGGGGTGTCTGACTACCCTTCGGTCCTAACAACCGGTCTCTACTGATGAGTCATGGAACCCCGTCCATGCTCCTACTGATAGTGAGATACGGGCCCAACCCACACTCACTATTCCCCTAACTTGGGCCTCGCCCCTGATCTGCTGCTAATGAGATGTGGAACACCATCCACACTCTGCTATTGGTGAGATACGGGACCTCGCCCACACTCACCTCCCTACCAGGCACATACAAGTATCACATAGACAACAAGTATAAACTATCAATAAACCATTCCTTGGGCACCTGCCCGCTAACATTGGACCTCGTCCTGATATCATACTAGCATACTATGCCTAGGGCTAACCCCCGGGTCTTCTACACATAACTACATGGGCCGGCATTGTGGTCATAGACCCATTCACACAAAGGGAAACTCACATGCACTAGCTGAACTTGCTGATGATCCCACTAGCTGCTGCCCGACCGCTCACTGAACTCCTGCTCTACTAGCTTCCTGAGCTATCGATATCAATGCAACACTTAGTCTAACTGACCCCCCCCCCCCCCCCCCCGACAGTTAACCAAGTCAATTCTGGTCTAAGTCAAAGTCCTGGTCAAAGTCAACCTTTCCAGGTCAACCCTACTCGCCGAGTCCACTTACTGGCTCGTCGAGTTCATATACCCAGGGTCCTTCCATTCGCGACATGACTCACCAAGTCAGTCCATGACTCACCGAGTCCAACAATTTCCGAGTCTTGACCTGTCCAACTCACTGAGTCTCCACCCGACTCACTGATTCGAGTCTCAACTCGAAGGGTTTGGGGCTTCGCGGCCTGACTCGCCGAGTCCAAGAACAGACTCGCCGAGTACAAGGCAATCTTCATCCAACTCGCCGAGTTCATGACCAACTTCATCCGACTCGACGAGCTGTTCATCCCACTCGTCGAGTTCCTCCTCATCTTCATTCTACTCGTCGAGTCCACTCGAAGGACTCGCCGAGTCCATTCAGATCTACATACATGCAAAGGACTTTTGAGTCATGCATGGACTCCAAATGTAGATCTACCCATCCTAAGCCTATTCCCCACATAAAGTTGCAAACTTTACGTGTAGAGAAGGAGATCTAGACACAATCCACCATAAGCTAGGGTTTAAGGCCAAGGGGCTTCAAAATCGACTCAAGGGCTGATACTTTATGCTCCTCCAGTCCATAACACACTTGGATCTGAAGTAGCAATTCCAGATCCGGCTTCTAACTCAAATGGGTGACAAAACATGGCATAAAAGCCCCACATCTCACAACCATAGAAGATCTAAAGGAGGGAAATGGCTTATTACCTTCAGATGCTCAGAAATGTCTTCCCAATCCCAGATCTACAGTCGCCTTCTTGCACTCTCAAGGTTCTTCTTCCTTCAAATCCCTCAATATGGCTTGGGAGCTTGAATGGGCAACAATGGGGCTTGGGGTTCGATACTCTGGGTGCAAGTGGCAGTAAAGGAACTCTAGGGAAGAGAATGAGCCGTTTAAATAGGCTCCAAGTCCTAAATTTAGGGTTTTCCTTGCATAGACCAGACTCGTCGAGTCACCTTGGCTGACTCGCCGAGACGGTCACCTACTCCTCGACTCGGGTCTCGCTCGGACTCGCCGAGTTCATCCTTGGACTCGCCGAGTCGCCCCTTAAAATTAGGGTTTTCTTTCATTTCTTGGCCTTCCAAACTTTGGGTGTTACAACTCTCCCCCACTTAAACTAAACTTCGTCCTCGAAGTTTGCTATGGCCCACCGCCTGCGATTTGCCTCTAATACCCAACCAATTATTCCAACACCAGCTGCCTACCCTCACTAGCCTTTCGCTCGGTCATTCCGACTAACATTAATCCTTGCAGATAATCATCTCGGGTCAACCCTGACCCTAAACATCCTGGAAACACAACTTAGTCAACCGACAATCCTTCTGGTACTCACCAAGTACTGCACTGAACCCATAGGGGTTCTCCCTTTCCTTGCGCGATTTCCTTGCCTCCCCCAAGGGAAGGCTCCATAACCAACTATTTCCTCTGCCACTGTGAAGACCCTATCTTCACCAATTCTATTACTCCCGCTACTTCCAGTACGAGTCATTATCGCCAGTATCCACTAGACATTTCTTCTTACTATTAATTGGTGTCGAGCACCCCACGATCAACTAACTGAACTGCACCATATGCTGCATACTCGCACTGCCACTGCCTGGCAATTCTGTTGTTCCTCCTCTGACTTTCGGATGAACTGAGACCACCCTGGTCCCTACCAAGCTATCAATATCTGGATTACCGGCTTCCACCGATCGCTGACCCAACGCAACTCCTAGTCGCTCCCAGTGACTTCCGAAGGAACATCGACCACCTATAACTGCTCAATCTAACATGCCATTCAGGCACTATAATATTGGGATCCTCGATCCCCCTATCCTTACCAGGTCCCACCTGTGCTGCTAAAACTCACGAGCCTTGCCCACGGGTCCCACCCGCCTCTAACCTTCTAGTCCCACTAGTCTAACCACTCTCACTCGGACTATATCCTGGAGTGGCCTCTCCCAAGGTCTCACCTCTCTAGGGCTATACAGGAAAACTCCCTATCATTCTCATCCACTACCCATTCCTGATCCCTACCTGATCACTAGCAGATAAGGGCCTCGCGCCAACTCCGCTAACGAATCTACTAAGGAATGCTACGGCTTACCCGTAGTCTTACATCACCATCCACCACTGACTGCTAGTGAATGCTACGGCTGCCCTGTAGTCTTACAACACTTCCACCACTGACTGCTAATGAATGCTACGGCTGCCCCGTAGTCTTACAACACTTCCACCACTGACTGCTAATGAATGCTACGGCTGCCCCGTAGTCTTACAACACTTCCACCACTGACTGCTAATGAATGCTATGGATGCCCCGTAGTCTTACAGCACTTCCACCACTGACTACTAATACGAAGGCACCCATGTGCCATTAGCTCTCAAGATCCTCATTCCGACTCCCTCGAGTCCTTCGGGCGATCCACAACCTGAATTCCCGTCTACGAACTAACCATTACCATCACACGCACTAACTGATGGGGAGTTTCTCAAACTCCCAACCCTGAATCCTCAATCCATCAAACGCTAAACTACTTCTTTTCCTTCTCGGAGGTCACATACTCGTTCTGGGTCTGCGTGCTCCTATCTAGGCACACTCGGAGGATTCTCCCCCACTTCGATCCTGCTTACCCCTTGCTGCTCAATACTCAAAAGAGATCCTGATCTTTGCTAGCCTTCCATAATCAATCTACTGAGGAACCCAAGCCCGCCATAGCTAGGGATCTAACCATTCCATCTCTAACGCCATGCCACTCCGAACTAGCGAGACATACCAATTCCCCTCCAAGCATGCTACAGTTAATGCATCCTTTGTAACCTCCTTCTATAGAGCACATCCCCTAACTACCTACAAATGTTCAAGGTATGCAGATGGCATATAACATAATCACAAGCAAGCCACACCATAATACAATACTCATACCAAAATTGATGCAGAACCATAACAATATAATCATAACATAAGCTGACAGAAAGAGGAGCAGTCATACCCGCATCCTGCTCTAAAGAACCCCCAAATCCTCATTCCTGTGAGGCCTCCGATGATACTGAGGCTGCTCCTCCCACTGAGCAGGGAAATTTGCCCTGACATGACCAGGCTGATGACAACGATGGCATAACTCTACTCCTATTGTGCATTCTTGGTGTCTATGACCCTTCCATCCGCATCTTCCGCACTTAGACTTGCTGCACACGCCAGCCCATGCTCCCTTCTTCGTCGTGCAACCATCTCGACCCTGCGGGCCCCTGACACCAACTACGATAGTGTTCGACTGCCCATCCTGCCGAACTAGACCGGAAGACCGCTTCCTCTTCCTTAGCTGACTATCCGAGCTAATCTCCTGTTCACGGGTCATAGTGACCATTTCACCCATTGCCTGGACAGCTGAGGTCCGCCTTTCAATCCTCACGACCACTCTATCGGTGATACGCACAATGGTGTTTGGTAACTCTTCCTGGAGAGCCCGCGAAACCTCTACAGTAATCCAATCCTGTAAATGACCCTCCTGAAAACATGATGCACCATTCACTTTTGACCCCAATCTACAAAAGCTAGTGGTAGGATCCTCCTTCCAGAAGGATCCTAGAGACCCACAAGCTTCGGGCTCCGGATGAGCCCCCACCTGCTCTGCTACAATCTCGGCCCGGAGGGCCCCAAGGCGGCTATCCAAAAGCTCCACAATAGCCTCCTTAACCGAATCAAAAATCACAGGAGTCTGATCAATGATGTTGCGCATAATCTCTGTTGAAATAAACTTTCTCGTCCAATCATCCATCTGTCCTACTCCAGTGTCAGAGCCAGATCCCTTTCCGGCACCTGAACTGCCCACTGGTATCTCTCGCAATGTCACCATACTACACATAACACAATCACAATCAGAATACTTATCACTGCTACGAGACCAAACACACACACTACCAGGTTCCCAGTCTTGTCTCGGCCTTTCCCGAATCGAGTACGGATCCTCTACTTTCAGTAGTACGGGCACATACTACCTTCCAGATCTATCCGTACTTTCCTCAAGAACTGCCTTGACTCCACCAGGTCCCTTTTCTACTTCTTCTGCTCCCAGCCCTTCCTCATCCTACGCTTACCCTAGGGAAACATCCGACTCAACTCAAGCCAGTCCTCAACAGCTGAAGGTCTCCTTGTGATGCCAATTAGCCATTACCTGGATACCATCACATGTGACGAGGCTCAGATAATCCTTCGAGTAAAAGACTCGTCCCTACAACGGTTAGACTCAAACGAGAGCTACGAAATAGGGCCAAACCAAACACTCTGAGATTATTCTACCCTGATCACATGTGACGTGGCGTATCCACCTAATAGTTAACTCCCATCACTCAAAATCCCACAATGCACAAAGCAAGCAGCATTCAGACACAGGGAAAAATCTAACCACGACATACTCAAGCAATCATATCCACATAGCAAGAATCTAAACTAGCATGCAACACAACTCATAAAATCAGGCATAACCTAAACAGGCTATCCTACTACTGTCTAACCAGCACTATCATGCAGCTCAAAGCACATAATCAGGCACATAAGGCATCCTCCCTAGATCCTTAGTCCTATTCTAGCATGTTGTTCTACTAACTGATAATAAAATCATAAACTTGTATGGGTATTTTGGGGTACTTACTTGAGCTCGGCTGATTGCATGCACCACACCCTTCTTCTCTTTTGAAAGTTCTTTTCTTTCTGAATTCTTTGTGTTTTTTCTAAAACCGTTTCCTTTCTCAAAACTCTTTTTACAAATCTGCTTTTCCGTTTTTGAAAACTTTTATACCAATTCCTCAGTTTGAGTTCAGACACACTCGAGAGCATGTCCGAATCTCTCAAACCAAGGCTCTGATACCAACTTGTAACGTCCCAAAAATTAAGAATAAAAATTTATTTTAATGAAATATTACTTAAAGTAAAATCGCCGATTCAAAACATAATCAAAGTAATAGTTTTCGAAACGCATGTTCATTATCAGAGTAAAACATTCCCAGGCTGACAAATCTATGGTGTGTGCCATGCGATCACCCCGAGCTCCATCATCCGCTACCGGAAGTACCTGAAACCAAAACTGAAAACCGTAAGCACGAAGCTTAGTGAGTTCCCCCATCATACCTCATACCATACAATCACATAACATACACATATTGTCAGGCATACCTGGGTGCCCGATCTACCCCTTCGGGCCTCTCGACCGGATACTGACTAGCATATATGGGTGCTGGTCTCCCCTTCGGTCCTCTTGACCGGATACTGACTAGCATATCTGGGTGCTGGTCCCCCCTTTCGGTCCTCTCGACCGGGTACTGACTAGCATATTTGGGTGCTGGTCTCCCCTTCGGTCCTCTCGACCGGGTACTGGGGACTATTTCACCCCTACTACTACCACATAACACGTATATCACATAATATATCTAACATGGTTGGGCCTGACCGCCCCTTCGGCCCTATCGACCGATAGTCTGGGGGACTATCTCCCCCTGCTGCCTCTAACTCATATAACAGATCATGCTAGCATGTAAACACAATATCGCATACTGTCAGACGTATCTGGGGTGTTTAACTACCCTTCGGTCCTAACAACCGGTCTCTACTGATGAGTCATGGAACCCCGTCCATGCTCCTACTGATAGTGAGATACGGGCCCAACCCACACTCACTATTCCCCTAACTTGGGCCTCACCCTTGATCTGCTGCTAATGAGATGTGGAACACCATCCACACTCTGCTATTGGTGAGATACGGGACCTCGCCCACACTCACCTCCCTACCAGGCACATACAAGTATCACAAAGACAACAAGTATAAACTATCAACAAACCATTCCTTGGGCACCCACCTGCTAACATTGGACCTCGTCCTGGATATCATAATAGCATACTATGCCTAGGGCTAACCCCCGGGTCTTCTACACATAACTACATGGGCCAGCATTGTGGCCGTAAACCCATTCATACAAAGGGAAACTCACATGCACTGGCTGAACTTGCTGATGATCCCACTAGTTGCTGGCCGACCGCTCACTGAACTCCTGCTCTACTAGCTTCCCGACCTATCAATATCAATGCAACACTTAGTCTAACTGACCCCCCCCCCCCGACAGTTAACCAAGTCAATTCTGGTCTAAGTCAAAGTCCTGGTCAAAGTCAACCTTTCGAGGTCAACCCTACTCGCCAAGTCCACTTACTGACTCGCCGAGTTCATATACTCAGGGTCCTTCCATTCTCGACATGACTCGCCGAGTCAGTCCATGACTCGCCGAGTCCAACAATTTCCGAGTCCTTACCTGTCCAACTAGCTGAGTCTCCACCCGACTCACTGATTCGAGTCTCAACTCGAAGGGTTTGGGGCTTCGCGACCTGACTTTCCGAGTCCAAGAACAGACTCGCCGAGTACAAGGCAATCTTCATCCAACTCGCCGAGTTCATGCCCAACTTCATCCGACTCGACGAGTTGTTCATCCCACTCGTCAAGTTCCTCCTCATCTTCATGCTACTCGCCGAGTCCACTCGAAGGACTCACCGAGTCCATTCAGATCTACATACATGCAGAGGACTTTTGAGTCATGCATGGACTCCAAACTGTAGATCTACCCTTGCCAAGCCTATTCCCCACGTAAAGTTGCAAACTTTACATGTAGAGAAGGAGATCTAGGCACAATCCACCATAAGCTAGGGTTTAAGGCCAAGGGGCTTCAAAATCGACTCAAGGGCTGAGACTTTATGCTCCTCCAGTCCATAACACACTTGGATCTGAAGTAGCAACTCCAAATCCGGCTTCTAACTCAAATGGGTGACAAAACATGGCTTAAAAGCCCCACATCTCACAACCATAGAAGATCTAAAGGAGGGAAATGATTTATTACCTTCAGATGCTCAGAAATGTCTTCCCAATCCCGGATCTACAGTCCCCTTCATGCACTCTCAAGGTTCTTCTTCCTTCAAATCCCTCAATATGGCTTGGGAGCTTGAATGGCCAACAATGGGGCTTGGGGTTCGATACTCTGGGTGCAAGAGGCAGTAAAGGAACTCTAGGGAAGAGAATGAGCCGTTTAAATAGGATCCAAGTCCTGAATTTAGGGTTTTCCTCGCATAGACCAGACTCGCCGAGTCACCTTGGCCGACTCGCTGAGTCGGTCACTTACTCCTCGACTCGGGTCTCGCTCGGACTCGCCGAGTTTCTCCTTGGAGTCGCCGAGTCGCCCCTTAAAATTAGGGTTTTCTTTCCTTTCTTGGCCTTCCAAACTTTGGGTGTTACACTAACACTGGCGGTCAAACCGAGGAGGAAACTCCTGTTAAACCAATTGACGAGTCCTTACCTCTTAGACGTTCTAGTAGAGTTAGTGTTCCACCTGTGTTATATGGTTTCCATATATCTGTTGACGGTGATACGTTTATTGGTGATAGTAAACTAATAAATTTGGATGAACATAATGTTGGGTTTTGAGCATTCTAACACTTCCTAAGTGTACATGCAACCCTAAATACCTTGGATCTATGTTTTCTCTATTATACATGCAAATAAGAACATCCAAGGTATTATCCTAATCTAGCATACAAAAACTATGAATGTAACAAGATAGAATACATACCTTTTGATGTAGCTTGATGTCTTCAAGCTTTAAGAGCTTAGCCCCAATAGTGTGGAAGCCTAAAGTGGAATCACAAATCACCAAGACACCTTGGAATACTTTAGAGAATACGATTACTTGGTTCTCTCTAGTGAAATTGGCTAGCCCTTCTTTAGTGTATCCACTAGTAGTGCCAATTTCACCAACCAAAGACATCTTTATATAGTATGGAGGATTAGGGTTAAACCCTAATACCCATGACCTTTCATTTCCTAGGATCCATGGGTTAAACACTCCATGGACTATCCATGAAAGCTTAGCCCAACCTAAATGAACTTGGCTCATTCCATATATATAAGAGTTCATATTTAATTAGTTCCTTTTGATCACTTAATTAATTATAAATTAATTCTTGATCAATACTAATTAAATAATATGATTCCATATTAATATATTAGAACTTATAATATATTAATATTAATCATAAACATACTATTCTCAAAAGACTATCCATATAAATTGTGTCGGTGAAGTGCAACCCAAATGGACCATGCCGGGTCGGGTCAAGTACATACCAAATATAGTTATGGACTTAGACATTAATCCAACAGTCTCCCACTTGGATAAGTCTAAAACTATTATTGCGTATGACTTCAAACCTAACTGGCAATCGTAGCTCTTAAAGCTGCTGTCGAACTCTGATCTTGTCAACGAACTTGTCCATTAGATAAGGGATCATATATTCCTCCATTCTAGATATCATATGGACTGAGACATGGATTATAATCATTCTCTCTGTCCATTTGTTGTTTCCCGATTTCCGATTTATGACGACTGACTAATTGAACAAATCAAATCAGTCCTGGCCCGGCCGAGCACTTCCATTTGTCATCATCAAATCATCGAGGGGCCCACAGATATCGCTTTTATCCTGAAGGTAAAAGGAACGGATAAACTTCGACTCATATGGCTTGTTCTACTACTTGTTGAATCATACACAAAGGCACGTTTTATAGCACCGAGTTACCAAATGCGTTTTCGTGCAATCAATCTACAACCAACTCATAGTAACAACTCATATCTCTAGGTTTGAAGAATATAAGATATTATCGTCTCATGATCACTCGTGATAAAATCCATGAAGTGATTCCATTGAGCGCGGGTTGAATCCAATACTCAGAACTTATGAGCACTCATGAGTGTTGTAGCCCTTTGTCCAACACCTTAGACCTCTACAAGCCAACCCATGACAATCTTAATTCATATCTACTTCCAACATATGACCGACTGTGGATGTTTGAATAACTTAGTCATTCAGGAAGAATAACCCAGTTTATTCGGGAAGTCAAAACATGCAAAATAAAACACAATAATAATTGAATCCAATATGGTATCAACCCTTTGAACATAAATAAAACACCTTTTATTTATCACCATATGATTACACATTATTCATTGTATACTGTTTCAGCTATGAACTTTATTCTTGAATTTAAAACAATAGTTGTCCCATGCTCCAAGCATGTACACTATGTTTTCTTAAACACTAGTCATGCCACACACCAAGTATGCATACTATGTTTGTCTATGATCCTTACTTTGTGAACTAGATCATTTGAACATAACTTCAATGATTCTCTTTTCACACTCCCAAATCCTTACTGCAAATGCAAGAATTCCAAATTCATGCCATTTACTGAAATATGTTAGATTCTAAACTTATATGCATTGATCCTCTCGTAATGATTATGCACAAAGTCATAAAGACTTGGCAACAATCATTACAGAGTATTCCAAAGGAGATCAACTCCTTGGAAATATTCTTCTTGCATTAAGTTTCCTTAATCTTACACAGATTGAAAATTCTAACTTTGAAACATTTCCAGATTCCATTTTGACTATCACTTCTGAACAAGAGTTGCCTCCTTACAGATTATGTCAATATGGTCCTTCCAGAATTATCACTATACTTCCAATTGTCCTTGAGTAACCAATCTTTGGTAAACCTTAGATTGTCCTCGACAATTGTTTAATCCTTTTAGTCATATCCAGTTCTAAACCTTTTCCCTTCTTAATGCCCCAGGCATTTGGAAAATTTTAGAACGGATGAATATAGCACATGTAATCAATCCTATATCCGAAGCATATGGGACACGATTCATGATGTCTTACATAAAGACTAAACCAGTCTTTTGCTATAATATTTCCATTTGAATTTGCCAAGTTCTCATAATTCAGATTATGAAAAGGGATGCCGTAATCATAATCGAATTTTAGAACGCAAATAATGGACCCATATACAGAATTTCCTTATGTTGAGCCATTCCAACATGAAATTCATATATATCCTTGACTAAATGATTAAAACCTCACGATCTAAGCTTATAGATTCGAGATGAAGTATAATTTCCTCTCCCTTTATAATAGCAAAACAACTTTTTCCCAATTGAAACTTTTGTTTTCTATAATTAACATTGCTAACTTGCAATACTTATCATAATTATCATGCTCCCACTAACATGATGATTATTAGCATAACACTTATGCTCCCACTAGCTTTGACATGTACTCAGAAATCAGCTGGACAGTCTGAAATTTAGATTCATACACCCTTTCCGTAGATAGCTCACCTTAATTAATTCCATAAGTTATAAAATAAAGAAAAGTTAATTCTTTTATTAGTTTAAAGTCTTCCATAACTTGTCCTCAAGTTATGGAACTTGAAGAGTTTTTGGATTAAAACTACTTTAAACACATAAGTTATGGAATTAATTAGTTTTGAATAGTTTCAAAACTTGCCCTCAAGTTTTGGAATTTGTAAAGTTTTCACTTATGAATACTTTAATTCCAAGTTAGCCCTTAGAATTTTAAAAGTTAAAATTCAACCCTTATACTTTATAATATTATAAGTTAATAATATATATATGTATAAGAGTAAAGTCAGTCTTACCGCTAGTACGCCTCATTCACGAAGCCGGTCTATAAGGTGGGTATAAGGTTGTTGCCTATAAAATGGCAACTTAATGGGTGTCCACTCTCACCCACCGCTTGCTTGACTGGTGGAGGGTCGTTAGCCGAACGGGTTTGACAGGACTATAATTCTCCCTTCATTAAAAGTATTAATGATAAATACTAAGTAACTAAACTCTTAATAATACCCAATCTTAGTTACTTAGGAAAAATGTGAATAAGGTGCTAATTGTAACAGCCCGGAATCTCAGGTATTATTAAAATTATGTTTTTGGGGTGATTTAAGAGGGGACTCGGCGAGTTGGAGCCTAGACTCGCCGAGTAGGATCGCGGACTTGGTCGCGGGTCCGCGACTGGACTCGACGAGTCCAGATATGGACTCGGCGAGTCGACGCTGTTCAGCAGAAACCCTAACCGTTCAGTTTGGATCGTATTTAACGCCTCTTAGGCCGTCATTTTCAGTCTTTTGGTCATTTGAGAGGAACCCTAATCGCTGTGGACGCCTAGAGCAAGGGAGAAAGCTTTGGAACTTGGAAGAATTGGTTAGGCAAGAAGAAGAGGGATTTAGCTAAAGGAATATCAAGGAGGATTGAGTCCTGGGATTTGGGGGACACAGAGAGTGCGTTTTCAGGTAATACTCGGACCAAATCTGTTATTTTGATGTATTCATGAAATTAGGGTTTATAGAACCCATTTAGTGATTTGATGAAGTAATGCCTTGTTACCCCACGATTATAGTCTTGTATTAGGACCTTTAGAGGTCCAGAAGGTCCCATGCATGTGTACTTCGGGACGAGACCCATCCCAGGAAGCAGTTACTCGTCTGCATGGCATGAACTCGCCGAGTCGTTCTTCAGACTCGGCGAGTAGCTTGAAGATTCACTGGGACTCGCCGAGTTGTTCATCAGACTCGGCGAGTGGAGTCGGGGTGGCCCCGCGATTCTTCCACGAGGACCTCGTCGAGTCAAGAGGGATACTCGACGAGTAGAAAGGGAATATTCAGGAGTTTGTGAGGACGACTAGACTCGCCGAGTCGCCATGGTACTCGCCGAGTCCAGTCGAGTTGACCGTTGACCGTTGACCAGAGTTGACCTAAGTCTGACTTCTTAGGGATAGTCACACTTAGATGATATGGGTGTTAATGAGTTATGTAATGTTATAGGAGGGTTGTAGCTCGTTGGTTTGTGCGCGAGTGATTTCAGGAGTTGCTAGCTTTCAGCACTTACGAGGTGAGTCTTCTCACTATACTGTACCCGGAAGGGTTTGACTGTGTGACCGGAAGGTCGGATATGATATGTGATATGTATGCTATATGTGGTATGTTATATGTTATATGTGCTATGTATGTTATGGGCCGGAAGGCGAATATGTTATGGGCCGGAAGGCGATATGATGTGTGATGGACCGGAAGGTCGGCGTGGGTAAGGCCGGAAGGTTTACCCAGCAGGGACGGAAGTCCCCAGAGACACATGGACCGGAAGGTCGGGCCGGAAGGCAATGTTATGTGGACCGAATGGTCCGGGCCGGAAGGCGTATGTGCGTAAGTTGTATATTGGGGAACTCACTAAGCATTTATGCTTACAGTTGTTGTGCATGTATTTCAGGTACTAGCGAGGACCGTGGGAAGGCGCCGGCATGATCGATACACACTGAAGAATGTTTCATGACCTTGGGAGTTTGAATAATTGTATTGACCGAATAATTAAACTGTTTATGTCTTGTTTTTAATGGAAATAATTATGTTTTTAAAATGAAAAATTTGTTTGAAAATTTGAGTTGTTACAATTGGTATCAGAGCCTTGGTTTGAGGGATTCGGGTGCACCTTCGGGGGTAATTGAACTCAAACCGAGGATTTGAGGAAAACTTTTCAAATAAAGGCATAAACTTTTGTAAATGGTTTTGTGGTAAGCAAGAAAGAAGCAGTGTGTACGATCAGTCAGCGCCCGAACGGTAAAAGATCCCCAAAATACCTTACAATATTATATGATATGAATTGTTATGCATGCTAGAAGACTAGGTATTCATGATAGGACTAGAGTGGCCTGATTTGTGATGCCTTAGTCTAGGGAAGCTGCCTATATGTGATGCCTTGCTAGTATGCGGGTAGATAGAGCGTATCAGAAGTAGAGTACTCACTATCTGGAGTTTGGGGAGGAGGACTTGGGATGAACATTGATGCGGTGTGGTCGGTAGTATTGGGCCCGTACTACCGAGGACACCGGGTCAGTGGGGGGCCCAAGTAAGAATCCCTGGATATCTGGGACTGAGTAGGGTTGCGTGTCGAGTACGATTATACTCGGTAGAATCTCTGATAGTTTTATGTTGTATTTCAGAGATATCATGGTTAGACCGCGGCACGGGGCAAGTTCGAGCGGTATGAGTGACGAGGACATTCGTCAGATGATCCACGAGGAGGTGGCGGCGGCGATCCGGGCTGAGATCCCGGAGATGTTTGGGTCTATCAAGACCACCCTGATGGAGACGTTCGACGAGCGGTACGCCGCATTGACTGAGGCTGCAACCGCTGCAGCTACCGCAGCTGTGGCCGCTGCTAGGCCACAGGGGGGTGATTCATTGCTGTTCCGAGAGTTCAGCAACACGAAGCCACCAGAGTTCGATGGGACGCAGGATCCGATTGCTGCGATGAGGTGGATCGCAGATATAGAGGGGTGCTTCTATACTTGTTCATGCCCGGAGCACCTGAGGGTACGGTTCGCTTTGAACCAGCTCCGTCTGGGAGCGAAGGACTGGTGGAAGTTCGTGACAGCGAATTTCACTTTGGCAGAGACTACAGCGGTGACATGGGAGGGATTTACTGCCATGTTCAGGGATGAGTACGTTCCCCCGGTGGAGAGGGAACGATTGGTGCAGGAGTTCTTAACCCTCAAGCAGGGTACCGATTCTGTTGCGGTGATTACACGGAAGTTTCATGAGAGGGCGATGTTTTGCCCTGAGCTGGTGTCCTCAGAACAGGCTCGGATGAGCCGATACTTGGGTGTCTTGAGGAGGGATATTCGGGAGTTTGTGTCAAACTCCACTTACCATACTTTTGCTGAGCTTCAGGCGAATGCCAGGAAGCGCGAGATCGAGTTGGAGACCCAGGCTAGGGAGGAGGCCGAGTCTCAGCGGATGGATCGGCGACCGGCCCAGTTCCAGCCGGCAGCCAAGCGGGCCAAGTCCGCTGATTCGAGGACAGGAGGTTCGAAGAGTCGCACTTGCGGGAAGTGCGGCAAGAGTCATGATGGAGTATGTCGATCTGGTGCTTGCTACAAGTGTGGCAAGGAGGGGCACATTGCTAGGGAGTGCCCCAAGGGATTTTCGGTTTGCTTTCATTGCAACCAGACTGGCCATAGGAAGGCCGAGTGCCCTCAGCTTCTTCAGGGATCTGCACCTGCTGCCAGAGTTACTGCGACTCGACCGGTGAAGGCCGAGGCCCCGAGGGCTCGGGGAAGAGCCTTTCAGCTGACAGCGGAAGAGGTCCGCGCTGCGCCCGATGTTGTGGCAGGTATGTTGTAATTCATGTAACTATTTTAATGTCGATATGTTATGCTTATGTTGTTATGCGCGTAGGTACTTTCCTTGTGAACTCTGTGCCTGCCTTAGTGTTATTTGACTCGGGTGCGAGTAGGTCCTTTGTGTCCTTGGCCTTTAGTCAGCATATTGGCGCTAGTCGTGAGTCGTTGAGTCGACCTTTGAGAGTCTCTATAGCTGACGAGAAGGTGATTTGTGCTACGGAGGTTCTTCGGGGATGTGTACTAGAGATTTTCGGGGTTGGATTCCCGATTGATCTGATTCCTATCGCGATGGGGGATGTCTGTGTCATCGTGGGCATGGACTGGCTGAGCCGGTTCGGCGCTGTCATCGACTGTGAGCGTCAGTTGGTGACTATACGAGACCCTAGAGGGGGAGTTCTTTCGGTATATGGCGAGGGTACCCGTTCGGGATCAGCTTTTTGTTCGGCCGCTAGGGCGAGGCAGTGTCTACGACAGGGCTGTAAGGGTTTCGTGGCGTATGTGATGGGTACGCGGGAGGTTTCTGAGAAACCGAAGTCAGTTGAGGAAGTTCCGGTGGTGCGCGAGTTTTCAGATGTCTTTCCCGAGGAGTTGCCGGGAGTACCGCCTGTGAGGCAAGTAGAGTTTAGTATCGATCTGGTTCCGGGGGCAGCGCCTATTGCCAAGGTGCCCTATCGTCTTGCACCTCCAGATATGCAAGAGTTGTCCTCGCAACTCCAGGAGTTGCTGGGAAAGGGATTCATTCGGCCGAGCAGCTCGCCATGGGGAGCACCTATTCTGTTCGTCAAAAAGAAGGATGGTTCACACCGGATGTGCATTGATTACCGGGAGTTGAACAAGCTAACGGTCAAGAACCGTTACCCGTTGCCGAGGATCGATGATTTATTCGATCAGTTGCAGGGAGCATCTTGGTTTTCCAAGATCGATCTGAGGTCAGGATACCATCAGGTGAGAGTACGGGATGAAGACGTCCAGAAGACAGCGTTTAGGACGCGATATGGACATTATGAGTTTGTGGTGATGCCTTTTGGACTCACCAATGCCCCGGCTGTGTTCATGGATCTCATGAACAGGGTATGCAGGCCGATGTTGGATCGGTCGGTGATCGTATTTATCGACGACATTCTGGTGTATTCGAGATCGAGAGAGCAGCATGAGGAGCATTTGAGGGAGGTTCTTGAGGTATTGAGGTCGGAGAAACTTTATGCAAAGTTCTCCAAATGTGATTTCTGGTTGCGGGAGGTCCAGTTTCTAGGACATGTGGTTAATCAAAAAGGGATATTGGTCGATCCGGCCAAGGTCGAGGCGGTGATGAGTTGGGAGGTGCCGAAGTCACCCTCTGAGATCAGAAGTTTCCTTGGGTTGGCAGGGTATTATCGGAGATTTATCAAGGATTTCTCCAAGATCGCAGTGCCACTCACCAGATTGACCCGGAAGGGTGTTACGTTCTCATGGGGGCCCGAGCAGCAGACCTCCTTTGAGACACTTCGCCAAAGATTGTGCGAAGCCCCGGTATTAGCTCTTCCAGAAGGGATGGAAGATTTCGTAGTATATTGCGACGCATCGATTTCGGGATTGGGTGCAGTGTTAATGCAGAGAGGTCATGTGATAGCTTATGCGTCGAGGCAGCTGAAGCCTCATGAGGCGAGATATCCCACGCATGATTTAGAGTTGGGGGCAGTAGTGTTCGCTCTCAAGATTTGGCGCCACTACTTGTATGGGGTTCGATGTACGATATACACGGACCATAAGAGTTTGAAGTATTTGATGGATCAGCCCAACCTAAATATGCGTCAGAGGAGGTGGTTGGATGTGGTCAAGGATTATGATTGTGAGATCCTGTACCACCCAGGCAAGGCTAATGTGGTAGCCGATGCATTGAGCCGCAGGGCGGAGAGCACTCCATTGCGAGACGTATGCTTGAGACTGACTGTGATGACTCCAGTATTGGACGCTATTCGTGGGGCCCAGGCGCAGGCGGTGCGACCCGAAATGCAGAAGAAAGAGCGGGTTGTGGGGTTAATTTCAGAGTTTGTCAAGGATAGTCGAGGCCTTATGACGTTTCAGGGTCGGATTTGGGTGCCGTTCGTGGGCGGTACGCGTACTACTTTGATGGAAGAGGCTCATAGATCAAAATTCTCGATCCATCCTGGTGCTACAAAGATGTATTTGGATTTAAAGAAGGAATATTGGTGGCCCTGTATGAAGAGGGACGTGGCATGGTTCGTTGAGAGGTGCTTGACCTGCCGTAGGGTTAAGGCTGAGCACCAGAGACCGCATGGCAAGTTACAGCCATTGGAGATCCCCGAGTGGAAGTGGGAACAGATTACTATGGATTTTATCACCAAATTGCCGAGAACTGCTAGGGGAGTTGACGCAATTTGGGTGATCGTGGATAGGTTGACAAAGAGTGCACACTTCCTTGCCATCAGTGAGAGTTCTTCGGCGGAGAAATTGGCGGAGATATACGTGAGAGAGGTGGTATCTCGGCACGGGGTGCCGATCTCGATTGTGTCAGACCGTGATGTGCGCTTTACTTCCAGATTCTGGAAGAAATTCCATGAGGAGCTGGGTACTAAATTGCATTTTAGTACCGCATACCATCCCCAGACAGACGGTCAGAGCGAGCGGACAATTCAGACACTGGAGGACATGCTCCGAGCGTGTGTGTTAGACTTCGGGGGTAGTTGGGATGCGTATTTACCCTTAGCAGAGTTTTCCTACAACAACAGCCATCATTCGAGCATTGGTATGCCGCCTTTCGAGCTGTTGTATGGTAGGAGGTGTCGGACTCCCATTTGCTGGGGAGAGGTGGGACAGAGAGTGATGGGCAGCACGGAGATCATACTCCAGACGTCAGAGCAGATTCAACAAGTGAGACAAAGATTATTGACTGCCCAGAGCCGACAGAAGAGTTATGCAGACAGGCGCCGATCCGAGCTTGAATTTCAAGTCGGCGACTTCGTCCTCCTGAAGGTCTCTCCTTGGAAAGGAGTGATTCGGTTCAGGAAGAGAGGCAAGTTGGGGCCTCGGTATATTGGGCCATTTCGTGTGATTGCAAGGATAGGTCGGGTAGCCTATCGGTTGGAGTTGCCAGCGGAGTTGGGTCAGATCCATGACACTTTTCATGTGTCGCAGTTGAGGAAGTGCATAGCCGATGAGTCGGCAGTGGTTCCATTGGAGGATATTCAGGTGGATGCTAGCCTGAATTACGCGGAGAGACCAGTGGCTATCAGGGATCGGAAGATCAAGGTTCTGAGGAACAAGGAGGTACCTCTGGTGTTGGTTCAATGGCAACACCGTAAGGGATCAGAAATGACTTGGGAACCGGAGCGCGAAATGCGGGAGCAGCATCCGGAACTATTTGCAGAGTGAGACTTCGAGGGCGAAGTCTAATCCAAGTGGGGGAGAATTGTAACAGCCCGGAATCTCAGGTATTATTAAAATTATGTTTTTGGGGTGATTTAAGAGGGGACTCGGCGAGTTGGAGCCTAGACTCGCCGAGTAGGATCGCGGACTTGGTCGCGGGTCCGCGACTGGACTCGACGAGTCCAGATATGGACTCGGCGAGTCGACGCTGTTCAGCAGAAACCCTAACCGTTCAGTTTGGATCGTATTTAACGCCTCTTAGGCCGTCATTTTCAGTCTTTTGGTCATTTGAGAGGAACCCTAATCGCTGTGGACGCCTAGAGCAAGGGAGAAAGCTTTGGAACTTGGAAGAATTGGTTAGGCAAGAAGAAGAGGGATTTGGCTAAAGGAATATCAAGGAGGATTGAGTCCTGGGATTTGGGGGACACAGAGAGTGCGTTTTCAGGTAATATTTGGACCAAATCTGTTATTTTGATGTATTCATGAAATTAGGGTTTATAGAACCCATTTAGTGATTTGATGAAGTAATGCCTTGTTACCCCACGATTATAGTCTTGTATTAGGACCTTTAGAGGTCCAGAAGGTCCCATGCATGTGTACTTCGGGACGAGACCCATCCCAGGAAGCAGTTACTCGTCTGCATGGCATGAACTCGCCGAGTCGTTCTTCAGACTCGGCGAGTAGCTTGAAGATTCACTGGGACTCGCCGAGTTGTTCATCAGACTCGGCGAGTGGAGTCGGGGTGGCCCCGCGATTCTTCCACGAGGACCTCGTCGAGTCAAGAGGGATACTCGACGAGTAGAAAGGGAATATTCAGGAGTTTGTGAGGACGACTAGACTCGCCGAGTCACCATGGTACTCGCCGAGTCCAGTCGAGTTGACCGTTGACCGTTGACCAGAGTTGACCTAAGTCTGACTTCTTAGGGATAGTCACACTTAGATGATATGGGTGTTAATGAGTTATGTAATGTTATAGGAGGGTTGTAGCTCGTTGGTTTGTGCGCGAGTGATTTCAGGAGTTGCTAGCTTTCAGCACTTACGAGGTGAGTCTTCTCACTATACTGTACCCGGAAGGGTTTGACTGTGTGACCGGAAGGTTGGATATGATATGTGATATGTATGCTATATGTGGTATGTTATATGTTATATGTGCTATGTATGTTATGGGCCGGAAGGCGAATATGTTATGGGCCGGAAGGCGATATGATGTGTGATGGACCGGAAGGTCGGCGTGGGTAAGGCCGGAAGGTTTACCCAGCAGGGACGGAAGTCCCCAGAGACACATGGACCGGAAGGTCGGGCCGGAAGGCAATGTTATGTGGACCGAATGGTCCGGGCCGGAAGGCGTATGTGCGTAAGTTGTATATTGGGGAACTCACTAAGCATTTATGCTTACAGTTGTTGTGCATGTATTTCAGGTACTAGCGAGGACCGTGGGAAGGCGCCGGCATGATCGATACACACTGAAGAATGTTTCATGACCTTGGGAGTTTGAATAATTGTATTGACCGAATAATTAAACTGTTTATGTCTTATTTTTAATGGAAATAATTATGTTTTTAAAATGAAAAATTTGTTTGAAAATTTGAGTTGTTACACTAATCCATGAAATTACACTTTGCACTTTGTTTAAGTCGGTTAGTGGAGCGTGTGTGGTTAACCGGCACACTAATGTGTATTTAACAAGGTAGGCAAATGGTAACTTAATGTTTATCATAGTATCGATGGAGCGTGTGTGGTTTACCGGCACACCGATTGAGGGGTAAACACTTAAGGGTACCAAGTAATTTGCATGGTTACTTCACACCTTGTTTTGTGATCCTCGACATCCCAGTCACAAAACCTGAAGGGCACACTCGAGATTGAAACATGCCTTTGAAAAGTTCAATGAATCTCAAAGATCTAGGAGTTTCAAAACCAATTAAAACCTAATAATTCATTTCGTTTATCTTGGTGGAAATTGGTGAATCGTCATTCACCTACCTTCAAATATTTTATAGCTTGGATTACGGCATACCTCTTCTAAGTTATAAAATAGTTTGTTGGGTCCTAGCCTTAATATTTCATATTGGGTGTCATATTAAGGACTTTAAATCAACTATCTTGAATATCTCCCAAAAGATGTCTGTAATAGACACCTATGATCTTCCCAAATCTAGTGAAACAAGGTTTCCTAAATGAAGATGATGTCCTTTGGAAATCATACTTCTTTCACCTCCTCCAATTATTCTCCCCAACCCACAAGTTCTTGAAAAGTTTAAGGTCACTCAAGCCCTATTGGCAAGGCAAGGTCTAGGTGTGAACACATCTTGGAGATGTAGTCACATATTGACAAGCCGGGAGAGTTGGGTGTCAAAGTCTTGAGAAAGTTGGTGGTTCAATCACTTTCTGAGTCACATAGTGAGTTCCTTTGGGACACCTATGAAACAGACTATGACAAGACCCTTAATGATCTTATCTATTTGTTAAGATCAACTTCCTTAAAACTTGATGGACATTGACAATAGTGACACAGGATATCCAGAAAAGCATTCTCTTCCCAATGGAAAGGGATCGGCCATACTCAACTCGGTTGACCAAATGGTAAAGAGAAAAAATAAGTCTGTGATAGTCCTGTGCACCTTTATCAAAGGGTCCATATGTTTATATTGCCAAAGAAAGGGGCATTGGTTGCGAAGCTGCCAAATTGACCTAAGGAGGTTAAAGTCAATAAGTTTGACTCTACTTCAGGTAAAGTCCACTATCTAACTCTGCTAAGTTTCTATTCTGAGATTCCTGATACATGATGTGACTGGGTCACATGGTGATGTTTTAAGAATCAAAGAAAAGTGAAGAAACTTAAAGAAAGAATATGCTGAATCTGATGGCGTAGATGGATTTCTATCGCATAGTTTGAAGATCGGATTCTTGAGCAACTTCTTAGGAGTTATGAGATATTGCTTAGGAATAGATAACAAAAAGTTTTCATATAGATTGTAAGGATAAGTTTTTTTGCAAAGTTTTAAAATAAAAGAAATTTTTTTTTGATTTTATTTATTTTAAAATATCCTTACAATGGCTTTTGAGGAAAAATTGTTGCTTATATGATTCCATTAAGAGCAAGAGTGGAAATATGAAATTGATTCTTTCATTTGTGGTAATGTCTAGATTTACCAAATAAGGAAAGATTCTCATCACCCAAGTTTCAATTGGACCGGAACTTGGAATCATGCAAGTTGTATAGCATGATGAATGAGAACTTTCAAGTTTTGGAAAATTAAGACTAATTACTCGGCCACATGGATGTGTGAGTCAAGTAAAGGACTAAGGGATCAAGTACACATTCTTGTGCACTGATTAAGTCCACCACAAAAGATTGATAAGACTATTCGTCATAGTTTACTAAAGCTCAGTAAATATGATTATACTTACAAGCTTAAGTGTAACTCTGAGACATTGGAAAAGGTTCCAATGTATGGCAGGGCGAATAAGAAGAATCAAATTAGGCAGAAGGATAAAAGTTTCTCATATCTGAAAAGATGGGAGAGTACTTTAGTATCAATTTTGTGATCATCTTAATGATTAAGAAACCATATCAAAATTAGTTCTCTAAGGAAATCTTAGTGCATTCTTATGACTAAGAAGAGGAACTTGAATTGTTGAAATGGTTAAATCAAGAAGATGAGTCATACTTCGTTCCAATACAAGTCTTAGAGTCATACTCCAAGATTGTCATTTGAGTGACATGTCTTAAAGAAGGTTTAAAACACTTGTCAAATGTAAGAGTAAAAGTTTTCAACTCTTGTACATTTGAAATTGGTAAGTTGTGATGTTTTGGATAAAACAAAGACCAACTTAGGCCAATTGGGTAAAGTGTTTTTCTTGATTAGAATCCGCACTATCTCTTGGATGTTTGACAAGGGAGTCTTATATGTCAAGAAGACAGTGGGAGTCTTAAAGGTCTTGAAAGTCTCAAGAAATAATCAAGAATAAAACCTGAAGTTCTTCACTAGCACACGACTTGAGGTTTATAACCTATCGTGTTGACATATTTGTGCCCATTCCAGTTAAAGTTGGCTTTGCATATGAGTTCTTAGAGTTCTCAGTTTGTTGCATAACAACTTGGAAGCAATGGCAGGCCCTTGAGCTGCCAGGTGGCAAGAAGTTAAGATTGAGTTCAATCCATATGGTTTTGGATTTGTCATTATCTTTGTCTTGTGATTATGGTTTGACAAATTCATATGGGTAGGAACTCATACACCATATAAATCTAAGTGTCATAAGGTTTCTCTCCGATTCATGAAAATGATGGTGAGGAAACGCTTTCACTAAGTAGATTTTACGAAGATATCAATTGTGTTATTTGCATTTTCAAAAGTCGTTAGTGGAGCGCGTGTGGTTAACCGGCACACTAACATGGACTTGTGAGAAATGGCAAATGCCTAAGAAATTGAGACCATGATTACGGTATCCCTTTCCATGCTTCTTGAAATTGCTTAGACACACAGGTGAGCTATCTACGGAAAGGGTGTATGAATCTAAATTTCAGACTGTCCAGCTGATTTCTGAGTACATGTCAAAGCTAGTGGGAGCATAAGTGTTATGCTAATAATCATCATGTTAGTGGGAGCATGATAATTATGATAAGTATTGCAAGTTAGCAATGTTAATTATAGAAAACAAAAGTTTCAATTGGGAAAAAGTTGTTTTGCTATTATAAAGGGAGAGGAAATTATACTTCATCTCAAATCTATAAGCTTAGATCGTGAGGTTTTAATCATTTAGTCAAGGATATATATGAATTTCATGTTGGAATGGCTCAACATAAGGAAATTCTGTATATGGGTCCATTATTTTATTTTATTAAATGAAGAGACTCTTAGTCCTCCATAACTTGAGGACAAGTTATGGAGTCATAAAACCATTTAATTAGAACTAGACTCTTCATTTTTGTAACCTTTGCCAATTTTTATGAGTTTTATGATTCTTAAATGTGACTTTTCATATAACTTGAGGACAAGTTACAAAAACACATTTTAGAATCAATTCTTAGATTAATTTGGATTAAAACCAACTATCACATAATTTTATTCATTAATCTAAATTCACTCATAAAACAAGGTAACACAAAAAACTTTTGGTGATCCATAACTTATTCTTAAGTTATGGAATCCTTTAAAACATTAACACCAAAATTTTGTAACTCCATAAAAACTTTGAATCATTTTTTTTAAAACCTTTTCATATCCATAACTTATGGAGGTTTCAAAAAATAAAACTCTTTAGATCAAACTTTTAAAACTAATAAAATAATCATATTATTTTATCTTTTATTAAATTTGACCTAATTCAACTCATAAAGCAAATTATTCAAATTTTACAAATAATTAGTTTTTCACAAGAACAAGTAATTATCTTAAAATTTGACAAACTTCATGTTTTTTTTTCAACTTTGAAAATAAAATATTTGCATCAATATAACAGAAAACAACCCGTGGCTCTAATACCACTGTTGGGTTTTGAGTATTCTAACACTTCCTAAGTGTACATGCAACCCTAAATACCTTGGATCTATGTTTTCTCTATTATACAATATCCAAGGTATTATCCTAATCTAGCATACAAAAACTATGAATGTAACAAGATAGAATACATACCTTTTGATGTAGCTTGATGTCTTCAAGCTTTAAGAGCTTAGCCCCAATAGTGTGGAAGCCTCAAGTGGAATCACAAATCACCAAGACACCTTGGAATACTTTAGAGAATACGATTACTTGGTTCTCTCTAGTGAAATTGGCTAGCCCTTCTTTAGTGTATCCACTAGTAGTGCCAATTTCACCAACCAAAGACATCTTTATATAGTATGGAGGATTAGGGTTAAACCCTAATACCCATGACCTTTCATTTCCTAGGATCCATGGGTTAAACACTCCATGGACTATCCATGAAAGCTTAGCCCAACCTAAATGAACTTGGCCCATTCCATATATATAAGAGTCCATATTTAATTAGTTCCTTTTGATCACTTAATTAATTATAAATTAATTCTTGATCAATACTAATTAAATAATATGATTCCATATTAATATATTAGAACTTATAATATATTAATATTAATCATAAACATACTATTCTCAAAAGATTATCCATATAAATTGTGTCGGTGAAGTGCAACCCAAATGGACCATGCCGGGTCGGGTCAAGTACATACCAAATATAGTTATGGACTTAGACATTAATCCAACACATAACACCTACATGGAAGCCATGGCGGGCCCGAAGTCTGCAAAATGGAAAGAGGGTATGGATAAAGAGATTCGGTCCACGAAAGAAAATCAAGTTTAGAACTTGGTTGACTTGGATTTTCAAGAAGAAGACCGACATGGATGGGAAAGTACACACGTATAAGGCGCGATTGGTTGCAAAGGGCTTTACTCAAACTCCCAAAATTAACTATGATGAGACCTTCTTACCAGTAGCGAAGATTAAATCTATAGGGATTATGCTAGCCATAGCTGCATTTCATGACTATGAAATATGGCAAATGGATGTCATAACCGCTTTCCTTAATGGGAAATTGGTTGAAGATGTTTACATGAGTCAGCCAGACGATTTTGTCGATGCAGAGCACCCTAGTAGAGTGTGTAAGCTTAAGAAATCCATTTATGTATTGAAACAAGTGTCTCGCAGATGGAATCATTGTTTCGAGGAGAAAGTTAAAGAGTTTGGTTTCTCGAGAAGCGAGGATGAGTCTTGTGTACATGTCAAAGCCAATGGGAGTATAGTTAGCTTTCTCTTATTATATATGGATGACATACTACTCATAGGAAACGACGTCCCAACCCTGCAAGATGTTAAGTCCGGGCTTGGGAAGTGCTTTGCTATGAAGGACCTAGGAGAAGCTGCTTATATTCTAGGGATAAGGATATTAAGAAATAGGAGTAAAATACTAATAGGACTTAGTCAAAGTACTTACTTGGATAAAGTGTTGAAATGTTTCAGCATGGAGAATTCCAAGAAAGGAGAGTTACCAATCCAAAGCAATACCAAGTTGAGTAAGACTCAAAGTCCGAGTACCAAAACCGAGATAGCAGAGATGAGCTGAGTACCTTATGCTTCCGATGTTGGCTCGATCATGTATGCTATGACATGTACTCACCCTAATGTGGCCTTCAATTTGAGCATGGTCAACAGATATCAAGGGAACCCTGGTAGGGCACATTGGACCGCAGTAAAGAACATTCTCAAGTACCTACGAAGGACTAAGGAATGGTTCATTATGCTTGGTGGGAGTGAAGACTTGAGAGTGTGAGGGTATAATGACGCCAGTTTTCAGACCGAGCGGGATAATTTCTGCTCGCATACAGGCTGGGTGTTTACCCTCAATGGAGGAGTAGTGACTTGGAAAAGTTCCAAGCAGGAGACCATAGCTAATTCATCGGAGACCTTGGAGTTGTACCTGCCATAAAGGAGCCTATGGATATTTTCTGCGATAACGAAAGTGTGTTTTCCTTGAACAAGGAACCGAGGGATCATGGCAGATCCAGGCATATCGACAAAAAATATCATTTCATTAGACATCGGGTAGAAGAGGGACTCCTCGTAGTAAAAAGGGTATCGTCAAAGGAGAACCCAACAGATTCCCTTACGAATGGACTGAGTAGGGTTAAGCACTTGCAGCACGCTATGAGCATTGGGTTGAAGGACGATAATAGTTTTAGTGATTAGATAGCCTTTAGAAACGTTTAATAGATAAATTGTAATTAGCATTTGATGATTAAATAAAGGAGTTTTATTTATAAGTAAAGTTACTGTCTTGTGTTAATTATTTACTATTGTTTCACTTTGCATGTTTTGACTTCTTGAATAATAAGATTATTTAAACTATCCACAGTCGATCATATGTTGGAAGTTAGTATGAATCAAGACTATCATGAATTGGCTTGTAGACTGTCTAAAGCGTTTAGAGATAGCAAAAGTTTGCTGCAACATTCATCAGTGCTTATAAAATATGATTTGACTATTGGATTGAACCTGTGCTCACATGAATAACTTCATGGAAGTTAATCACGAGTGATTGTGAGACGATAATATCATATAGTCTTTAAACCTAGATATATGAGTTGTTGTCTACGAGTTGGTCGTGCATTGATAATAAGTTAACACATCAGTAACTTGATGTTATAAAACGTATTGTTGTGTATGATTTGATGAGTAAATAGTACAAGCATATAAGTCGAGGCTTATCTATTCCTTTTATCCTATGAGGGTACAAGTGATATCTTGGGTCCCTCGATGATTTTGTTTTGACTTATGTGCCAGGCCCGGCCAGGACTGAATTGATGTGTTGAATTAAGTTCTATGTCAGATAAATCAGAGATCGAGAAACAAACTGCTAGACAGTAAGTATGGCTATGTTCCACGTATTTGTCCACACGATATCTTGAGAACGGAGGACTATACATTCCCTTATCTAAAAAGGTTGTGTTAGATTTCGATAGAAGCTTTTGACAGCTACGATTGCTAATCGGATTTTGAAGTTGTACTTGCATTTAAAGTTATTAGACTTATCCAAGTGGGAGACTGTTGGATTAGGTGTCTAAGATCATAACTATATTTGGTATGTACTTGACCCGATTGTAGCATGGTCCTTTTGGATTGCCTTCACCAAAGCAAATTGACTGGATGAATTATGGAGAAAGAGGTTGATTATGATTTATTAATATATTATGTGAATAATATATTAAAAGAGAAATCATATTGTTTAATTAATATTGGTCAATAATTAATTTTGTGGTCAAAAGAGAGTTTAATTGAACTAAGGGGACTGATATTGTAATTATGTGATAATTGCAAAATGGGTTGAGGATCTCTAGGATAAGAGGTGGACAAAATCTTATGGAAGCCCATAAGGATGTCGTCCAAGGTTAGGTGTCTGGAAGATTCCTATGGGCTGCTTAGGGCTTAAGCAACCAGATTAGGTCTTTGACTGAAACCCTAATTCTTCAGCTATATAAGGGACCCCTTGGGCACCTCAAATCGCTACCAAAAAAACCCTATAAAGATCCTAGAGCCGATTTTGAGCCTCTGCCTCTCTCTGATATTCTCCAACTTGCTTCTTGGCGTTTGTGATCGATTAGAGGTATTACACTTGTGATACTAAGCTCTCAAAGGCAAGGATTTTCTAGCTACAATTGAAAGGTAACATTCTTACTTGTTTAATTATGTCAATTTCGATTTCTATATGATATATTTAGGGTTTACAAGCTTTGGATGATTGTTGCATGTACAATTAGAAAAACCTATATCCAAAGCTTCAGGGTTTTCATGTGCATCATGGGATTGTTGTTTTGCTCAAAACCCAACAAAAATGTCTCACAACGTGACCTGTATTCTGAAACCTCACAACATGAGGCAAAAGTTCTCACGATGTGAGCAAGGCCTGCTGACCCAAAACCCTAATTTTCGAGTATTTAATGGAATAAGAGGGCTAGGATCGCCCATCCTCAACCTCTCTCACTCTCTAGCCCCATGAAAACCCTAAATTCGACCTCCTTGAGACTTTTGGGCCATTGTTGGTGATTTTGAAGATCTTACTGATGGGTTTTGGTCATAAGACATCCTATGTGCTCATACAAACCCTAATGCTTGGATCTAGGTTTCTCTATTGTACATGCAATTTATCCAAGACTATAAACCCTAATTCTAGCATTCAAGTAATCATATTAACATGAGAATAGGTTTATAATGTTACCTTGATTGTTATGTAGCAATAACAATCCCAAATCTCCTTGTATTGACTTTGGAAGGCTTAGAGTCACAAGTGTCACTCCTCTAATGGTTCACAAACACCATAAGAAAGAGGATGAAGAGGAGAGAGGATGGAGGCTGCCCAAAACGTGTTCTAACCCTAGAAAACAAGCTCCCCACGTTTTTGAGCCTTAAGGGTTGTTTATATATTGAGGCTATTAGGGTTATCTAACAAGGAAACCCTAATTTGGTTGCTTAAGCCCTAAGCAACCCATAGACTCCTTTAATCAATCCCTTGGACGATTTCCTTATGGGCTTCACATAAGAATTCGTCCACCTCTTGATTTAAGACAATCCATGGCCCAAATTGCAATTATCTTATAATTACAATTCCAATCCCTTAAGTTTAATTAATCTCTTTTAGTCACAAAACTAATTACAAATTAATTCTTGACTAATATTAATTAAACAATATGATTTCTCCTTTAATATAATATTCCCATAATATATTAATAAATCATATTTAATCCTTTCTCTCCATAATTCTTCCTATCAAGTTGCTTTGGTGAAGGCAACCCAAAAGGACCATGCACCATCGGGTCAAGTACATACCAAAATAGTGATGGACTTAGACACTAATCCAACAGTCTCCCACTTGGATAAGTCTAATAACTATTATGCGTATGACTTCAGATCCTGATCTGCAATCGTAGATTTCCAAAGCCGCTGTCAACTCTAATCCTATCAGATACGCGTGTCCTTAGATAAGGGATCATATATTCCTCCATTCTAGATATCATATAAGATATGATTTCAAATCATTCTCTTTGTACTACTTCTCGATTTCTGATTTATGACGACTGACTAATTGAACAAATCAAATTAGCCCTAGCCCGGCCGAGCATTTACGTTTGTCATCACTAAACCATCGAGGGGCCCAAAGATATCGCTTTTATCCTACTTTGGATATAAGGAACGGATAAACTTTGATACAATGCTTTCTTGCACTCACTCACCGAATCACACACAACAATATGTTTTATAACACCAAGTTACTAGTGCGTTTACATATTATCAATGTGCAACCGATTCGCAAGAATAATACTAATCCCATATGGCCTCAAACCTTTGAGCATAAATAAAACACCTTTTATTTATCACCATATCGATTACTCATTATTTGTCGTTTCGGGTAATCAACTTCTTACTTGAATTATTACACTTGTCCTATGCTCCTAGCATGCACACAATGTTTACCTATGGTTCTTACTTTGTGAAATAGATCTCATTGAAAACATTTCCAATCATTCTCATTTCACAACTCCAAATCCTTTTCATAAGTAAAAGAATATCAAATTCTTGCTTCTTATAGAATATGCTAGATTCTAACATTCTATGCAACTTATCCTTTCGTAATGTCACTGCACCAAAGTCACAAAGTCTATTGCCAATGATATTACAAAGTCTTATATCGGAGATTGTTACAAGACAATTCCTTAGATATGATGTCTCTCTCTTAAAGTACATTCCTTTGAACATCTTTTTGCATAAAAGTTTCTAATCTAGTCATAGATTTTCAATATTCAATTCCCAATATGGACACGTTTCCATATTTTCCATATGACAACTCATTCTTAATAGAATCTTATCTATTCGTAATGATGTCGATATGGTCCATCCAATATGGAAACATTTCCATAATTTCCATAAGACAACTCATTCTTAATAGAATCTTTTCTATTCATAATAATGTCGATATGGTCCATCCAATACCATGCTTCCAACTACTCACAAGCGACCAATCCTTGTCAAACTTTGGATTGTCCTTTGATAGTTGTTTAATTATTTTAGTCAAAACCAATTCTAGTCCCTTTCCCTCTAAATGCGCTTGACATTTGGAAAATTTTAGAATGGTCAAACATTAAAGCATTTGCAATCGATCCTATACCCGAAGCGTATGGGACACGACGCACAATGTTTTATTTGCTATGTTCTCAAAATTCGAATTGTGAAGAGGAATGCCGTAATCATAATCGAAATTTTAAGAACACACTATGTACCTTTGACTAAATTTATTAACATTTCTCAACCTAAACCTTTAGATTTGAAATGAAGCATAATATTCTCTCCCTTAATTATAGCAAAACAACTTTTCAACTATTGCGACTTTGCAAAGTATGACTCTTGTTTTCTTATAATTAATATTGCTAACCTTGCAATACTTTCGATAATAATCATACAATCATAACTTTTATGCTCCCACTATCATGATGATTATTATAAAACATAACACTTATGCTCCCACTAGCTTCGACATGTATTCATAAACATCTTAACTTTCAGAAAACAATACTTATTGAATTTCTTAAGTTCATGTTTTTAATACTTAGTGCTTTGATAATCCTTTATCAATGCTTCTTGAACTTATACACCTTTGCCTTCGATAGTTCATATGTGTGTCTAAACAATTAAGACTAATTGCCAAACCTCACAATTCAAATTATGGAAAGGGATGCCGTAACCATGATTGAATTCGAGAATGCAATTTTACAATCACTATCTTCTTAAAATCTTTCTTAGTGAAAGCATTTCCTCACAATCATTTTCATGAAGGAGGAAATCTTATGAGACTTAGATTTAAACGGTGTATGTGTTCCTATCCATGTGAATTTGTTAAAACCAAAGTTTACGACAAATTTAAACTCATATGGACCGAACTTTCTTAATCTTGATATCTTGCCTTATGGTAGCATAGCTGCCCGCCATGTCTTCCAAGTAGTTAAGCAGCTCACCCTTTCCTATCAATGTACCTTTCATTGATTAAGGTTCTTTGCCTTTTATGCATTCAAAATGAGAACTCATAGAACTCACATGCATAATTAACTCGTGTGCTAGTGATGATCGATAAGGTTTATTTGATTTGTTCTTGAAACCTTTCAAGACCATTAAGACTCCCACTTACCCCTTGACATATAAGATTCTCTTGTCAACAACCATTTCTTGACAAAAAAAATATTCAAGAGTTAGTGTAGCTTTTATCAAAACACTTCATAAACTGGTCCTAGCTGGTCTTTGTCTTATCCAAGACATCACAGCTTTCCACATTTGATGAATGTTATAAACCTTCTTAATGCTTTTTTACTCAATGTCACAATCTTAACTCTAAGACTTGTTTTTGGAACGAAGCATGATTGACCTTTTGATTTAACCATTTCTTCAATTCTTTGATTCCTCTTCTTGGACATACAATTGTACCAAGACTCACTTAGAGGATCAATTGAAATATGGTTCTTAATCATTAAGACCTATCATAAAGCATAAAACCCTTCTTCTTAGAATGGAGAAACTTTTATCTCTCTGCCTACTTGATTCTTGTTAGTCGTTCTACTATTGATTTAAACTTTTTTTCAATCAATTCAGAATTACACTGAATCTTATAAGTATAATCATATTTACTAAGCTTTTAGTAAATCATGACGAATATCTTTGTTACTCTTATGGTGAACTTGATCAATACACAACTTTGTGTACTTGATCTCCTAGTCCTTCACTTGACCCTTTGTCAATGAATTAGTCTAATTTCCAAATATGAAATTTCTCATTCATCGTGCAACCAAGTTGCATGATTCCAAGTTTCTGTCCAATTGAAACTTGGGCGATGAGAAACTCTCCCTATTTGGTAAATTCTCAACTATCCAAAACTAACATAATAAGAACCAAATCCATTATTTCTAATAATAGAAACATTCAAACATCAATTTTTCATATACGCCATTGCAAGGATAAATAAATAATATAAAATCAAAATTTATTTTATTGCGGAAAAATTTTGTCCTTACAATGCAATTCATTGAAAAACTATGCTAATACATCTTTCTTAGCAATCTAATTCTAACTCTAAGTAGTAGCTCAAGAATCTAATCTTCTAGAAATGCGATCGAAATCCATTCTTTCACGGTTAGATTCTGCTCACTTCTTCCCTTAAGCTTCCTTTCTTTTCTTTGATCTTACAAAACATCAATTGTAATCTTATCACATTATGTATTAAGAATCTAGAATAGAAGCTTAAAAGAGTTAGTTAATGGATTTTACCTATATTAGAGCCATACGCTTCGACTCTCCCATCTCTTAGATCTCTTAGGTAAATGGGGCAGCTTCGTCTCCAATGCCCTTTCTCTTGGCAATAAAAGAAAATCGACTCTTTTGGAACAGCACATGGAACTACTTCAGACATCGCCTTTCTCTTATGATCAAACTTTTCGATCATTGCATGTCTTTCTTTGCCATTGTCTATAACCATAGAGCTCTCGAAGGCAGATTCACTATTCAACTTTGCTTTTCTACTTCTCCAAATCTTTGCTGATTCAGCAGCAATAAGCATATAGGTGAGATCTATAAGGGTCACGTCGTAGTTCATCATACAGTACTCTCTTACGAACTCACTATATGAGTTAGGAAATGACTGAAGAACCCAATCCACAACCATCTCCTCACTAACAACAGATCCCATCATTCTTAGTCTATCAATGTTCAACTTCATCCCTAGGACGTGTGCACACACCGACTTTCCTTCTTTATGTTTACTTGCCAAAAGGGCTTGAGTGATATTGAACCTTTCAATTTTACAATCTTGTGGGTTAGGGAGAATAAACAGAGGAGGAGGAGGAAGTGAAGTATGATCTCTTGTTCCTCGATCGAATCGTGGAATATCATCTTCATGTGGAATGCTTGTTCCACGGGATTTGAGAAGACCATAGATGTCAAACTTTGACATTTACAAAACGGGAGAAAACGAATTCAAGTTCGTTGATTGATGGAGTCCTTAGTAAATCACCCAAATGAGATACTAAGGCTAGGACCCAACACAATATTCTACAACTCGGGAGAGGGATGTCGTAACCCTAATTGCAGAATATTTAAAGGTAAGTGAATGACGATTCACTAATTTCCACCACGAAAAACGAAAAAAAATAAATTTAAGTTTTAAATCTATGAAAACTCCTAGATCCTATGAGATTCATTGAACATTTCAATGGCATGTTTAGATCTCGATATGCCCCTCTTGTTTGTGACTGGGATGCCGAGGATCACAAAGCGGGTGTGAATAACCATGCAAACTTACATGGTGCCCTCACATGTTATAGTCACCTATTCGATGTGCCGGTAAACCACACACGCTCCACCGAACTATGACAAACATTGAGTCACCCTTTGCTACCTTTTCTTAGAACCATTTAGTGTGCCGGTAAACCACACACGCTCCACTAACGTCTTCGCAAGGGCACAAAGTGTAATTTCATGGAATTGCATCAATTCCCTTTTGCCTAAGTAACTAAGATTAGGAATTTTATGAAAACATTTAGTTACTTTAATAATTCATTATACTTATAATGGAAGGTTTCGTCCTATCCTACCCGTTCGGCTAACGACCCTCCACTAGTCAAGAGTGCGGTGGGTAAGAGTGGATACCCATTCAATCGCCATTTATAGGCAATTTCCTTAAACACCCCTTACAGACCAGCTTCGTGAATGAGTCCTACTAACGGTAAGACTGACTTTTACTCATACATATATATATATATATATATATATATATATATATATATATATATATATATATATATATATATAATGTTAGACTTTTAATGTTATATATATATATATATATATATATATATATATATGTATATATATATATATATATATATATATATATATATATATATATATAGTATAGGGTGTATTTTACACTTTTAAAATATTAGGTGGTTCAATTTAACAATTATACTTTTAATTGTAAACCTAAACTTTTATGGATTTATTAAACCTCTTTTAATTATACACCTTAATTAATTAATAAAACCATAAGGGTGTGATTTCAACTTTTTCAAAACTATACTAGAGTTTTAGAATTTAACATTCCTAATTAAACTTTTAATCAACTTTTGAATTCCAAAACTTGAGGGCAAGTTTTGAAACATTTCAACACATTAGGTTTTAGAATTTAAATATACATCAAAATTAAACTATTAATCAAAATTTAAATTCCAAAACTTGAGGGCAAGTTTTGAAACCTTTTTCAAAACATTAGGGTTTCAACTATTTAAATTTCAAAACAACAAAACTTTTGGGTTCAAATTTAAAACTATAAAACCTAAAGAGAAAAATATGAAACTTTTCATAACAACAAGGATCAAATAACAAATAATTCAAATTAACATTTAATCACATAATTATCCATATTTGATTTATTTAATGATTTCTTGCAAAACAATTTATCAATTTAGTCAAAATAATTAATCAATTATATTATAAGGAAACAATTATCTTATTAATTGATAAATATCTTCAATTAGATCAAAAATATAGTCAAATATATCATATAATCAGATTAATATTGATCTAACATGATAAGGTAACTATCCATAAGCAAAAACAGCAAGAAATCCCGAAGTACCCTCCATCTGACGAGTTGACTCGGCGAGTCAGGCATGGACTCGGCGAGTCTGCATCGACTCGGCGAGTGCAGCCATGAACTCGGTGAGTCCAGCCTCCAGAAACCCAAAAAACAAATTTTCCAGTTATACAATGGATCAATACAAATGAAACCAAGCTAGACTCTGATACCACTGATGGGTTTTGGTCATAAGACATCATATGTGCTCATACAAACCCTAATGCTTGGATCTAGGTTTCTCTATTGTACATGCAAGTTATCCAAGACTATAAACCCTAATTCTAGCATTCAAGTAATCATATTAACATGAGAATAGGTTTATAATGTTACCTTGATTGTTATGTAGCAATAACAATCCCAAATCTCCTTGTATTGACTTTGGAAGGCTTAGAGTCACAAGTGTCACTCCTCTAATGGTTCACAAACACCATAAGCAAGAGGATGAAGAGGAGAGAGGATGGAGGCTGCCCAAAACGTGTTCTAACCCTAGAAAACAAGTTCCCCACGTTTTTGAGCCTTAAGGGTTCTTTATATAGTGAGGCTATTAGGGTTATCTAACAAGGAAACCCTAATTTGGTTGCTTAAGCCCTAAGCAACCTATAGACTCCTTTAATCAAGCCCTTGGACGATTTCCTTATGGGCTTCACATAAGAATTCGTCCACCTCTTGATTTAAGACAATCCATGGCCCAAATTGCAATTATCTTATAATTACAATTCCAATCCCTTAAGTTTAATTAATCTCTTTTAGTCACAAAACTAATTACAAATTAATTCTTGACTAATATTAATTAAACAATATGACTTCTCCTTTAATATATTATTCCCATAATATAATAATAAATCATATTTAATCCTTTCTCTCCATAATTCATCCTATCAAGTTGCTTTGGTGAAGGCAACCCAAAAGGACCATGCACCATCGGGTCAAGTACATACCAAAATAGTTATGGACTTAGACACTAATCCAACACTTACATGGTGGCTTTTGGTTCTTTGAAGTGGAAGAATGCTCTTGTGGTGCTCCATTTTGGCAATCTAGCTTCTACCTAGTGGTCTTGCAGAGCTTTTGGACCTTAGTAAGTCATAAAGCTCTTACATTTTTGCCTCATGCATGCAAGATCTATGCTTTGGAGCCTTTCTTTTCATGGTTCGGTTGTGTAACATGCATGAGATCCATAAATTTGTCAACTTTATGGATCATCGAGACATTTCCTATATGTGAGGCCTTGGATATGAGTTTTGGTGTTGGTCGTGGACTCCAAGCATGAGTCTTGATCTTATTACCTTTCTTTTGATCTAGTTAGTGTCTAAGTCATGAATTGGACATGAATGACTAAAAACCTACGATTTTTATATTCCTTAGGGCCGAGGAAGGTGTTCTGGAAAGTCCTAAAGTATGTCTTAAAGGATTTAGAGCTTAATGCACAAAGTTAGTCAGAACTGATCTCACAACATGTGAAATTAAATCTCACAACATGAGCAAGGTGGTTGTCCCTATCTTAGGATTTTGTTGGATGAGTGTGACTGAGTCAACTCGTTGAGTGTAACTAGGTCGATTCTATCTCATGATGTGAGCCTTAGTGGTCACGATGTGAGGGTGAACTAAGGGGAAAGTTTGACCTTTAACCCTAGGTGTTGCCTTTTTATTAGAGTTGACTTTTGGTCAACACTTGGTTTTGAAGAGTAGATCTAAGGTTTGCCTTGCATGATTATCTAGGTGTGGAATAGCACTGGTGTATCTGAATGTGAGATCAACATTAATTGATTATCGATCGAGAAGTGAGTTTCCTTCACTGTATTTTTAGGTCGAAGGCACGAAGCCTACCCACTAGTTTATGTTGTAGTGTGATGATTGTCTTTGTGACAACTGTCAGTCATGCATATATTTTCTTGACGGCTTTGTGATTCTTTAGTTAGGATATTACGTGGTAGTGGTATGGGTGAAATAGACCTGGTATCCTATTGAAATGGGTCGAAGGGGTTGCAAGCACCCATATATGCTTGAGTATATCTGGTTGAAATAGAACAAAGAGGTTGCAAGCACCCAGATATGCTTGACTGTATCCAGTTGAAATAGACCTAAGGGGTTGCAAGTGATATGTGTATAATTAGCCATATGTTTAGTATAGATTTTTATTAATTTTTAGCTAATTATGTGTATAATATGGACAAAAGGTACTTAATAAGGTCTAAATTGTATTTTCAGTCCAGAAGACATGCTTGGAAGCAAAAAGAAATAAGGAGAAGCAGTTAGAAGCTAGAGAATGAAGAAAGTGGAGAAATGTTGGAGCTACTCGGCGAGTCCATGCACGTACTCAGCGAGTTCCGAAGAATGTTCGTGAAGTAATGTCCAGAATCCTTACCGCACACGGATTTAACGAAGGTACTCGGCGAGTTGGAGAGCTACTCGCCGAGTTGCCCCTGTTTTGAGATAATTATAAATAAAGGATCTTATTCCGAATTGGGGGACTTTCTAGCTTTTTGGGAGGATAACCTGCGATTGAAGAAACCTTTGGAGACCTGAAGAACCCTAATCTTTGATCTCTTGAAGACTCAAGGCGAATTCGGTTAAATTTTCCACTTAATCTTAGGATTGAATCATGTCTAGCTTAGCTAAATTCGTTTTTGAGCTTGTTCTTACTGTAATCATGAGCTGAATTTATGTAGTTTTTATTTAGGAAAAACCAAGTTACTCCTATGGTTTGATTTATACTTTTATTGATTGATTATTGGTGATTTTATTAAATTAAGTTTGTTAAAGAACCTTATGCATTAACCATAACTATTTTCTGTTAATTGGAAGACAATTAACATCTCTTAATTGTTAACCTCATATGTTTTATGTGAACACTTCATCATATGCCTAGGATTAGTGAATATGAAACTAGGATTAATTAGAGAATGGGTAAATTAATGTGTGAGCTTGTTTGAGAAACCAACAAACAAGAGGTTAGTTGAATTACGAATTTGATTAACCAATTACAAATTTTATTTAATCCAAATAATTGAACTATGGAGTTAATTAGTTTAAACGATTGGCCACTTCTTGAATTGATTAACTTTCTAAGGGTTAGTAATAGTGAGTGCGAACCTAAGCACTATAGTTGGTAACCAATATCAGTTAATTTATCACTTTATCATAATATTAACCATAGGAGTGAATTGGTTGGACCTAAACAGATACCCTTTATTAAATTTGGTGAATTTTTACTTGTTTTTAGTTGTTTAGTTAATTACTTGTTAGGTGGTGTGTTTAAGTTTCCAGTCTTGTAAAACTAGAGAAAAACCCTTTACTTTTATTACTTGTTTAGTTAAAATTAGTTATTAGTTTAATTTCCGTTCCTTGAGTTTGACACCCTACGTATCCAACTATACCACTAAAAGACAGGTTCACTCCTTTGTGTGCTAAATTTATATTTTTAAAGTAGGAATAAAACTAGTGCATTTTACACACATCAAGTTTTTGGCGCCGTTGCCGAGGAACGGTTCAAAAATTAAATCTAATTCCTAATTTTATCTGTAACACCGTAAAAAAAATTGAAACAATTTTTCACTTTGAAAACCATAAATTAACATTCACATTCATTTTAAAAGCATTGTATCTGATGGGTTTTGGTCATAAGACATCCTATGTGCTCATACAAACCCTAATGCTCGGATCTAGGTTTCTCTATTGTACATGCAAGTTATCCAAGACTATAAACCCTAATTCTAACATATGGGAATCGATATTAACATATAATTAGGTTTAAGATATTACCTTGATTGTTATGTAGTAATAACAATCCCAATTCCTCCTTGTATTGACTTTTGGAAAGATGAGAGTCACAAGTGTCACTCCTCTAATGGCTTACAGACACCAAGAGCAAATGGAGAAGATATAAAGAGATAGGAGAGGTATAAGAATTCGTCCCTAAGAAGCCTTGGGAAGGTCTGGACGAAATCATGAGTCAAAGGGGTGTTTATATAGGTGTAGAGATAGGGTTTCAGTCCTTATCCTTATCTAGTTGCTTACTCACCAAGCAACCCATAAGATAAGCCTTGAATCCTTATCATGGTCGAATTCTAAGGCCTTATCATCTTAAATTCGTCCAACATATCCTTAGGATAATCCTTACCCTATTTTGTAACTATCACATAATTACAATTCAGCCCCTCTAGTTTAATTAATTACATTTGATCACAAAATTAATTCTTAATTAATTATTGACCAATATTAATTAAACAAATATGATTTCTCCTTTAATATATTATTCTTATAACATACTAATAAATCATAATAACCTCTCTCTCTCTATTTATTTCTCCAATCAAGTTGCTTTGGTGAAGGCAACCCAAAAGGACCATGCACAATCGGGTCAAGTACATACCAAAATAGTTATGGACTTAGACACTAATCCAATAGTCTCCCACTTGGATAAGTCTAATAACTATTATGCGTATGACTTCAGATCCTGATCCGTAATCGTAGCTTTCCAAAACCGTTGTCAACTCTGATCATATCAGATACGTGTGTCCTTTAGATAAGGGATCATATATTCCTCCATTCTAGATATCATATGAGATATGATTTCAAATCATTCTCTTTATACTATATCTCGATTCCCGATTTATGACGACTGACTAATTGAACAAATCAAATTAGCCCTAGCCTGACCGAGCATTTACATTAGTCATCACTAAATCATCGAGGGGCCCAAAGATATCGCTTTTATCCTACTTTGGATGAAAGGAACGGATAAACTTTGATACAATGCTTGCTTGCACTCACTCACCGAATCGTACACAACAATATATTTTATAACACCAAGTTACTAGTGCATTTACATATTATCAATGTGCAACCGATTTGCAAGATACAACTCACACATCTCGGTTTCAAGAATATAAGATGTTATCGTCTCACCAATCACTCATGATACAATTCATGGAGTGATCCAAGTGAGCATGGGTTTAATCCAATGCTCAAATCATATTCATAAGCACTCATGAACGTTGCAGCAAACATTTGCTTATGTCTAATACTCTTTTAGACAATCCACACACCAATTCACGACAGTCTTCATTCATACCTACTTCCAACATATGAATGACTGTGGCCCGTTCGAATAATTTGACTGTTCTTAACCAATTAAATTATTCTGGAAGTCAAAACATGCAAATGTGAAACACAAGAATAATACTAATACCATATGGCCTCAAACCTTTGAGTAAAAATAAAACACCTTTTATTTATCACCATATCGATTACTCATTATTTGTCGTTTCGGGTAATAAACTTCTTACTTGAATTATTACACTTGTCCCAAGCTCTTAGCATGCACACAATGTTTACCTATGGTTCTTACTTTGTGAAATAGATCACATTGAACACATTTCCAATCATACTCATTTCACAACTCCAAATCCTTTTTCATAAGTGAAAGAATATCAAATTCTTGCTACATATAAGATATGCTAGATTCTAACATTTTTATGTAATGATACTTTCGTAATGTCACTGCACCAAAGTCACAAAGACTATTGCCAATGATATTACAAAGTCCTCTATCGGAGATTGTTACAAGACAATTCCTTAGATATGATGTCTCTCATTCAAAGTACATTCCTTTGAACATCCTTTTGCATAAAAGTTTCTAATCTAGACATAGATTTTCAATATTCAATTCCCAATATGGACACGCTTCCATATTTTCCATATGACAAGTCATTCTTAATAGAATCTTATCTATTCATAATAACGTCGATATGGTCCATCCAATATCATGCTTCCAACTACTCACAAGCAACCAATCCTCGTCGAATTTTCGATTGTCCTTTGATAGTTGTTTAATTATTTTAGTCAAAACCAATTCTAGTCCTTTTTCCCTCTAAATGCGCTGTACATTTGGAAAATTTTAGAATGGTCAAATGTTATAGCATTTGCAATCAATCCTATACCCGAAGCGTATGGGACACGATGCATAATAAAGATTTGATACTTTATCAATCTTCTGCCATAATGTTTTATTTTCTATGTTCTCAAAATTCGAATTGTGAAGAGGAATGTCGTAATCATAATCGAAATTTTAAGAACACACTATGTACCTTTGACTAAATTTATTAACATTTCTCAACCTAAGGCTTTAGATTTGAAATGAAGCATAATATTCTCTCCCTTAATTATAGCAAAACGACTTTATAACCCTTACTACTTTGCAAGGTATAACTCTTGTTTTCTATAATTAATATTTCCAACTTGCAATACGTGCCTTAATAATCATACAATCATAACATTTATGCTCCCACTATCATGATGATTATTATAAAACATAACACTTATGCTCCCAATAGCTTCAACATGTATTCATAAACATCTTAACTTTCAGAAAAACAATGCTTATTGAATTTCTTAAGTTCATGTTTCTAATAGTTAGTGCTTTGATAATCTTTTATCAAGGCTTCTTGAACTTATACACCTTTGCCTTCGATAGTTCATATGTGTGTCTAAAAAATTAAGACTAATTGCCAAACCTCACAATTCAAATCATGGAAAGGGATACGGTAACCATAATTGAATTTGAGAATGCAATTTTACAATTACTATCTTCTTAAAATCTCTTTTAGTGAAAGCATTTCCTCACAGTCATTTTCATGAAGGAGGAAATCTTATGACACTTAGATTTAAACGGTGTATGTGTTCCTATCCATGTGAATTTGTTAAAACCAAAGTTTACGACAAATTCAAACTCATATGGACCGAACTTTCATAATCTTGATTTCTTGCCTTATCCTAGCACAACTGCCCACCATGTCTTCCAAGTAGTTAAGCAGCTCACCCTTTCCTATCAATGTACCTTTCATTGATTAAGGTGCTTTGCCTTTTATGCGTTCAAAATGAGAACTCATTGAACTCACATGCATAATTAACTCGATTGGATTGGCACAGAAACAAAATAATGTCATCACGATAGGTTGTAAACCTCAACTCGTGTGCTAGTGATGATCGATAAGGTTTATTTGATTTGTTCTTGAAACCTTTCAAGACCATTAAGACTCCCACTGACTCCTTGACATATAAGATTCTCTTGTCAATAATCATTTCTTGACAAACAAATATTCAAGAGTTAGTGTAGTTTTTATCAAAACACTTCATAAATTGGTCCTAGTTGGTCTTTGTCTTATCCAAGACATCACAACTTTCCACATTTAATGAATGTTATAAACCTTCTTTATACTTATCAATCAATGTCACAATCTTAACTCTGAGACTTGTTTTGGAACGAAGTATGATTGACTTTTTGATTTAACCATTTCTTCAATTCTTGATTCCTCTTCTTAGACATATAATTGTACTAAGACTTACTTAGAGTATCAATTGATACATGGTAATTAATCATTAAGACCTATCATAAAGCATAAAAGGTACTCTCCCTTCTTCTTAGAATGGAGAAACTTTTATCTTTCTGCCTTCTTGATTCTTCTTATTCGTTCTGCTATTGATTTAAACTTTTTCAATCAACTAAGAATTACACCTAATCTTATAAGTATAATCATATTTACTAATCCTTTAGTAAATCATGATGAATATCTTTGTTACCCTTGTGGTGGACTTGATCAACACACAACTTTGTTTACTCGATCTCCTAGTCTTTCACTTGACGCTTTGTCAACGAATTAGTCTAATTTCCAAATATGAAATTTCTCATTCATCGTGCAGCCACGTTGCATGATTCCAAGTTTCTGTCCAATTTGAAACTTGGGTGATGAGAAATTTTCCCTATTTGGTAAATTCCTGACATTTCCACTATTAACATAATTAAGAATCTTATCCATTTGTTGTAGGAATATGCAAACACCAATTTTCATAACGATTTCATTGCAAGGAAATAAATAAACAAAATTTATTTTATTCTATAAAAGCAGCAGAAAACATTTGTCCTTACAATGCAAAATCCATTGAAAACTATGTATTTCAAAAGAAAATTTTCTAACAACTCTATCATAATTATCTAAGCTTAAAATCTAATCTTCAAGTCCATGTGATCAAGATCCATTCCTTGTGATTAGATTCATCTTGCTCTTTCACCAAGCTTCCTTTCTTTTCACCGATCCTGCAAAACATTCAAATGCAATCTTATCACATTATGTATTAAGAATCAATGAATAAGAACTTAATGGAGTTAGATAGTGGATTTTACCTGAAGCGCAGCCATACTCTTTGACTCTCCCATCTTCTGGACTCTTCAGGCTCTTTGGGCAGACTTGTATCCAACGCCCTTTCTTTTGGCAGCAAACGCAGGTCGGTTCTCCTAGAACGTCCTCGGAAGCATGGTTGGTTGACTTTCCCAACAAATACGCTCCATTGCTTCGCCAAATCATTTCTGATTCAGCAGCAATGAGCATGTAAGTTAGGTCAATCAGGTTTTCGTCATGATCCATCATATAATACTTTCTTTTGAACTCATTATATGATTTAGGAAGTGATTGCAAAACCCAATTCACAGCCAACTCATCTGGGAATGACACACCCAACATTATCAACCTATCAATGTGTGATTTCATTCCTAGAACGTGGGCACACACGGGTTTACCATCTTCATGTTTCATTTCCAATAGGGCTTTAGTGATATTGAACCTTTCAATTCTTCGATCTTGTGGGTTAGGGAGAACAATAGGAGGAGGAGGAGGAAGTGAAGCATGATTTCTCGTTCCTCGATTGAATCATGGAATACAATCTTCATGTGGAATGCTTGTTCCACAGGATTTGGGAAGACCATAATTGTCGAACTTTGACATCTACAAAACAGGAGAAAACAAATTCAAGTTAGTTGATTTATTGAGTCCTTAGTAAATCACCCAAATGAAATACTAAGGCTAGGACCCAACACAATATTCCACAACTCGGGAGAGGCATGTCGTAACCCTAATTGTAGAACATTTGAAGGTAAGTGAATGACGATTCACTAATTTTCCACCATCAAAACGAAAAAGAAATTTAAGTTTTAAATCTATGAAAACTCCTAGATCCTTTGAGATTCATTGAACTTTCAATGGCATGTTTAAATCTCGATATGCCCATCATGTTTGTGACTGGGATGCCAAGGATCACAACGCCGGTGTGAATAACCATGCAAACTTTCATGGTGCCCTCACATGTTACATTCACCTATTCGATTTGCCGGTAAACCACACACGCTCCACCGAACTATGACAAACATTGAGTCACCCTTTGCTACCTTTGCTTAGAACCATTTAGTGTGCCAGTAAACCACATACGCTCCACTAACGTCTTCACAAGGGCACGAAGTGTAATTTCATGGAGTTGCATCAATTCACTTTTGCCTAAGTAACTAAGATTGGGAATTTTATGAAAACATTTAGTTACTTTTATACTTCATTATACTTATAATGGAAGGTTTCATCCTATCCTACCCGTTCGGCTAACGACCCTCCACTAGTCAAGAGTGCGGTGGGTAAGAGTGGATACCTATTCAATCGCCATTTTATAGGCAATTTCCTTAAACACCCCTTATAGACCAGCTTCGTGAATGAAGCCTACTAACGGTTAGACTGACTTTTACTCATACATATATATAATGTTAGACTTTTAATGTTATATATAGTATAGGGTGTATTTTATACTTTCAAAATACTAGGTGGTCTAATTTAACAATTATACTTTTAATTCAATTAAATTGTAAACCTAAACATTTATGGATTTATTAAACCTCTTTTAACTATACACCTTAATTAATTAATAAAACCATAAGGGTGTGATTTGAACTTTTTCAAAACAATACTAGAGTTTTAGAATTTAACATTCCTAATTATACTTTTAATCAACTTTTAAATTCCAAAACTTGAGGGCAAGTTTTCAAACATTTCAAAACATTAGGGTTTAGAATTTAAATATACATCAAATTAAACTATTAATCAAAATTTAAATTCCAAAACTCGAGGGCAAGTTTTGAAACCTTTTTTCAAAACATTAGGGTTTTAACTATTTAAATTTCAAAACAACAAAACTTTTGGGTTCAAATTTAAACTATAAAACCTAAAGGGGAAAATATGAAACATTTCATAACATAAGGATCAAATAACAAATAATCTAAATTAACAATTAATCACATAATTATCCATATTTGATTTATTTAATGATTTCTTGCAAAACAATTTACCAATTTAATCAAAATAATTAATCAATTATCACATAAGGAAACAAATATTTTATTAATTGATAGATATCTTCAATTAGATTAAGAATATAGTCAAATATATCATAAAATCGGATTTATATTGATCTAATATGATAACGTAACTATCCATAAACAGAAACAACAAGAAATCAGCTATGGACGCGGCGAGTCCAGCCTCCAGAAACCAAAAATTCGAATTTTTCAATCATATCAAGCATCAATACAATAGAAACCAGTCTAGGCTCTGATACCACTGATGGGTTTTGGTCATAAGACATCCTATGTGCTCATACAAACCGTAATGCTCGGATCTAGGTTTCTCTATTGTACATGCAAGTTATCCAAGACTATAAACCCTAATTCTAACATAAGGGAATCGATTTTAACATATAATTAGGTTTAAGATATTCCCTTGATTGTTATGTAGTAATAAAAATCCCAATTCCTCCTTGTATTGACTTTAGAAAGCTGAGAGTCACAAGTGTCACTCCTCTAATGGCTTACAAACACCAAGAGCAAATGGAGAAGATATAAAGAGAGAGGAGAGGTATAAGAATTCGTCCCTAAGAAGCCTTCGGAAGGTCTGGACGAAATCATGAGCCAAAGGGGTGTTTATATAGGTGTTGATGTAGGGTTTCAGTCCTTATCCTTATCTAGTTGCTTGCTCACCAAGCAACCCATAAGATAAGCCTTGAATCCTTATCATGGTCGAACTCTAAGGCCTTATCATCTTAAATTCGTCCAACCTATCCTTAGGATAATCCTTACCCTATTTTGTAACTATCACATAATTACAATTCAGCCCCTCTAGTTTAATTAATTACATTTGATCACAAAATTAATTTTTAATTAATTATTGACCTACATTAATTAAACAAATATGATTTCTCCTTTAATATATTATTATTATAACATACTAATAAATCATAATAACCTCTCTCTCTATTTATTTCTCCAATCAAGTTGCTTTGGTGAAGGCAACCCAAAAGGACCATGCACAATCGGGTCAAGTACATACCAAAATAATTATGGACTTAGACACTAATCCAACAGTATCAACATTGTATCAGTACAAAACCCCAAGATCAGAATATATATAACTCCAATGTGTGTGTGTACGAATCATGTCGGCGCCTTCCTGCACTCATCACTGGTACCTGAAACACATAACACAACAACTGTAAGCATAATTGCTTAGTGAGTTCCCCAAAATACCGCATACAACACATACGCCACTCGAGGCTATAATACAACCCTCTGGTCATTGTGTCTCAGCGGGACCCTCCAGTCCCGTAGCTCGTTGGACCCTCTGGTCCGGTCATAGCTCATTGGACCCTCTGGTCCGGTCTAAATCATCATACAACATACATATATCAAATAGCACATAATCTCATACATAACACATAAGACCCTCTGGTCAACACATAATACCACTCTAGGTAACGTTTAGTGAGAAGACTCACCTCGATGTCTCGGTAAATATCTGACTCGAAAGAAATGTGATCTAGCCTCCGCCTAATTACATAAAGTAATACTCTCATAAATACAACTGTACTCAACCCTAAAAGTCAACAAGGTCAACGGTCAAACTTTGACCCGAATCGTCGAGTGCACTAGGGCGACTCGGCGAGTCTACACGTGTCCACTGACTCTCTTAGTCCCTCTCTTGGCACGTCGAGTACTTCCCTTGACTCGACGAGTTCCACCTGGCATGAATCGTGGGGCCACCCTAACTCAACTCGCCGAGTCCCAAGAACAACTCGGGGAGTTCCGCCTTGAACTCCAGTCCCCCTGACTCTCCCTGAATCACCGAGTTATTTCTCAACTCGGCAAGTCCACTCACTGAGTGATTTACGGAAACCCTCATCCTACTCGCCGAGTCTGTTCCTCGGACTCGGCGAGTTCATGCCATGCACAAACTCCACAGGCCTCCTGAGGTCATATCTGTTCCATACATTCATAGATCTGGCCTTCCCAAGCATGATAATCACGTCAAGTTTAGACCTTGACACTCATATAACATCTAAATGGTCTAACTTGGTGATTTAGCCCCAAAAATGACATCCCAAGCTCATGGCTCCCAAAATAACTCATAAAGCTCCAAGGGTTAAGGTCTCTGGACCTCTTTAGGTCCAAATCTAGAACATAGACTCAAGAAGGGACCAAATGCTCCACTTATTCATCCTCTAAAAGGGTTAGAAAACCCTATCACTAAGAATCAACATCAAAACTGAAGAAGGTTCAAGCAAAATACCTCAATATGATCTCTAAGAACTTAGAAATCACCACAATCGCTCCTTCTTCAGCCTCCTGTTGCCTTGGTCACCTCCTTCTTGAAAAAACACCCACAAAAGGATCAAGAATGGCCTCTCCTTCCTCGCAAATGCTCTAGATCTCTTAGGGTTTCTCTCTAGGGGTTGGTGACCGCAAATGACGGCCCTAAGGGCCTTTAAATAGGTCTCAAACCCTGGAAATTAGGGTTTCATTAAACAGCATTGACTCGCCGAGTCCACTCATGAACTAGCCAAGTCCAGCTGTGAACTTGCATACAAATCCGCGACCATACTCAGCGAGTTTAGACGCCAACTCTCCGAGTCTCCTCACAATTCCCAAAACTAAAAGAACAAAATAGGATACTTGGGAATCCGGATGTTACAATTCTCCCCTACTAGAATCAGACTTCTCCCTCGAAGTCTCACTCTGCAAACAACTCTGAATGCTACTCCCGCATCTCACGCTCCGGTTCCCAAGTCAACTCTGACCCTTTTCGATGTTGCCACTGGACCTGAACCAGAGGCACCTCCTTGTTCCTCAAAACCTTGACCTTTCGATCCCTAATCGCTAGCGGTCTCTCAACATAATTCAAGCTCACATCCACCTGAATATCTTCTAATGGAACCACTGCCGACTCGTCGGCTATACACTTTCGCAGCTGCGACACGTGGAAAGTGTCATGAATCTGACCCAACTCTGTTGGTAACTCCAAACGGTAGGCTACCCTACCTACCCTCGCGATCACCCTGAAAGGACCAAAATATCGGGGCCCCAACTTGCCCCTCTTCCTGAATTGAATCACTCCTTTCCAAGGAGAGACCTTCAGGAGCACGAAGTCGCCGACCTGAAACTCGGGCTCGGACCGGCGTCTGTCCGCATAACTCTTCTGACGACTCTGAGCGGTCAACAACCTCTGTCTGCCCTGCTGAATCTGCTCCGCCGTCTGAAGTACGATCTCGGTACTACCCATCACACGCTGCCCTACCTCTCCCCAGCAAATGGGGGTCCGACAACTCCTCCCATACAACAACTCAAAGGGCGGCATACGAATGCTCGAATGATGGCTGTTGTTATCAGAAAACTCTGCCAAGGGCAAATACGTGTCCCAACTCCCGCCGAAATCCAACACACATGTTTGAAGCATGTCCTCGAGCGTCTGAATCGTTCGCTCACTCTGCCCATCAGTCTGTGGGTGGTATGCGGTACTAAAATGCAGTTTCATACCCAATTCATCATGAAACTTCTTCCAGAACCTGGAAGTGAAATGTACATCTCGATCTGAGACAATCGAGATTGGCACTCCATGCCGCGATACCACCTCTCTCACGTACAATTCTGTCAACCTCTCTGCGGAAGAGCTCTCACTGATGGCCCGGAAGTGAGCACTCTGCGTCAACCTGTCCACAATCACCCAAATTGCATCGACACCCATTGAGGTCCTTGGCAATTTGGTGATGAAATCCATTGTAACATGTTCCTATTTCCACTCGGGAATCTCTAATGGCTGCAACTTACCATGTGGACGTTGGTGCTCGTCCTTAACCTTGCGACAGGTCAAGCATCACTCTACAAACCATGCGACATCCCTCTTCATACAGGGCCACCAATATTCCTTTTTCAGCTCCAAATACATCTAAGTGGCCCCGGGATGGATTGAGAATTTCGATCGATGATCCTCTTCCATCAAAATGGTACGTGTTCCACCCACGGGCGGTACCCATATCTGACCCTGAAATGTCATAAGCCCCCGGCTATCAGTAACGAATTCCGATACCAGCCCAACAACTCGCTCTCTCTTTTGGCTTACTGGCCTCACAGCCTCAGCTTGGGCCCCACGAATAGAATCCGACACCGGGGTCATCACCGTCAATCTCATACAAACATCCTGCAATGGGGTGCCCTCCACCCTACGGCTCAGTGCATTGGCTACAATATTAGCCTTTCCCGGGTGGTACAGGATCTCACAATCATAATCCTTGACCATGTCCAACCACCTCCTCTAGCGCATATTCAGGTTGGGCTGATCCATCAAATACTTTAAGCTCTTGTGGTCCATGTATATCGTACACCGAACCCCATATAGATAACGTCGCCAGATCTTGAGGGCGAAAACTACCGCTCCCAAATCCAAATCATGAGTGGGATATCTCGACTCATGAGGGTTAAGCTGCCTCAATGCATATGCTATCACATGCCCCCTCTGCATAAGCACCGCTACCAATCCGGATATCGATGCATCACAATATACCACAAAATCCTACATCCCTTCCGGAAGCTCTAATACTGGGGCCTCGCATAATTTCTGGCGAAGTGTCTCGAACAAGGTCTGTTGCTCTGGACCCCAAGAAAACGCAGCACCCTTCTGGGTCAACTTGGTGAGTGGCACGGTGATCTCGGCACCTCCCACCTCATAATCGCCTCAATCTTGGCTGGATCAACTAAAATCCCATTCTGGTTAACAAGATGCACCAAAAATTAAACCTCTCGTAGCCAGAACTCACATTTGGAGAACTTGGCATAAAGCCTCTCCGCTCTCAGAACTCTGAGGATCTCCCTCAAATGCTCCTCATGTTGCTCTCTGGATCTCGAATACACCAATATGTCGTCAATGAACACGATCATTGATCGGTCCAACATCGGTCTGCACACCCTGTTCATGAGATCAATGAACACCACCGGTGCGTTGGTGAGTCCGAAAGGCATCACCACGAACTCGTAATGCCCATAACGAGTCTAGAATGTTGTCTTTTGGACATCCTCCTCCCGCACCCTCACCTGATGATACCCAGACCTCAAATCGATCTTTGAGAACCAAGATGCTCCTTGCAACTGATCGAACAAATTGTCGATCCTCGGCAACAGGTAACGGTTCTTGACCGTTAGCTTGTTCAACTCCCGGTAATCAATGCACATCTGGTGTGAACCATCCTTCTTCTTGACAAAAAGAATAGGCGCCCCCATGGCGAACTGCTCGGCCGAATAAACCCCTTCCCCAGCAGCTCCCGGAACCAATTCAATACCGAACTCCACTTGCCTCTCCGGAGGCACACCCGACAACTCCTCTGGAAACACATCCGGAAACTCACGTACTATCGGGACCTCATCAACTGACCTCGGTCTCTCTGAATCAACCCTCGTATCCATCACATATGCCACAAATCCCCTACAGCCCTGCTGTAGACTCTGTCTCGCTCTAGCGGCCAAACAAAATGCTGACCCAGCACGTGTACCCTCGTTGTACACCTTAAGAACTCCCCCCACTAGGGTCTCGAATCGTCACCAATTGATGCTCACAGTCTATCATAGCTCCATATCGGCTCAACCAATCCATACCCATTATAACACACATGTCCCCCATCGCGATCGGAACCAGATCTATCGGAAACTCCACACTGAAGATCTCAAGGACACATCCTCGAATCACATCTGAAGCATACACTGCTCGCTCATCAGCTATAGAAACTCGCAGAGGTCGATCCCACGCCTCTCGACAGATACTAATGTGCTGACTAAAAGCTACTGAAACGAATGACCGACTCACACCCGAGTCAAATAATACCAAATCAGGCACAGAACTCACAAGAAAAGTACCTACGCACATCATCATATAAGCATAAAAACCCAACTCAAATAAAAGATGAAAAGAGAATACATACCAGCCACAACATCGGGCGCTACGCGGACCTCCTCCGCAGTCAACTGGAATGCTCTCCCACGAGCCTTTGGTGCCTCAGCCTTCACCGGCCGAACCTCGGTAACCCTAGTAGCAGGCGCAGATCCCTGCGCTGATCCCTGAAGTAGCTGAGGGCACTCAGCCTTCCGATGGCCGGTCTGGTTGCAATGAAAGCAAACCAAAAATCCCTTAGGGAAATCCTTCGCGATACGCCCCTCCTTCCCGCACTTGTAACATACCCCAGCCCTGCACGACCCCTCGTGACCCTTGCCGCACATCCACCAAGTGCGGCCCTTCACGCCTCCAGATCTCGAATCAGCGGGTCTAGCCCGCTTGGCTGCCGGCTGAGACTGAGCCAGTCGCTGATCCGCCCTCTGTGACTCGGCCTCCTCCCTGGCCTGAGTCTCCAACTCAATCTCCCTAGTCCGGGTATTTGCCTGGAGCTCAGCAAATGTCCGGTATGTCAAGTTCGCCACGAACTCCCGAATTTCTCTCCTTGGCACACTCAGATAACGGCTCATACGAGCCTGCTCAGATGACACCTGCTAAGGCAAAACATTGCCCTCTCATGAAACTTCCTGGTGATCACTGCCACAGAATCAGTACCCTGCTTGAGGGTCAAGAACTCTTGAATCAACTGTTCCCTCTCCACCGGGGTAACATACTCCTCTCTGAACATAGCGATGAACCTCTCCCAGGTCACCTCGGAAATCTCAGCCAAAGTGAAGTTCGCCATCACGAACTTCCACCAATCCTTCGCTCCCAAGCGGAGCTGGTTCAGGGTGAACCGAACCCTCAAGTGCTCTATACAAGAACACGTATAGAAACATCCCTAGATGTCAGAGATCCATATCATAGCGGCAATCGGGTCCTGCGTCCCGTTTAACTCTGGTGGCTCCGTGTTGCTGAACTCCCGAAACAAGAACGAGTCACCTCCCTGAGGTCTGGCAGCAGCAACTGCAGCAGCCTCAGTCAGCGCGGCATACCGCTCATCAAAAGTCTCAATCAATGTGGTCTTGATGTCCCCAAACATCTTAGGAATCTCAGCCCGAATGGCAGCAGCCACCTCCTCGTGAATCAATCGACGGATCTCCTCATCGCTGACACCACTGCTCTCAGGTGTGTGTCGAGTCCCAACCATGATGCCTCTGAAATACAACAATAATTATCAGATACTCGATCGAGCATACTCATACTCGATGACGCAACCCTACTCGTCCTCCGTTGTCCAAAAGATTCTTACTTGGAATGCCCACTAATCCGGTGTCTTCAATAGTACGGGCCCAATACTACTGACCACCCCGCATCAACGTTCACTGCAAGTCCTCCTCCTTGGATCCTGGATTACGAGTACTCTACTCTCATGAGCTCCTAACTTCTATCTACTCGCTCTCAAAGCATCTCAGCAGCAGAAATCTCCTAGGCTAAGGCATCACAAATCAGGCCACTCTAGTCCTAATATGTATACCTAACCTACTCTAGCATGCATAATGTAACATAACATATCTCATAACACATAATGTAAGGGTACTTTTGGGGATTCACCGTTCGGGCGCTGGCTGATCGTACACACGGCTCTGCTCTGTTTGTCTCAAAACTCTTTTTACTCTTTTCAAAAATTTTACATCATTATCAAAAAAATTTCCTCAAATCCTCAGTTTGAGTTCAGATACGCCCGAAGATGCATCTGAATCCCTCAAACCAAGGCTCTGATACCAACTTGTAACACCGTAAAAAAATTGAAACAATTTTTCACTTTGAAAACCATAAAATGGCATTCACATTCATTTTAAAAACATTGTATCAGTACAAAACACCAAGATCAGAATATATATATATATATATATATATATATATATATATATATATATATATATATATATATATAACTCCAATGTGTGTGTGTACGAATCATGTCAGCGCCTTCACGCGCTCATCACTAGTACCTGAAACACATAACACAACAACCGTAAGCATAAATGCTTAGTGAGTTCCCCAAAATACCGTATACAACACATACGCCACTCGAGGCTATAATATGACCCTCTGGTTGATGTGTCTCAGCGGGACCCTCTAGTCCCATAGCTCGTTGGACCCTCTGGTCAGGTCATAGCTAGTTGGACCCTCCGGTCCGGTCTATATCATCATACAACATACATATATCACATAGCACATAATCTCATACATAACACATAAGACCCTCTGGTCAACACATAATACCACTCTAGGTAACGTATAGTGAGAAGACTCACCTTGGTGTCTCGGTAAATATCTGACTCGGAAGAAATGTGATCTAGCCTCCGCCTAATCACATAAAGTAATACTCTCACAAATACAACTGTACTCAACCCTAAAAGTCAACAAGTTCAACGGTCAAACTTTGACCCGACTCGTCGAGTGCACTAGGGCGACTCGACGAGTCTACACGTGTCCACTGACTCTTTTAGTCCCTCTCTTGGCACGTCGAGTACTTCCCCTGACTCGACGAGTTCCACCTGGCATGAATCGCGGGGCCACCCCGACTCAACTCAGCGAGTCCCAAGAACAACTCGGCGAGTTCCGCCTTGAACTCCAGTCCCCCTGACTCTCCCTGACTCACTGAGTTATTCCCCAACTTGGCAAGTGTCACACCCCGAAACCGAAGGCGGAAACGTTCTGGGGCGGAAGACGTCATGAATATCGCAACCAATGTACATAGTAAGCGTAGTAAACACAAAACATTACATTACATAGAATTATTACATTTGTTTGAAATCAAAATGTTATAAGTGTTATATATATATATATATATATATATATATATATATATATATATATATATATATATATATATATACATATATATATATATATATATATATATATATATATATATATCATATGAACAAAAGTTAAGACGATTCTGATAAGCGCTCCGTCTTCTCCAAAAGATCGCGGGTACCTGTCTAATGTGGACCAGAGAATACAATCAGTTTGAAAATCAACATAAAGCTGGTGAGTTCATAAGAGGTTTGTTTTCTGAAAATGTACAAATTTCCTTTAGTTTTTCCGAAAAAGTTTGTTATCCAAGAAAATCCCATATTTTCTTATAAGTATATTTTAGTTATCCATTGTTATACGATCCGGTTATGTACAGTTTGTTATCCCAGGAAAAACCCTTATTTTCCTTAAAAGTAAAGTTTAGTTATCCATTAGTTACACGGTCTAGTTAAGAACAGTTCAGTTATCCCAAGAAAAAACCTTATTTTCCTAAAAGTTTGTGTTTGGTTATCGAATCCAAAAGTAATGTACAAGTATCTACCATACTTAAAATGTTTGTGTGAAGTTCCTGAAAGCCTGGTTATCCTTGAAATGTATGTTAGTTTTAACACGTATATAAAACTATTGTGAGGAAAGTAAACTAATTCTTAAGGTTATTAGCTTACTAAATTCATTATTACCAACAAGTAAATCTCCCTTATCTAAATTGCGAGTTCCATAACCATACGATAGACTAAAAATGGCAAGAACATTACACCATCTAAAACAAGTTTTCAAGTACCAAAACAGTTTAGGGTAATGTTTCTAGTCCATTTCCAGCAACTAATGTCGAAAAACTACATTCTGAGGCTCCTACTCGCCGAGTGCACGAACCTTCTCGGCAAGTAGGATGAAGATATTACATGAACTCGGCGAGTCCCCCCATGGACTCGGCAAGTTCATCAGGCAGAATGCACAAAATCGACTTTTTTCAACTATTTAGCACAAATAACTAACAAACAAGCCTAGGCTCTGATACCACTGATAGGTTTTGAGCATTCTAACACTTCCTAAGTGTACATGCAACCCTAATAACCTTGGATCTATGTTTGTCTAATTATCATGCAAAGTTGAATTCCAGGGTTATATTCCTATCTAGCATACATGGGGAACAATCTTTAACTTGAATGAAAGATAGAATAACTTACCTTATTGTTGCTTATGTTCCTTGAAACCTTGTGAGTCTAGCACCCCAAGTGTGATGCCTCAAATGCTTCACACAACACTAAATGCTCTTGGAAAGACTTCTGAGAGAATACACACTTCTTAAAATCGGCCTATCCCTCTTGTTTCATATGTGTAACCGATTTTGGTGGAGAATGGGACTCTTATATAGTGTTGACACATCTTGGGTTACACCATGTAAACCCTAATGTGTCATGACTCTTCATTTCCATGACCCATGGGTTTGTAACTCCCATGGAGCATCCATGGAGCATCCTATGGGTGGAACCCAACTTGATAATCCATGGAGCCTCTTAGCCCACTATACAAGATATGGATGATTTACATAATGAACTCATATATTTAATTAGTTATCTTTTGATCACTTAATTAATTCTTGATCAAAATAATCAAATAATATTATTAATATATTAGAACTTACAATATATTAATAATCTCCAAGTGTTATTTCTCTCATTTAGTCTATCCAATTGCATGGTGCCATGCAACCCAAATTGACCATGCTGGGTCGGGTCAAGTACTGACCAGAAATAGTTATGGACTTAGACACCTTATCCGACAGTAAAAACTTGTCTTTGGTCCTATTTCATGATTTAAACACGAATTTGAAGGCTAAAAATGTAATACTATGAGCTAGGATAGTTATCTTACCGATTTGGAGCTTGATTTGGATGATTTTGGCTCAATTTTGAGTTTTAGAGAGAGAGAGTAGAGAGAGGAAGTTATGAGGTGGTGGTAAAAAGCTAAATTGAAGTTCACTCATCCTTTATATAAGGCTTGAGTTTGTGGCCCGGTGGAATTCTACCCGATACTGACGTTAGACGAGGTTTTTGGTCGTACCCGATTTAATTGTTTATACCCCGATGGAATAAAACTAAAATTTTTCCAAATAATAATTTGGGGCTTTTTCATGAGTTTCTAACATGTTTGGATACCAATTAAGTCATAATAGAAGGCTCAAAAATAATGACTTAATTTAAAAGCTTAAACGGAAACAATTCGAAAAAGATGAATTTTATGGACGGAAACAGGTTACGGTGATGGAGCAAACTTCGAGTTGTCACATTATCCCCCCGTTATAGGGAATTTCGTCCCGAAATTCAAACTTTAAATACGACTCAAGGATATGGAAAGAGATACGGATGCTTACGTTTCATCGGATCTTCGCGCTCCCAAGTGAATTCGGATCCTTCACTTATCGGGATACGACTTTGTTTCGTACGTTTAAATCTCTCGATCTATGATTTTGATTGGTTCTTCCATGGGGTTCAGACTTTCTTTGATTTCAGTCTCATCAAAGGGATTATTAGGGTTTCATCGGGTAGGCACTTCTTAAGGACAGAGACGTGGAATACCGGATGAATGCTGCTAAGTTCTGAGGATAGTCGGAGTTTGTAGGCTACGGATCGATCCTAATGAGGATCTCGAAAAGTTCTATGTACCTCGGGTTTAATTTTATGCGTTTCAAAATGTATCATGCCTTCTTTATTTCTGATGGCGCTAATCAATACTGAGATTTAGATACAGGGTTAGCTCCAGCAATTTGATCGATACGAAAATTGGAATTATGTTTGTCACCGTAGATTATGAGAGTCGGGTCAGAGGGGAGACTGAGATGGATGGCCTTTTCGAAACCAATCATATCAATATGATTGGACTCAGCCAATCCATGCCAATGATAATATCAAAGCTCTTCATGAAAAATTGGCATTAGGTCGAATGGAAAGGAATAGTCGCCATGAGTAAGGATACAACCTATGGATATGTCGTTAACATTCTCTTACTCACAGTTAGCTATCTCGATGGTAAATGTTTCGGTTACTAACGAAGAACTAAGTTTAGGAAGGTATTTGAATGAATAATAACAAATTTTCTTTCAACACTAGAATTGAAAAGGATTACAGGCATAAGATTTATTGAGGAGGAATATACCTGTGGCAACGGTGGGGTCGACGGCTGCCTCATTTTGTCCAATAGCTAGGACTCTCCCGGTGTTGCCATTTGTTACTGTTTTGGGGCAGTTTCTCTTGTAATGACCAACTTCACCACAACCATAATAGGTCTGGCCGATACCTGCTTCAGAAGCTTGGCTGGTTGATTGGGCTGGCGCCTTGCACTATCGAATCGTATGCCCCTTTTTACCACAGTTGGAGCATGATAGTTCACGGCAAGGTTCGGGGTTATGGTGGTATTTACACTTGTCGCATAAGGGAAGGTTACCAGCATACCTACTAGTAGGTGTTTGAGCTGTGGATCCTACTATAGAAGCAGCAGCAGCAGGAATAGTAGCAGCATGGACTGCTACAATTTGTTGCTTCTTCGAGGACTCTTGAGAAGGCTGACTCTTCTTCTTCCTCCAAAGCTTTCTTTTCTCACAGCTCCTCTCTGTCGGCTCAAGAGTGGTGGTTGCTTCCTCTAAGTCATCGCTATGGTCGATCAGGATTTGTGCTAGGCATTTGGCACTGTCGTATGTATCCGGATTCGCAGCTAAAACATTCCCTTTGGTTGGTTGGGTCAACCCCCAGATGAACCTCTCAATCTTCTTACTCTCCGGAGTAACCATCCCCGGACAAAGAAGCGCCAAGTCATCAAACCTTGAAGTGTAAGCTGCGATATCGGAACCCTTCATCTTTAGGTTCCAAAGTTCGTGTTCTAGCTTCTGCATTTCGCCCCGAGGGCAGTACTCTGCAAGCAGAAGTTCCTTCATGGCCTCCCAACCCATGGCATTGGCTACAGGTAGGGTTAGGGATTTGACTCGGCCATTCCACCAAGTTAGGGCTTTATCGGTGAACGTGCAGGCAGCGAACTTCACCTTATCCAATTTAGAGCAGGCACAGATTTCGAAAATAGATTCGATTTTTTCAATCCATCGGGTTAGAGCAATGACACCTCCAGTGCCATTGAAAGATGTGGGTTTCGTGTTCATAAAGTCCTTATAGGAACACTCCTTCCGGTGTCCCTGGCTACCTTCTTGGTTTTGGGGCTGGGGACCACCGGGGCCACCGGGGTTCATTTGAGACATGGCGGCTGCCACTACGGCAGCAACAGCTACCTAGAACATCATGGGATCACATTGGGGAGGAGGTGGTGGTGGAGGGTTGTTGTTGTTCTTTGAGCTGGGTCTCTTTCTTGGAGGCATCTTGATCTAAAATGGCCAGGAAGAGAGGATCATAAGTCCTCTGAATTGAATCAAGAGATATGGAACAGGGAATATCTCAATATGACAGATATAGGATTCTATAAGTGAATAGCAGGAAAGAGTTATCAAAGCAACTAAACTATTGCTAAAGGGATGATTGAGGAGCAGTGCTGGAATGAGGATTTCTATAATGGATTTTATTCGAGAAATACTCCCATAGTATTTCATGATTCGCTGTGACGACGACTCGTTGTTTGGGTATTGGGTAAGTTTTAGGCAAGCCGCATACCACAGTCACTCCCAAGCACATGTTGGTCGTGTCTCGAATGAATATAGTTGGCCAGGCTATATTGATCCTAGACACGACTACATAACTGCCCAGGTTTAACCGTAGCGTACAAAACCCATTTACTTATGTTTTGTTCTACTTGTAGTTACGGATTTCGACGGTTAGGTATACTTGTATACTTTTGAAAATACTTATATTTTAAGGTATACTTTTAGTTCAGAGCACTTAGGCCCTTTAGTGTTTATAGTCTTATACCATGTAAGGTTTGGTATACTAGTTCACTATAAACAAGGGCTCTGATACCAATCTATCACACCCCGAAACCGAAGGCGGAAACGTTCCGGGGCGGAGGACGTCATGAATATCGCAACCAATATACATAGTAAGTGTAGTAAACACAAAACATTACATTACATAGAATTATTACATTTGTTTGAAATCAAAATGTTACAAGTGTTATACATATATATCATATGAACAAAAGTTAAGACGAGTCTGATAAGCGCTCCGTCTTCTCCAAAAGATCATGGGTACCTGTCTAATATGGACCTGAGAATACAAGCAGTTTGAAAATCAGCATAAAGCTGGTGAGTTCATAAGAGGTTTGTTTTCTGAAAATGTACAAGTTTCCATTAGTTATTCTGAAAAAGTTTGTTATCCAAGAAAATCCCATATTTTCTTATAAGTATATTTTAGTTATTCGTTGTTATACGATCCGGTTATGTACAGTTTCTTATCCCAGGAAAAACACTTATTTTCCTAAAAGTTTGTGTTTGGTTATCGAATCCAAATGTAATATACAAGTATCTACCATACTTAAAATGTTTGTGTGAAGTTCATGAAAGCCTGGTTATCCTTGAAATGTATGTTAGTTTTAACACGTATATAAAACTATTGTGAGGAGAGTAAACTAATTCTTAAGGTTATTAGCTTACTAAATTCATTATTACCAACAAGTAAATCTCCATTATCTAAATTGCGAGTTCCATAACCATACGATAGACTAAAAATGGCAATAAGTAGTCCATTATCCATTTATGACTTTCGTCAGCCTTAAACCTTTCGGTTCGGCTGTAGCTAGCAGCCAGGTGCGGGGTAGTCAGCCCCGTATAGATCTATACACTCAAGTCACGCTCTCCCTCCAGGAGATTCTGGTTACGGGAGCGGTCCTCCAATCGCTTATCTCTGTGGAGTGTTTATAAAGGACGTGCCTCCAATTATTAAGATTAACGAATTTACAAGTAATAATGCGGAAAATCCTGTTTTAAATCCTAATTACAAGGGCAGTCCTCCACTCGCGTATCTTTGTGGAGTGTTACTGAGGACAAAATAAATGTACTAAACTAATGCTTTTAATAGTAATAAAGTGGAAAAATCATGTAAGAAACATATATTATAACAATATATAGTAAGATTTGAAAACTAATTCTACAAGTCAAACAGTTGGTTAATACGGTTTTGATTGTTAAAAGCATGTGGAATATGAAACATTTCAAATGAAATAATAAGTTTGAGTACAAGCTATCCTTGTACCTTTGCTTGTATCCCCCCCCTGAAAACATTGAAAAACGCGGAAAAAGGTGTAGGGGTATGAACTCACCAGTTGAGAAGCATGTCGGTTTGGGTGCTAAGTGTCAGTTCGGGGCTTGATAGCGCGCGAGGTTCCTATGTAATATGAAATGATATATAATTGTATCTAATTAGACTTCAAACCACTAATTAGATAAGAGTAAACACCTCTAGACGCGAAAACACTTCAATTCAAGTATTTGGAGTGACCCGGGTAGCATCTATGGATGAGTATGGCTTGGATATGGAGTTTACTCTTCAAGAGTAAACTCCTTTAGGAGTTTATGTTCCAAATGACCCACTCCCCATGATTTTATGGCCGTAAAATCATGGTGGGGTGTTCTTGGTTGCTAAATACCCTTATAACTCATGAGGGGTGATGCTAGGCTTGGTTTCAATGCATTTGAATGAGGTTTGAACATCCTAAGGACCATTGAAGGAGTTTACGGCAGTAAACTATGAGTTTACGGTTTTAGACTCTTATGTGTCATGTATTAAGGTGTGTTGGTGGTCATAGGTCACTACAATGCACAAAGGAAGGTTAGAGGGTTGATTCCATGGCTTAGGAAGTGATTGGGACTTGAATTGACCTTGGAAAAGTAGTTTACGGTCTATGAAGATGTTCTTGGGAGTTTACTACCTTAAACACATGATTTTACAACCGTAAACTCATGTTTGTCCATGATTCATGGGTTTTAGTGGTTGTAGGTTAAGCATACAAAGTTCTAGGTCCAATTCCAAGCCATACAAGGTGTTAAAAGCACTTTAGCACCCATTGGAGGAGTTTATGGTCTAAGGAGGTGTGTTCACAGTCCAAGAATGTTCTTGGGCCATAAACTCAAGTTTGTCCCTTTTGTGTATGTTTTGGTGCATTTCTTGAAGTATTATAAGGTTCTATGCACTCATGGAAGTTCATGGAGGCTTTTGGAGGTGTTTAGGGGCAATTTAACACCTTAAAAAGGTGTTTATGATCCATGAATGAGGGTTTATGGTCCAAGCATGTTCTTGGGCTGTAAACTCATGTCCATACCTCAAATGGTAAGATTTTGGGGTCCTAAGCTCATGCATGCAAGTTTCTAAGCCATATCTAAGCACTAGAAGGGGTTTGGAGTGTTTTTGGGGCTTCAAAACCCTCTTTAGGGGTGTTCATGGTTTTGGGAGGGTTACCAAACTGTAAACACTTGTCTTTGGTCCTATTTCATGATTTAAACACGAATTTGAAGGCTAAAGATGTTATACTATGAGCTAGGATAATTATCTTACCGATTCGGAGCTTGATTTGGATGATTTTGGCTCAATTTCGAGTTTTAGAGAGAGATTAGAGAGAGGAAGTTATGAGGTGGTGGTAAAAAGCTAAATTGAAGTTCACTCATCCTTTATATAAGGCTTGAGTTTGTGGCCCGGTGGAATTCTACCCGATACTGACGTTAGACGCGGTTTTTGGTCGTACCCGATTTAATTGTTTATAACCCGACGGAATAAAACTAAAATTTTTCCAAATAATAATTTGGGGCGTTTTCATGAGTTTCTAACATGTTTGGATACCAATTAAGTCATAATAGAAGCCTCAAAAATAATGACTTAATTTAAAAGCTTAAACGGAAACAATCCGAAAAAGATGAATTTTATGGACCGAAACGGGTTACGGCGATGGAGTCCACTCACTGAGTGATTTACGGGAAACCCTCATCCTACTCGCCGAGTCTATTCTTCGGACTCGGCGAGTTCATGCCATGCACAAACTCCACAGGCTTCCTGAGGTCAGATATGTTCCATACATTCATAGATCTGGCCTTCCCAAGCATGATAATCACGTAAAGTTCAGACCTTGACACTCATATAACATCTAAATGTTCTAACTTGGTGATTTAGCCCCAAAAATGACATCCCAAGCTCATGGATCCCAAAATAACTCATAAAGCTCCAAGGGTTAAGGTCTCTGGACCTCTTTGGGTCCAGATCTTGAACATAGACTCGAGAAGGGACCAAATGCTCCACTTATTCATCCTCTAAAAGGGTTAGAAAACCCTAACACTAAGAATCAACATCAAAAATGAAGAAGGTCCAAGCAAAATACCTCAATATGATCTCGAAGAACTCAGAAATCACCACAATCGCTCCTCCTTCAGCCTCCTCTTGCCTTGGTCACCTCCTTCTTGCAAAAACACCCACAAAAGGCTCAAGAATGGCCTGTCCTTCCTCACAAACGCTCTAGATCTCTTAGGGTTTCTCTCTTGGCGTTGGTGGCCACAAATGACGGCCCTAAGGGCCTTTAAATAGGTCTCAAACCCTGGAAATTAGGGTTTCATTAAACAGCGTGGACTTGCCGAGTCCACTCATGAACTAGCCGAGTCCAGCTGTGAACTCGCATACGAATCCGCGACCATACTCGGCGATTTTAGACGCCAACTCGCCGAGTCTCCTCACAATTCCCAAAACTAAAAGAACAAAATAGGATACCTGGGAATCCGGATGTTACATTATCGATCCTTTGTGTGAGTTTTTCTTGCACAAAGTTAAATTTTTAGTAATTCAGTAAGTAGGTTAGGTTTTAGTATTTATTAGTTCTTTGTCGTTTTATTTAATTATGTCTAATTTTTTTGTTTCATACAGTCTACTCGCCGAGTGCACTCAACCCTACTCGGCGAGATCCCTGATGTTGACAGTTTAATTTTTATTTTCGTTCAGTTTCATCTTTTATTCTTTTTATGCGTTTTTCTTGTTCTGTTGCAGGCTTTTTATGACCAGAGGATCCAGCACTCCACTGATTCCCCCTTTTGAAGACCCAGAATCCGCGTTGAGGAAAAACAAAGGCAAAGACGTTGAAAGCTTGAATACACACAAGAAATCGCCTTTGTCTAGCTTGAAGACGGTTTTTGGGAAGAAGAAGAGCAGCAAATCAAGAGCATCCAGCGCCTCTTTAGCAAGCGAAGACCTAATCAAAGAGGATACCAAGTACGAAACCGAAGGACAAGATGACCCTACATTCGGGCATGTTTCCGATTCCAACGACGAATTAGTTGTTCTCATGGCTAACATCGATGAAGTCCCCATGAGGGAATGGAAGAAGAGGATATGCGATGATACCGGCTTGGGACTTGTGCAACCCGCAATACCCGCAACTGCCACTTTTGAGCTTAAGGGTCACATTCTTGCTCTACTCAAGGAGATCCTCTTCTACGGAAAAGACCACGAAGATGCTTACAAACACTTGGATGAAGTCAATGATGTAGCTGATTATTTTAATGTTCCAAACGTGCCTCGCGAAACTCAGCTACTTCTCATGCTTCCGGTTACATTGAAGGGTGCTGTAAAGGATTGGCTCAAGTCACTTCCCCCCGGATCCATCACTACACGGGCCAAGATGAAAAAGAGTTTATGGATCAATTCTGCCCACCCTCCAAGATATCTAAGTTAAAGAAATCCATAGCCAACTTTGAACAACAAGCTGGAGAGTCACTTTATGAAGCTTGGGAGAGGTACAAGAGTTTACTAAGGAATTTCCCACATCATGACCTTAATAGTCAACAAGAAGTCTCCATTTTCTACGATGGAGTGAATGTTACAACAAGGCAATTACTTGACTCGCAAGGTCCACTCACAAAGTGTCACACCCCCGAACCAGACGGCGGAAACGTCTGGGGGCTGTCGTGACTTAATTGAATACCATAACATTGAATATATATGAAACATAACAACATTCGTCACCATTCATCAACATAGTACAACCAGTAGTGTTTACATATCATACATTGTTTAACATTACATTCCCCAAAAATTAATTTGTTCAATTCGTACAAAAATAAACTGCAACCGTCACTGAATATGGTTTCCCTTGATTCACTGGTTCCCTGAGAATACAAGTATTTTGAAAAACTTCAACATATAAAATGTTGGTGAGTTCATAAGTTGTATTTGAAAACAATGCTTCGTATCATTTGAAAACCACCAGAAAATCCGATATTTTCTGAAAATAGTATAGTCAAAAAGGTGTGAAGATCCATAAGTATGCCTGTTTGTTTTCTATACTTGTAAAATATTGTTTATTGAAATCGTATGTGTTCCGAATTTGTATGTATTTGAAAACCCTAGGAAAACCCGATGTCTTCCTAATTCTTTGAATTCCATGAAAATTACTTGTGACCATTGCAACGCATGAAGTTGTTATTCCAGACGACATTGGATCATTGATGAGCATGACTATCCGCCACAGACACGCGTTACACAAACGACTAGTCTATAGCAATACCAACGATCCCGAAGGCGTCGTCCGTACTAGTCACGCTATCCAACCGTCCTGTTGTCCCACATCCGAAGAGAAGGAGGACACGAAGGCCTCGACGACTCCGTTAGTCGGTTAGGGATAAAAGGTACGAGGGGTCCCAGACCCGCCTCGCAAAAAGGCAGACTTTACTAGCGACACTAAAGGACCCTTGGGGACCAGTAGTCTACAGCCATTGAAAGTCCGGTTACGTTGTGTCGGGATGGTAAAACCCAGCACCTCGTAAGATGAAGTCTTTGGGCCTTAAGATCAGGTCGTCGGGCTAGCTAGGCTCAACGAACAAGATTTTACACTTGTGGGGCCCAAAGATAGTGCGTAGACGTCTGTGCACATGTATAATGTATTCCGAATCGTTAATTGTATGAATCATAGTATTGTAGTATCATAGTATCGTTGTATTTGTGGTTTCGGATTTCCATTGGTTCGAGACCGAACCAATTCGTTTGACAACGACTTTTGGTATTGTAGTGTATTGTATTTTGTCGATAGTAGTAGCACCATTATTTGATCATATTGCATGTATAGAATTAGTCTTGGAAATTTTCTGTTTTCGGCCCCTCCTCTTTTGTAAAATTTACCTTTTCAACCCTTTATTTAAAATATTTTCCGGTTTGGTATTTAAATCAATTTTCTTGACATTTTAACACCAAAAATTGTTGAAATAATCATTTTCCAGCATATTTTCCATAGAAAACAGCTTAAGACCCTGAAAATGCAGTTTTCTTGGTTTTAATCCCTTCTTTTCGCAAATTTGACAATTTTGGCCCAAATAGAAAATTTTTTGCAACTTTGGTCCTTTTTAAATTTAAAAAGCATTTTAAACCTTTGAAAAGGAATTGGAACACTTATAGTCCACTGTTTTACAGAAAGTTACAGTTTTGGCCCTCCAAAACAGAAAAATTCGCATAATGGGCCTTATTGGGCCGAAATTTTCATTTTTAGCCCATTAAGCTTGAAATTCATATTTTTAGTCCTCTAATTAAGTGTAATTCCAGAAATAGTTTTATGGAAACTGTTTTGGCACACTTCATCCATCAGAATCTGTGAAATGTCAATTTGGGCCCTTATTTTTGTATTTTTCACATTTTAGGCCCAAAATTTGTGTTTTTAACCCAAAGAAAATTATTACTAAACCACTTAGCCATTTTTCTTGAAACACTTTGTGTTTAGAAATATATTTGAAGCTAAAATCATTTAACACAAGATATCTCTCGGTTTTGATGGGTTTTAAGGCTAGATCCAACATTAAAACACATAAAAGCATACATATAAGCATGGAAATCATACAAGGCATACAAACACATATAGATCTACACTTTCACTTGTATTCCCCCCCCCCCCCCCCACAAAACTCATAAAAATAGAAAATAGGGGTATGAATCTCACCTTGGGGTGTTGATTCGGTTTTGCAAGGAAGAATGGAAGGAAAAATGAAGTGTTTTTGGCCTTGGCTCCCTTTGATGAAGATCTCGAGTTTTGAGATGGTTCTAGGGTGTAAGATCACGATTTTTGCATAGGTTAGGAAAGGATTTTGATAACAAAAGAATTTAAACCATAGATCTATGCATAATCTTACCTTAGATGAAGAATTTTGTGGAGATTTCTTCTTGAATGCTTCCTAGAACTCGAGATTTTTGAGTGGAGAGGGAGAGTTGTTCTTGAGTGATCTAGAGAGTGTTTGAGAGATTTTTGGTGTGTGTAGGTGTGTATGGCCGAGAGTGAGAGAGGAGAGAAGAAGAGATGTGATCTTGAAGTGATATGCATGGAAGAATGGGAAATAATGCATGGAAGTCCTATGGGTAATAGTGAGGTGGCACACTTAAGTCAACTATCTTCAAATCCTCTTGGGCTTGGGTATTGGGCCGAAACATGGAGGAAAAAAAAAAGAAATTTGGGCCTTTTGCTCCTAAGCCCAATATTAGAGTTAGCCTTAGGTATGTTTTTAGTCTAAAAGAATGTAGTAGGATTTTTATATTTTTATTGGACTAGTTTAGGTTATTCATGTATCAAGGCTTTTAATTTATTTAATTCTGGGCCCAATATGGCCCAAAATGTTAAAATAAATAAGTGTGGGTCCAATTAGAGCCCAATTAGGGTTCTAAGCCCATGTTAGTCAAATTGGAAGCTTATTGGTCCGTTTGGATCCAATAAGGAAGTTCTAGTCTAAAATAGACTTAACAATAACTTCTAGGGTCTCCAATTGTTTGCTGACTATTTGTGGTACTTGCATAATGTATTTGATTGAAGTTTTTGATTCATATTTACTTGAATGTATAGATTACATAGCTCAAAATTTTCAGTTGTGACATCATCCCCCCGTTAGAGGGAATTTCGTCCCGAAATTCTGTTTGAAAGCTAGATTTGAGAATGCTAAAATAGGTGAGGGTACTTCTGCTTCATTTGATCTTCGCGTTCCCACGTGAATTCTGGCCCACGCCTTGCGTTCCACCGTACCTTCACGATCGGGATGCGACTCTGCTTAGTACGCTTCACCTCCCTGTCCATGATTTCGATTGGCTCCTCGACGAACAGGAGATTTTCGTTGATTTCGATTTCGTCAAGAGGAATGACAAGGGTTTCATCTGATAGGCACTTTTTCAGATTAGAAACATGAAACACGGGGTGTACACCGTTTAGCTCCGTGGGTAGTTGTAGTCTGTATGCTACTGGACCTATTCGGGCGACGATTTCGAAAGGTCCAATGTATCGCGGGTTCAGCTTTCCCCGTTTTCCGAAACGTATAACCCCTTTCCAGGGTGAGACCTTTAACAATAAGCGATCACCGACCTGGAATTCTAAGGGCTTTCGCCGTTTATCAGCATAGCTCTTTTGCCGGTCACGCGATGCTTGTAATCGAGCTTTGATCTGGACAATCTTTTTTGTGGTCTCGCGAATGATTTCCGGTCCTGTCATTGCCCTATCCGACGTATGTGTTCTTGCTAGCTGGGTGTCACCTACTTCAGCCCAACATAACGGTGATCTACATTTACGCCCGTACAGTGCTTCGAAAGGAGCCACCTTAATGCTCGAATGATAACTATTGTTATATGAAAACTCGATCAACGGTAGGTGGGTATCCCAAGACTTTCCGAAGTCTATCACGCATGCACGAAGCATGTCTTCAAGCGTCTGAATGGTTCGTTCGCTTTGACCGTCCGTTTGTGGGTGATATGCGGTGCTCATATCAAGATGAGTTCCCATGGCCTTGTGGAGCGACTGCCAAAAGCGTGACGTGAACCTACTGTCCCTATCCGAGATGATAGATTTTGGCACTCCATGAAGTCTTACAATCTCTCGTAGGTACAAACGCGTCAGCCTCTCCATCTTGTAGGACTCTTTGATTGGCAGGAAATGGGCAGATTTCGTCAGTCGGTCGATTATTACCCATATGGTGTCCAATCCGTCCGACGTCTTGGGCAGCTTGGTCACGAAGTCCATAGAAATCCCCTCCCATTTCCACTCAGGGATTGCCGGTTGTTGTAACAATCCGGAAGGTTTCTGGTACTCCACTTTCACTTTGGCACACGTAAGGCACTTACTAACATAAGTTGCGATTTCCGCCTTCATGTTAGGCCACCAATAGTGCTGCTTAATGTCCAAATACATCTTGTCCGAACCAGGATGAATGGAGTATCGTGTCTTGTGGGCTTCCTTCATAACGGTCTCCCTGAATCCTCCGATTTTTGGAACCCAAATACGGTTCATGAAGTAGTATACCCCATTCTCTTTGACTTCCAGGTTCTTCTCCATTCCGCGTAATGCCTCGCTAGTTTTATTTTCCGCCTTCATAGCCTCTGACTGGACTGATGCAATTTGAGTGGCCAGATGAGACTGAATGGTTATCGAGTGTGTTTTCGTACGGCGATTTGTGTACTCCTTCCGACTTAATGCGTCAGCTACCACGTTGGCCTTGCCTGGGTGGTACTTGATCTCGCATTCATAGTCATTTAATAATTCCACCCATCGCCGCTGTCTCATGTTCAGCTCCTTTTGATTCAAGATGTGTTGGAGACTCTTGTGGTCCGTGAAGATGGTGCACTTTGTACCGTACAGGTAGTGCCTCCAAATTTTTAGGGCGAAAACCACGGCTCCCAGTTCTAGGTCATGGGTTGTGTAATTTACTTCGTGCGTCTTTAGTTGACGGGACGCATATGCTATCACTCTTCCACGTTGCATGAGAACGCAACCTAAGCCTTGATTTGACGCGTCACAGTATACTACAAAATCTTCCGTTCCTTCGGGTAGCGATAGCACAGGAGCACTACAAAGAGCTTGCTTCAAGGCTCGAAACGCAATTTCTTGTCGGTCTGTCCACTTGAATGGCACGCTCTTTTGTGTAAGCAAGGTAAGTGGCTTGGCGATTTTAGAGAAGTTTTGGATGAATCTCCTATAGTAGCCTGCTAGGCCTAAGAACTGACGAATTTCTGTGGGCGTAGTCGGAGTTGCCCATCCTTCCACAGCTTTGACCTTAGAGGGATCCACATGAATTCCATCTTGGCTAACTACGTGACCTAGAAAATTCACGCTCCGTAGCCAAAACTCACACTTAGAGAGTTTGGCGTAAAGTTTTTCCGATCGCAGCGTCTCTAGGACTTGCCGGAGATGTTGGCCATGTTCCTCTTTGCTTCGAGAATAGACGAGGATGTCATCGATAAACACAATGACGAAGTTGTCCAGGAACGGTCGACAGATTCGATTCATTAGGTCCATAAATGCGGCAGGTGCATTTGTTAGACCGAAGGGCATTACAACGAATTCATAATGTCCGTAGCGGGTTCGAAAAGCGGTTTTAGGAATATCTTCTTCTCGGACTTTGAGTTGGTGATATCCAGACCGTAAATCTATTTTAGAAAAATAGCTAGCTCCTTGGAGCTGGTCGAATAGATCATCGATTCGCGGGAGTGGGTAGCGGTTTTTGACAGTGAGTTTATTCAACTCTCTGTAGTGGATGCACATTCTGAAAGATCCGTCCTTCTTTTTGACAAAGAGCACCGGGGCTCCCCATGGCGAGTAGCTAGGTCGGATAAATCCCTTGTCCAGAAGCTCACCGAGTTGGCTGGACAATTCCTGCATTTCAGCAGGTGCCAACCGATATGGTGATTTAGCGAGAGGAGTTGCTCCTGGAACTAGGTCGATTCGGAACTCAACCTGTCTCTCTGGGGGTACTCCCGGAAGGTCTTCAGGAAACACGTCCGGGAATTCACACGCTACCGGAATGTCTTGGATGTTAATTTCTTCTTTGGCCTTGTCCACTATGTGGGCCAAGAACGCTAAGTTGTTCTTTCGCAGATGTTTTTGTGCTTTGATGCACGAGATAAGACGAAGATTCGTGCTAGGTTTGTCTCCGTAAATTACTAGGGTTTCGTGATTCGGGAGACGAAGGCGAACGGCCTTCTCATGGCACATAATCTCAGCATGGTGGGGGCTTAACCAATCCATGCCGATAATCACATCGAAACTCCTAATTGACACTGGCATCAGATCTATTCGTAAGACGTGTTGGTTGAGGGTTAGGGTACATCCGACATAGATCTCCCTAGTGGATTCGGTTTTCCCATTGGCCATTTCCACCGTATAGGTTTCATTTAGCTTCTGGGGTTGTTGTTTTAGTAAATGTTTAAACTTCTCGCTCACGAAACTTCGCTCCGCTCCAGTATCAAATAAGATGCACGCATAAGTGTGGTTTAGGAGGAACGTACCGGTCACAACTGCGGGGTCCTGAACTGCATCACTCTGACCCATAGTCAGCATTCTTCCTGCTCCTCTGTTTCCTGAGTTGTTGTTGTTAGGGCAATCTCGACGGAAATGTCCCGTCCTTTCACACCCAAAACAGGTGTGGCTAGGTCCTGCATTGATGCTGCCGGCATTGGTGTTGTTGGTATTGCGGTGGTTGTTGTTGTTGTTCTGGTTGTTTCCCTGACTCTGGTTCTGAGAAGGATAAGTCCTGCAGAACCTTGCAGTGTGTCCCCTTCGGTTGCAACTGGTGCAATGGAGTTCCCTGCATTCGCCGTGATGGTGGAGGCCGCACTTATTGCAACTAGGAAGAGTGCCGGAGTAGGGTCTTGAAGTATTCGAAGCAGCTGAGGCTGGAGCATGTGATGTGACTGGTACCGGCGCGGTGACAGCGTGAACTGCCATCGTTTGCTGCTTTTTAGAGGTCTCGGGACCCTGACGCCCCTTCCTCTTGTTGTTCCATCCTTTCTTACCATCACTCTCCTTCTTCTTCTCAGTCTCTGCCGGTTTCTCGCCCTTTTTGTGGTTATGATCATATAGCCTCTTTGCCAATCTCTTCGCACTGTCAAAAGTTTCAGGGTTCGCAGCGATCACATTCCCTTGAATGGGGGATGTCAGTCCCCAAATGAATCGTTCAATTTTCTTTCCCTCTGATGTGATCATACCCGGGCACAACAGAGATAGTTCGCTGAATCTCGATATGTAAGCATCGATGTTCCCATTCTGCACCGTGAGATTCCATAATTCCTGCTCCATCTTCTGTATTTCGCCTCGGGGGCAGTACTCAGCCGTCAACATCTCTTTCATTTCTGCCCAGGGAATAGAGTTGGCGACAGGGAGTGTCATAGCTTCCACATGACCATTCCACCAAGTGAGTGCTTGGTCCACAAAAGTGCAGGCCGCGAACTTCACTTTCATCTGCTCGGGGCACTCGCATATCTCGAATACCGACTCTAACTTCTCGATCCATCGCTTTAGGGCGATCACTCCTCCGGTACCGTTGAAAGTTCGGGGTTTAGCGTTCGCAAAATCCTTGTAGGTGCACGTTTTAGTGAGTCCTTGGTTCGTCCCGTTGTTCGAACTTCCGGAGCCTTGACCATTGCCTCCTGCATTGTTTCCTCGGTGAAGTTGTGCCATAGCTGTTGTGACCGCAGCAGACACGGTTGCCTGGAAAGCAGTGGAGTCAACTTCGGGCGGGATTGGTTCAGGATTTCCGCGAGTAGCTGGGCGAGGCATCTTTCTGTCATGAAACGGAAAGATGTTGAGTGTACGTGGTTTCTGTGAGGTTGTGATCCTACTAACTAGGTGTATGGTGCTAACCTAAACATTACTACCATCAAGCATACAATCATAACGTCTCAACACATAACAACTGAGAATATTATAGCAAAACACACAATAGTTTATTAATATTATCCGCATTTAGTACAAGAAAATTTGCTCGTAGGAGCATACATAAGTAACACTAATCCGACAGCATAACGGCTCCATGAGTAGTGTAGTCACTTAAACATAGAGCCGGAGTACATAACATAGTTCCTAATAATCTACTACGATAAGTCTATTCCTAACCGCGATGAGCTGCGTCAGGAGGTGGTGCTGAAGTCATATGCCGAAATGTTGTGCCAATAGCTGCGCCATCTCTGCCATGTCTCCTATAACCTCATCCCTCTCATGCTCTGCTTGCACTGCCCGAGCCTCCATAGCATACAGCTGTTGTCGCAGTGCGGCGATCTCAGCTTCGAGGGAACGGTTCTCTCTTGGGGGGTTCGCTGGTGGAGCAGGGTGATCTGGTTGTGCCTCGTCCTCGGATGGCGGGACGGGGTCCTGGTCCCTGACCTGGCCGTCTTCGTCGTCATCGTCGAGCTCTCCAAATTCGTAGTCAGTGTCTACGTATTCGTCGGGTCCGACATCGTGTGCTTCACCTGGATTCTCTCCTGGCTCATCCACAAGCATCCCGTGAGCTACTAAGGCCTGATGAAACTGGATACCCTGCTGCTCCTCCTCAGGCTCCTCCTCCTCCTGTAGCCAGCCGTTGTTTCCCTGATTAGGGAAGTAGGGGTCTCCCGGGTGATGAAAGCCAGCCATGTTGTCTGCGCGAGTACGTAAATATGCTACATCATCCTAGGATGCTATGTCTATTATACATACTAAGCAAACATTCTCTTTTTGGGTGATAAAAGGTATAGTGTTAGGTTCCCTGGCTATCCCGATCTCATCAAGACGTGTGTTAATCTTACCTTGGAGAGAATGTAGTTGATCAGGCTACATTCACTCCTTGGTATTACTAAGAACAGTCCCGAATTAACCGAGATACCAGTGTTATTGTGTTTGATTCAGCGTTGGATCTTTATTCCTAATGCAAGCAAGTGTGTTTTATTTACTTGTTCTGCTCAGAGTTATGTTAGTCCCTCTTTTTGGTTTATAGTTGCATATCAATGTATGGTTCGACATGCTAGTTCACTATAAACAAAGCTCTGATACCAACCTGTCACACCCCCGAACCAGACGGCGGAAACGTCCGGGGGCTGTCGTGACTTAATTGAATACCATAACATTGAATATATATGAAACATAACAACATTCGTCACCATTCATCAACATAGTACAACCAGTAGTGTTTACATATCATACATTGTTTAACATTACATTCCCCAAAAATTAATTTGTTCAATTCGTACAAAAATAAACTGCAACCGTCACTGAATATGGTTTCCCTTGATTCACTGGTTCCCTGAGAATACAAGTATTTTGAAAAACTTCAACATATAAAATGTTGGTGAGTTCATAAGTTGTATTTGAAAACAATGCTTCGTATCGTTTGAAAACCACCAGAAAATCCGATATTTTCTGAAAATAGTATAGTCAAAAAGGTGTGAAGATCCATAAGTATGCCTGTTTGTTTTCTATACTTGTAAAATATTGTTTATTGAAATCGTATGTGTTCCGAATTTGTATGTATTTGAAAACCCTAGGAAAACCCGATGTCTTCCTAATTCTTTGAATTCCATGAAAATTACTTGTGACCATTGCAACGCATGAAGTTGTTATTCCAGACGACATTGGATCATTGATGAGCATGACTATCCGCCACAGACACGCGTTACACAAACGACTAGTCTATAGCAATACCAACGATCCCGAAGGCGTCGTCCGTACTAGTCACGCTATCCAACCGTCCTGTTGTCCCACATCCGAAGAGAAGGAGGACACGAAGGCCTCGACGACTCCGTTAGTCGGTTAGGGATAAAAGGTACGAGGGGTCCCAGACCCGCCTCGCAAAAAGGCAGACTTTACTAGCGACACTAAAGGACCCTTGGGGACCAGTAGTCTACAGCCATTGAAAGTCCGGTTACGTTGTGTCGGGATGGTAAAACCCAGCACCTCGTAAGATGAAGTCTTTGGGCCTTAAGATCAGGTCGTCGGGCTAGCTAGGCTCAACGAACAAGATTTTACACTTGTGGGGCCCAAAGATAGTGCGTAGGCGTCTGTGCACATGTATAATGTATTCCGAATCGTTAATTGTATGAATCATAGTATTGTAGTATCATAGTATCGTTGTATTTGTGGTTTCGGATTTCCATTGGTTCGAGACCGAACCAATTCGTTTGACAACGACTTTTGGTATTGTAGTGTATTGTATTTTGTCGATAGTAGTAGCACCATTATTTGATCATATTGCATGTATAGAATTAGTCTTGGAAATTTTCTGTTTTCGGCCCCTCCTCTTTTGTAAAATTTACCTTTTCAACCCTTTATTTAAAATATTTTCCGGTTTGGTATTTAAATCAATTTTCTTGACATTTTAACACCAAAAATTGTTGAAATAATCATTTTCCAGCATATTTTCCATAGAAAACAGCTTAAGACCCTGAAAATGCAGTTTTCTTGGTTTTAATCCCTTCTTTTCGCAAATTTGACAATTTTGGCCCAAATAGAAAATTTTTTGCAACTTTGGTCCTTTTTAAATTTAAAAAGCATTTTAAACCTTTGAAAAGGAATTGGAACACTTATAGTCCACTGTTTTACAGAAAGTTACAGTTTTGGCCCTCCAAAACAGAAAAATTCGCATAATGGGCCTTATTGGGCCGAAATTTTCATTTTTAGCCCATTAAGCTTGAAATTCATATTTTTAGTCCTCTAATTAAGTGTAATTCCAGAAATAGTTTTATGGAAACTGTTTTGGCACACTTCATCCATCAGAATCTGTGAAATGTCAATTTGGGCCCTTATTTTTGTATTTTTCACATTTTAGGCCCAAAATTTGTGTTTTTAACCCAAAGAAAATTATTACTAAACCACTTAGCCATTTTTCTTGAAACACTTTGTGTTTAGAAATATATTTGAAGCTAAAATCATTTAACACAAGATATCTCTCGGTTTTGATGGGTTTTAAGGCTAGATCCAACATTAAAACACATAAAAGCATACATATAAGCATGGAAATCATACAAGGCATACAAACACATATAGATCTACACTTTCACTTGTATTCCCCCCCCCCCCCCCCCCCACAAAACTCATAAAAATAGAAAATAGGGGTATGAATCTCACCTTGGGGTGTTGATTCGGTTTTGCAAGGAAGAATGGAAGGAAAAATGAAGTGTTTTTGGCCTTGGCTCCCTTTGATGAAGATCTCGAGTTTTGAGATGGTTCTAGGGTGTAAGATCACGATTTTTGCATAGGTTAGGAAAGGATTTTGATAACAAAAGAATTTAAACCATAGATCTATGCATAATCTTACCTTAGATGAAGAATTTTGTGGAGATTTCTTCTTGAATGCTTCCTAGAACTCGAGATTTTTGAGTGGAGAGGGAGAGTTGTTCTTGAGTGATCTAGAGAGTGTTTGAGAGATTTTTGGTGTGTGTAGGTGTGTATGGCCGAGAGTGAGAGAGGAGAGAAGAAGAGATGTGATCTTGAAGTGATATGCATGGAAGAATGGGAAATAATGCATGGAAGTCCTATGGGTAATAGTGAGGTGGCACACTTAAGTCAACTATCTTCAAATCCTCTTGGGCTTGGGTATTGGGCCGAAACATGGAGGAAAAAAAAAAAATTTGGGCCTTTTGCTCCTAAGCCCAATATTAGATTTAGCCTTAGGTATGTTTTTAGTCTAAAAGAATGTAGTAGGATTTTTATATTTTTATTGGACTAGTTTAGGTTATTCATGTATCAAGGCTTTTAATTTATTTAATTCTAGGCCCAATATGGCCCAAAATGTTAAAATAAATAAGTGTGGGTCCAATTAGAGCCCAATTAGGGTTCTAAGCCCATGTTAGTCAAATTGGAAGCTTATTGGTCCGTTTGGATCCAATAAGGAAGTTCTAGTCTAAAATAGACTTAACAAGAACTTCTAGGGTCTCCAATTGTTTGCTGACTATTTGTGGTACTTTCATAATGTATTTGATTGAAGTTTTTGATTCATATTTACTTGAATGTATAGATTACATAGCTCAAAATTTTCAGTTGTGACACAAAGAAAGCACCCCCGGTGATAAAGCAACTAATTGAAGAATTCTCTAGGCATTCTAGAAAATACTACAATCCAAGGAATGATGTGACAAGGGGATTAGCTTATGCAGCTTCAGAAGATTTGTCAACAGTCATGGCTATGTTGAAAACCATGGATAGGAGGATGGATAAAATGGATCAAATGATACATGCTATTCGGGTGGGGTTGTGAGAATTGCAATGGACCTCATCTTACTAGAGATTGCGACTTGGATGAGAATTGGAATAAGAAGGTGCAAGTATGTTACTCAAGTGGTGACCGATATGATGAAGATTGGCGGAAACCCAAGAAAGAGTGGCTTCCTTATGATGAATACAAGAGGGCTAAGTAGGAGAAGTTTAAACAAAAAGGAAGAGGTTTTTACCAAAAGGAGGAGCCGGCACAAGAAAGGAAACCAACTTTGGAAGAGATGCTTACTAAGTTTGTAGCTGCTTCAGAAAAGAGACATAATGATCATGATGTTGCAATCCAAGAAACAAGAACAATGCTTAGAAATCAACAAGCATCTATCCACAAATTTGAGACACAGCTGGGGCAACTTGCTCAACAAATTAATCAAAGATCACCGGGAGAACTTCCTAGTAAAACCGAAAAAAACCCACGAGGCGCACATATAAATATCATGACAACAAGAAGTGGAAAGGTAATTACTCCTCTGGACCCTATTCAGTCTGAAGAACCCAAGCAGTTAAAAAATGAAGATGCAGAAAAACAAAGCGAAAACCAAAATCTGCATGACACAGACCCTACTCGCCGAGTCCATAATATGGACTCGACGAGTCCATGCCTAATCAGAAAAGTCAGATTCCAGCAAAACCAGTTCATCCTCCAATGCCATATCCAGCCCGAGCTAAACAAGAAAAGAAGGAAGAAGACTACCAGAAGTTTCTAGATAACATAAAAGCTCTTCAAGTCAATATACCATTCATTGAAGCAATTGCACTAATGCGAAAATATGCCAAATTCCTCAAGGAGCTTCTAACCAATAGAAGGAAGATGGAGGAAGTGAAGGAAGTAGTTCTTAATGAGAATTGCTCAGCCGCCATGTTAAACAAACTACCAAAGAAGAAGGGTGACCCGGGAAGCTTAAATTTGCCTTGCCAATTTGGGAATTAGGCCACCATTCATGCTTTGGCTTATTTGGGAGCAAGTGTGAATCTCATGCCTTATTCATTTTTCAAGAAATTGGATCTCCCGAAACCAAGGCCAATTCGAATGGCAATCCACTTAGGAAACAAAACTGTTACATTACCAAGAGGAATATGTGAAGATCTATTGGTGAAGGTAGATAAGTCCGTGTTTCCCACAGACTTTATAATTCTAGACATGGAAGCGGATCCTCAAGTCCCGATCATCCTTGGAAGACCTTTCCTTAACACCGCAAGTGCTATAGTTGACATGCAAGATTCAAAACTTACTCTACGGGTGAGGGATGATTTAGTCACTTTTGGGGTTGATCAAGCCATGAAGCATGCAAGGCATAGTGATGACACGAAATTTTCAATTGATATGTTGGATGAATTGATGGAGGAATGGCATAATGAAGATCCAAACAAGTCCACCATCACCTTTAATGAAAAACTTGATGCTGAAAAAGACCTACTGAAAATAGAGAGACTGCTGGAAGAAGCTGATTATGATGAGTTAATGAAGACCATGGAGCAACCTACTCGCCGAGTAGACTCGACCTACTCATCGAGTTCATTTGTAGAATCCCGAGGAATCACGAATTTTGCACCGGACTCGACGAGTCCCTTAACTGTACTCGACGTGTTCAGCATGCAGAACGTAAAAACTGAGCTCAAGGCACTACCAAATCACTAGGAGTACACATTCCTTGAAGATGGTCAACAAAAACCAGTTATAATAGCTTCTTACCTCTCTAAATCTGAAAAAGAAGAATTAGTTCAAGTCTTGAAGAAGAGGAAGAGTGCCATTGCATGGAGTATCACCGATATCAAGGGAATAAGCCCCTCTTATTGCTCTCACAAGATCAACCTGGAAGAAGCAGCAAATCCGGTAGTGCAACATCAAAGAAGATTGAATCCGCACATGCAAGAAGTGGTCAAGAAGGAAGTAGTCAAGCTTTTAGATGCGGGTATCATTTATTCTATTTCTGATAGTCCATGGGTTAGTCCTGTCCAAGTGGTGCCCAAGAAAGGAGGGATGACGGTCATATCAAACGAGAAGAACGAGCTTATTCCGACAGGAACGGTAACCGGTTGGCGAGTGTGCATCGATTATCGAAAGCTAAATGATGTCACTCGTAAAGACCATTTTCCTTTGCCTTTTATTGATCAAATGCTTGAAAGATTGTCCGGCCATAGTTATTATTGTTTTTAGACGGATTTTCGGGTTACTTCCAAATACCCATAGACCCAATGGACCAACAAAAGACCACTTTCACTTGCCCAAGTGGAACTTTTGGCTAGCGTCGCATGCCCTTTGGGTTATGCAATGCACTTGCGACATTTCAAAGGTGTATGACATCCATATTCCACGACATGGTAGAGAAGTTCATGGAAGTATTTACGGATGATTTTTCTGTTTTTGGATCTGCTTTCCATAATTGTCTTGCTAACCTTGATTTAATGCTTGAAAGGTGTGAAAAGACCGATTTGGTCCTTAATTAGGAGAAATGTCACTTTATGGTTAAAGAGGGTATAGTTTTGGGCCACAAACTTTCCGAATCGGGAATTGAGGTGGATCGGGCAAAAATAGATACAATTGCCAAATTACCTCCACCGACTAATGTGAAGGGCATTAGGAGTTTTTTAGGACACGCAGGTTTTTACCGTCGTTTCATAAAAGATTTTTCCAATATAGCTAGACCTCTAACACAATTGCTTTTAAAAGATGCACCATTTAATTTCACTAAAGAGTGTCTAGATGCCTTTGAATTTTTGAAAGAAAAGTTAACTAATGCTCCAATCATTATTGCCCCGAATTGGAATTTACCTTTTGAAATAATGTGTGGTGCAAGTGACTTTGCATTAGGACATGTCCTTGGTCAAAGGGTTGATAAGCACTTTCGACCCATTTATTATGCAAGTAAGACTTTGAATCCGGCCCAAGAAAATTACACCACAACTTAAAAAGAATTACTAGCAGTGGTGTATGCTTTTCACAAGTTTCGCCCTTATCTTGTTTTATCTAAAACCGTTGTTTTTACTGACCACTCTGCTATTAAGTACTTGTTTGCCAAGCAGGATACAAAGCCAAGATTGATACGTTGGGTTCTACTTCTACAAGAATTTGACATCGAGATACGCGATAAGAAAGGAATGGAGAATGTAGCGGCCGACCACTTATCAAGGCTAGAAAACCCGCATTTGGAAGCATTGGAAGAAGATAAAATTGGAGACGATTTTCCGGACGAGTACATTTTGGTGACCACGAGGGAAGAGCCATGGTTTGCGGACATAGCTAATTACTTAGCTACCAAGTACATCCCAAAAGACTTTACCCGCCAACAAAAGAAGAAATTGTTTTCAGAAATCAAATACTACTTTTGGGATGACCCATATCTTTTCCGAAGCTGCGCAGATGGGATCATAAGGAGATGCGTATTCGGGAATGAAAGCCGAGAAATTTTGGAGCATTGCCATAGCGGGCCCACCAGTGCACATCATGGAGCACATTACACGGCAAAGAAGATATTTGATATTAGGTTTTATTGGCCCGTAATTTTTAAAGATGCTACCCAATATGTCAAAGAGTGTGATGCATGTCAAAGAGCGGGAAACATCTCCTCCCGAAACGAAATGCCACAACATAGTATTCAAGTGTGTGAAGTATTTGACGTATGGGGGATCGATTTCATGGGACCATTTCCAATCTCAAAGGGCAACAAATATATTTTGGTGGCGGTTTATTATGTATCCAAGTGGGCAGAGGCACAAGCTTTACCAACTAATGATGCTCGGGTGGTGGTGCACTTTTTGAAGAAATTATTCTCAAGATTTGGAGTTCCTAAAGCCCTTATAAGTGACCGAGGCACTCACTTTGACAATGATCAATTAGAAAAGGTGTTAAGGATGTTGGATATAGTGTCTAAGTCCATAACTATATTTGGTATGTACTAGACCCGACCCGGCATGGTCCATTTGGGTTGCACTTCACCCGAACAATTTATGGATAATATTTGAGAATAGTACAGGTTATGATTTATTAATGTGACAACCCGATATTTCGAGTCAGTGTAATGTAAAACCGATCAAATTTAGGTCAAAATGTAACCTTCCTAAAATCTTGTTCGGATTAAATAAAGTAGTAGGGATCATATCAAGGTTTGCGTACATAAAAAGAACGTCCAAATCTGACTTCGGATGAGGAAGTTATGAATTTTTGAAGAAATTCCTTAATCACGTCATTTTAATAAATAAATAATAAAAATAATTTCGGAATTTGCCAACGGAATCTAAACGAAAGTTGTAGATCATGGTCTCACCTTCGCGTGGATATAAAGAACGTCAAAAATGGAGTTCGTATGAGGGAGATATGAATTTTTGAAGTTTATTTATAATAAATATAAATTTAATTATAAATTCCCGGTAATATCCGAAGGGGAGTCATCGGATTGGACCGAAGTATGCCCTGCGTACCTTCGTACGCCCCGCGTACTGAGATTGAGGGTCTCGGATCGTCCACGTCGCACTATCCGAAGAATTCTAAACCGTCCGACCCGTCCGAAGCTCCGACCCGTCCGACCCGCTGTCCCGTCCGACCCGCCGTCCCATCCGACCCGCGTACCCAGCAACCCGTCCCATCCGAACCGAGGCAGTCGAGGCTTCGGTCATGCATGACGTACGCGTACGCGCTGCGTACGAGCGTACGCCCCGCGTACGGAGGCGGTTCAGCCTTCCTATAAATAGGATGCGAGGCTTTCCAAAAATGTTGCTCATTTCTCTCCTCTCTCTCACAACCTTGCCTCGTTTTCCGTGCCCGTTATAACCCGAAGCTCAGGTCTTTTTGCTCAAGTCCCGAGGGTCGATTTTACTCCCGAGATTCCCGAGAATCTCGAGAAAAATCCGTTTTCCGAGACGAAACTCTGCCCGGTTTTCCATCTCACTTTCTTCAATCAATCAAGTGAGTTTCATACCCCTTAATCAACCTTTTAAATATTCTAAATGCTTTTATATGCTTTCAAAGGGGGGGGGGGGAATACAAGTTAAATACTTATAGTTATTGTTTCAATCACATGTGATTGCATTAATCACATGTGATTAGTAACTAGGGAAACCAGTGATTTTACCACTATTCAAACTATCTATCAAACTGTTTTACTTCTAAATGTTTTCCAAACCCATTTACTTTTCGAATTTACACTGCAACTGTGACTTAAACAAATGTTCCTTATACTTAATCTGTTTTAACCAAATCTACGCCTTCAAATTGTTTTATAGATTGACATCAAGTCAATCTTTCTTTAAAAATAATACTTATGTTTCAAATGTCTTATAAATACTTATTTATGTTTTTATATTATAAATTGCATGCCCATATATGTATAGACGTATAAATAATGTTTAAAAGACTTAGGAAGGCTATCCACCCTATTTCCTTTTCGCGCCTTGAGATGTGGTCTGGTGGGATTTTGGGTGACCATCCGAAGGTCGTTTCCATATTAATTATATATCAAATATACATATATAGACATAAAAGTACTTCCATAATCATACGTACTAGACGCATTGTTAACAAGTTACCATCAGGGTAACACAGAATCATACTATTACAACTGCTAGATCAATGAGTCAGTTCATTCATGAGTCTATACTAGGAAGAGGATATATACAACTATACTATGAGAACATATACATCTATACTAGAACAAGAAACATTTCATCACATATGCAAGAATACGAAAACAAATGTGATCCACTGTATCGGAGCATGCCTTAAATGTCATGGCCCGAGTTATAGCCAGAATTCTCTTGGAGGGAGAGCGTTGAGTTTGCGTATAGATCTATACTGGATTGACTATCCTACACCTTGCTGCTAGCTACAGCCGGACTTGCAGGTCTGCGGGTGCCAAACGTCATTCCGTTATTACGACCGTTCTTTATGTCGTTGTTATCAGTCGATAGTATGGTGCAATTATCACATTATACCTTAATATAAATCCGGTTTAAGGTAGTAGTAATTAGTAAAACAGTAGTTCTTATTATACAAAGCTACAGTACTACAATGATTTACCCATTACATATTTTGGTGATAATCTCACTTAAGCATTAATGTACAAACTATATTTTAAAAAATGATAGTTATACTTGGGTAATTACACACTTTTACAATAGACGAGTTTTCAAAACAGTTTAGCCTTGATAGAAGGTTACTTTTATAGAAAATATAGGATTTTCTGAGAGATTCAAACTTTTACAAACTTATACATTGAGACAGGTTCAAACGTTTTTGACAACAAACATTTGTACTAAAATGCTTATGAACTCACCAGCTTAATGCTGATAAACTCTTTCAAAATAACTTGTATTCTCAGGTCATCAGTAGACAGGTACCGATGCCAGCTTTTGAGATGATGGAGCGTACTCAAGACTCATCATTTTATTATTTTGATTTACGTTATATTTTTGGTGTCTAAAACTGTATAGAACACGCATGTATTAAATTTATATACTTAATGCAATGGATGATGTTGTTTACCTATTTACATTTACTGTGTTGTGATTACCTTACATGACGTCCTCCGCCCCAGAACGTTTCCGCCGTTCTTGGTTTTGGGGTGTGACAGATTGGTATTAGAGCATTGTTTATAGTGAATTGAGTATATCAACCCATAAAAGATATACTAAACTATAAGCCCATTAGGGATTAAACTCAGACCAAGAGTCTATACTTTAAATAATAAAATATTTAACTAAGTATACTAGTCTGCATTCATACTAAAATAAGTGTCACAATGACAAGAACAAAAGTATTACGATTGTTAAATATCACAAGTGAGCTCGGGGATGTATGGTCAGTCCTGGGAATGGCATAGCCTGATCAACTATGTTGATCCTAGGAGTGATTAGCACATGCCTTAGAATGGTTGTGATAGGTTAACAAGTCTAAAAACTTACCAACAATACCACAAGAAGATCAATAGAACTTAAACTTAAAATACTATAGGAGTATTTTGCGCTACTAGTTACACGTATACTATATTCTTATACCTCTATTCTCGCGTAGATCTTGATGGCTAGATATCCGTCATGGCGACCCGTACTTTCCCAATGAAGGCAATGACCGGGTGGATCGATGAAGAGCCCGAAGTTGATCATCCAATCCCTTTGGATGATCACCTCGCAGAAGGCTTTTCAGATGGATCCGACTCCGAGCCTGAAGTCAACAACCTACCGATTGTAGGTCAAGCCCCGAACAACAACCCTCAACCGGCATTTCCAGGTCCTACACCCATGTGGGCAAACAACCTGAACCGCTGGAGTGATAATCAGGGTCAACCCTTACCATACTTTGGGGACCGAACCTTTTACAACGTCAGCGATGGTGGCTCTACTGACCGAGCTCTGCCTGTCTTTATCCGCAGAATAGCTAGTATTGTCGAGCAAGGTGGAGCAGCCGTCGACCGGGTCATAGAGATTGATGCCGACTCAGGTGTCAACACAGTCAGCATCCGCCGTCTTGAAGAAGACATGGAACGGACCCAGAGGACAAATAAAACCCTGCAGTAGCAGTTGACTGCCTCACGAGCTGAAATCTTAGAGCTTCGAGCTCGTCAGAGGACTCAGGATCGACACCTTCAAGAGGTGTTTCGTCAAGTGTCCGACCGCAGTACTCGCCCGGGATTTTCCCATCGCCGTTGGTTGATGTCTAGTACATCTCCGTCTTTTAATTAAAGGGTAGCCTTTAACATCTGTGCTCCAAGTAGCACTTGTGTGTAAAATGTTTCTAACTTTCTTTACTCAAAATTTGAAATCTAAGGACTATCAAACTTTTCTATATGGTATGATGTATGACCTACTGTTAGGTCGATTTTCCATGAACTTATTACATCAGTAATACCAGTATTTTTTGAGATCTATCTATCTGGGAAAAATCTATACACTTGTGTTTTCCTACTAATATTTCTTATTATGGTTTCAAACACTCTTTCAACTGTTGGACTATGGTTAGTTAGTCCATGTGTCACTCTCACGTTGCTTACAAATTGATTCTTACCATCTTTCTTATCTTTATAAACTTTTAGCTGAAGGATGCCTCCTCGCAAGTCTCCCAGGAATAGGAATAATCCTGCACCTCCACCACCTCCTCCGCCTCCGGTCATCGATACTATAGCCCTGAATGCTGTCGTAGCTGCGGTAGTGGCAACTGCCATGGCTCAGTATCACTCTTCTGATGCCAGCAGAGGTGGAACCCCTGTGGAATCTATTCCGATCGAAATCCCTGTGCGCTCAAGGGAGTGCTCTTACAAGGATTTTACAAACTGCAAGCCGAAGCCTTTCTATGGCACCAGCGGAGTCATTGCTCTCTCACAATGGTTCGAGAAGACTGAATCAGTCTTCGAAATCTGTTCATGCCCTGCTGCGTGCAAAGTGAAATATGCCGCATGCACCTTTGAGGGTAAAGCCCTAACGTGGTGGAACGGCCACGTCAAAGCCCTAACTCTCTTCGTAGCTAACGACATGGGCTGGGAAACAATGAAAGACCTCATGACTGAGGAATACTGCCCGAGGGGCGAGATCCAGAAACTGGAGCAGGAACTCTGGAACCTGTCAATGAAGGGCACCAATGTGGTCGCTTATACTGCCCGCTTCAGCGAGCTGGTGGCCCTCTGCCCCAATATGGTTCCCACCGAGGGGAAGAAGATCGAGAGGTACATATAGGGGCTAGTGCCTCCGTATCAAGGGAATGTGCTAGCGTCAAACCCCGCTACCTTCAACAGTGCCAAACGATTGGCACAACGACTCATTGACCATGGAGTCAAAACCCCTGCAACCACAACCACCCTATCCATCCCGGAACCCTCCAAACCCGCCGATACTAAGCGGAAATTCTAGGATGAAAGGAAGAAGCATCAGGCTGCCAAAAAGCAGCAATTGGTGGCAATTCATGTCGCAGTATCCCCTACTGCTGCTACTACTGCTCCGGTGAGTCGGTGTGCTGGGAGTTCACCCAAGTGCAACAAATGCAGCTACCACCACAACGGCCCCTACCGTGAATTGCAGTGCTCTAACTGCAACAAGAAAGGACACACCGTCCGATTCTGTAAGTTCCCGGCACAACCTATCAACCAAGTCCCTGGCTCTGGCGCGAGCCCAACTTGCTATGGATGTGGCGAAGCAGGCCACTTTAAGAGGGACTACCCCAAAGCGAGGAATGCTGGAGGAGCAGGGAGGGTACTGGCTATAGGCCACGGGGAAGCAGTTGCTGACCCGACAGTGGTGACCGGTACGTTCCTCCTCGATAACTCCTATGCATGCATTCTGTTCGATAGTGGAGCGGAGCGAAGCTTCGTAAACCATAAATTTGCTCGCATGCTTAATCAACCACCGCACGCACTCAAAGAACTATTCACAGTAGAAATGGCTAATGGAAAAACTGAAAATACGAGTAGCATATACTTAGGTTGTACCCTAACTCTAGATAACCATTCATTTCCAATCGACCTCATGCCAGTCTCAATAAAAAGTTTCGACGTCATCATTGGCATGGACTGGTTAAGCCTTCATCGTGCCGACATCATGTGCTTCGAGAAACCAGTCTGTCTAAACCTTCTGTCTAACGAAACTCTTATAGTCTATGGCGACAAACCCAGTGCAAATCTTCGCATCATATCAAGTATTCAAGCACATAAATACCTGCGTAAGGAATACCACGCATTCCTTGCTCACGTCGTCGACACGAACCTAGAAACTGTTGGATATTATTCCTTTTATATATCAGCTCAGATACCGATTGTTGGAAATATAAAAATCTGATCACTGCGACAAAAGGCTCGGTTACCGGTCACTGTGTGATAGATATATAAGTTTAAGATATAAGATGTAAATATATATAAAGAATAATAATTGCGGAATAAGTATAAATATGAAAGCTATAAATGACTGAAAGCTATAATAATATAAATGACTATATTTAAATGACGTAAAGCTATAAATAATATAAATAACTGTATTTAAATGACATAAAGCTATAATAAAATATATATATATATATATATATATATATATATATATATATATATATATATAAGTATATAAATATATATCAAGTAGGTTCGTCAATAAATTGACTGAACTGGACTCGTGGAACGACTGGTCGATATTTGTTCTCTTGGAAGGACCGGTCGATATTGGGACTCTTGGAACGACTGGTCGATATTTGTTCAAAGATCAATCCGGTATTTGATAAGTAGTAAAAAGTTCATTTTCATGTAAAATGGATTGTTTACAAAACAGTGCAAAGTACACGAGTCATGTATTTGTATATGGGTATCGGGTGTTTTGAGGTGATTTGATGAGGTTGGAGTGGGTATTTGGAGGGTGTTAGGAGGTGGAATAAGGTTGTAATTTTGGTGGTGTAAGGCAGCAAAGATGGTGAAGTTGAAGGAGCTTTGGGTGGTGATGGATGTAGATTTTCGGAGTAAATCTCTCTGGATAGCCAATTCTCTCTCGCGTCTCTTTGGGGTTTCCCGTGGTCAAAATCGTCCACGAAAATTTCTAGATGTAGGTAATGTCCTGAAGAATTGATGGTGAAAATCTCCCTAGTAGTATTTTGGCTGTGTTGTTCTCGCTTTTTTGTTTTCTAACATGAAGATTCTGAACTCAAAAACAGAAATCTCTCTGGATAGCCAATTCTCTCTCGCGTCTCTTTGGGGTTTCCCGTGGTCAAAATCGTCCACGAAAATTTCTAGATGTAGGTAAGGTCCTGAAGAATTGATGGTGAAAATCTCCCTAGTCTTTTTGTGCTTGTACCGAGCCCAGTTGTCTTCGTTTCTGACTTGAAGATTCTGCTGTCGAAAAACAGCAAGTGGTGATGGTTGTGGTTATTTGAAAGGGGTTTTTTTTGGAGGAGGTTTAAGGATGGTATTTGGAGGGTGTTAGGAGAGTATTTTGAGGTTGTTTGGAGGTTGGAATGAGGTTGATATAAGGTGGTGAAAGTTTATGAAGATGATGATGTTTGATGGGTTGAAGATGAACACCTTGAGTTTGAATGAAGAAGATGAAGATGGTTGATGATGTTCTTCATTTTTGGTTGTTGTTGATCTTGATGTTCTTGGTTATCTCCAGGGATGAAGATTGAGAGGGTGTGGTTTTACAAAGGAAAATTCACTATAACATATGAATCTCTCTTAGTCTCTTATATTCTCACTAACTCTAAACACACACTACATACACATGTATATATATGAGAAACAAATATCTAGTAGTAGTACACTTGAGTGTAAGTTGAAAGATGCAAGTTGATGTAGAGCTAGGAGCAAAGAACGTGGGAAGGTTTTAGGCTTCTTCATCCTTGACTTTTCTTGACTTCCTCCTTTGTTTGACTTATTCAACACATATACATATCTATATATATAATACATATATATATAACACATACATATATATAATACATATATATACATACGTATATATATATATATATATATATATATATATATATATATATATATATATATATATATTGGTGAAACTTTTTAGTCACACAGCTAATTTTCTCGTCTATGCGCGTGCTTTCGTATTTTCCGTTTTATCACGCATTCATGCAACCTGAAATAACTGATAATATTTGTTAGATTGTATAAAAACAGTTCATCTTATTTCAGTTATGGTCACATACAAGGTTACATAAGAACATTTTTCAACAATTTCCCCCTATGTGATCATTGCTGAAATAAGGACAGGTATGATATAATCATATTGACAGTTTAACTTTTGAAGATTCGAGATAAAAGATTTGTCAATAGATAAGATATATATAAAACCATAGCAATTGATTTGAAAGTTTGTGACTTGGTTTAACATATCTTATGTAAAAGATTTTCAGAAATTTGTTTCCGAATCAAAGTCTCAGGTTCGGTTATCAAAGGGTAGCCATATATGTATCTAAAGAAATTTCTTAAGATTTTATAGCATTATTAATGACGACAAGTGGTTTAACAGGTCGATTCAGATGAACGCTCATAGGTATAGCTCACACTTCACTTGGGTGTTTAGTTGTTCTGGCAGCAGAACAAGTTAATGATCACTAAAAATGAGTGATATCTCTCTCTGACGACTCACACTCATATTGGAGGTGTTCAACTATGCTTTTCTTGAAAGGTCACTTAGTCTCATTATTAGATAATCAATCACATAAGACTGGTTTCGGCATTACTCAGCGGGTTTCTTCATTCATGCCATTAACTTTCTCTCTCTCTCCGTCGGGAAATACATGTAGAGGGGTTTAGCAATTTTCATAGTGCAGTTTGCAACTAAGAACTTTCATTGATGAAGGCTACAGTATCCCGGGAAATCCTTTGTTGTTGCAGCTTTTTCTTTGATGGTATCCTTTTTGTTGATCAATATCCTTTTTGTTGTAAAAGGATATTTTGTTTTAGCATCGAGAATTTGCTACATTTGAGAAAATTGAGATTTTTGAGAGTATCTATCTTGCGGGATTAAGATATCCCTTTTTGTGAAAAATGGTTAAAAACAGATCACGAGATCTTTTGATGTTTGCTTTGAAATAACCATTTGATTGAACTTTGTTTGAAAATACCAAATGTAGAGTTTTTTTTTTTGTTTTGTTTGGTATTTCTTCGGTGAATGATTTGGCTTTCTTGTTGATTCCTTTTTATCTTGTTTCGTCTTTTCTTGTTGATGGATCACGGGATCTCAAGACATCATTTTTGGTTGGCTTATATCTAGGTAGGGATTAGTGGCATAAAAGACAGTTTGTCTAGTATGTATGAAATGAATGTATCGTCCCTGGTCATTTTGATATCTAAGCAAAAATGAGACCGTGACAAGGTATAATCGGATATACCTTATAAGCAATAGTGACACACCTAAGCTCACAAGAAATGAATTCCACAATGATTCAGATTGATGAGGCACAAATTCTCACATGGGTTTTTGTTTTCATCTGAACCTCCTAACCTTATGTCCCTTTTTGAAATCATCAATAATGAAATAAAATTGAAGGAAATAAAGTTATGTACATTATGAAAAGTAGGAGATTTGAACCTTCACTCCAATTGAGAATCAATATGACTTAATATCTTCATCGAGCATAAGCATCTGAAAATTAAGTCAAAAGACGATTAATCACAAGGTTCTATAAAAGCTTATTATGGCAAGTCTTTTATAATATTTTTGAAGATTTGTTTTTCTGAATGTTTTTGGAAATATTGGTTATTTCAATGTTTTTGGTTTTTTTGAAAAGAAAGCAGTTTTCAAATGTTTTTGAATTTTCTTTTTGAATGAAAGTAAACACACTTTTGTACAAACAAAAATTAAAAGTTTAAGGATGGATGTTATCTGGATTTAACATTCCTAGACGGCCTAGGAAGTATTGAAACTTCGTTTCATCGAGAGCCTTAGTGAAGACATCGGCAATTTGATCTTCGGAGTTGATGAAGTGTAGTTCGATATGACCCTTTTGAATGTTGTCTTTGATAAAGTGATATCGAATGTCGATGTGCTTTGTCATGGAATGGTGAACGGGATTGTGAGAAATGGCAATTGCACTAGTTGAGTCACAAAATATGGGAATTTGTGAGATTTTGAAGCCATAGTCACGCAGTTGAGTTTGCATCCATATGACTTGTGAACAACAGCTGGCGGCAGTGACATATTCAGCTTCTGCTGTTGATGTGGATACACACGTCTGTTTCTTTGAAGTCCAACTCACTAGTCTACCTCCTAGGAATTGACAGCTACCAGATGTACTCTTCCTATCTAGCTTGCATCCTCCGTAGTCTGAGTCGGTGAAAGCGTTCAGCTGAAAATCGGATTTAGCTGGATACCAAAGGCCAAGTTTGGGAGTGCCTTTAAGGTATTTGAAGATGCGTTTCACAGCAACTACATGGGATTCCATAGGATTTGCTTGGTATCTAGCACAAACACATGTAGAAAACATGATGTCAGGTCTGCTGGCAATGAGGTACAAGAGTGATCCGATCATTCCACGATATCTTTTCTGGTCAACGGGTTTGCCATTTAAGTCTGCATCAATTTTGTATCCAAAAGCCATTGGGGTTTTTGCGGTATTGGATTTTTCCATTGAAAAACGAGTGAGTAGGTTTTTGACATAATTCTCTTGGTTGATGAAAATGCCATCAGTTGACTGTTTGATTTGAAGTCCGAGAAATGTAGTCATCTCCCCAATCATGCTCATTTCGAATTTGCTCTTCATTAGATCTGCAAACTTAACACTTAAAGATTCATCAGTAGAACCGAAAATAATGTCATCAACATATATTTGTACGATTAACAGATGTTTATTAAATATTTTACGAAAGAGGGTTTGATCGATTGAACCTCTTTTAAAACCTGATTCTTCGAGAAAGGTTGACAACGTGGCATACCAGGCTCGAGGTGCTTGTTTCATGCCATAGACAGCTTTCTGTAATTTAAAGCTGTGATCTGGAAATTTGGGATCTTCAAAACCTGGTGGTTGTTGGATGTATACTTCGCGATCTATCTCTCCGTGTAGGAATGCGCATTTAACGTCCATTTGGAATACTTTGAAGTTCTTATGCGCAGCATATGCAAGAAAGATACGAATTGCTTCAATTCGAGCAACTGGAGCATATGTTTCATCGTAGTCGATTCCCTCTTGTTGTGAATATCCTTTGACTACAAGACGTGCCTTGTTTCGACAAATGATTCCTTGATCGTCAGTCTTGTTTCTGTATACCCATCTTGAACCTATAACAGTAACATCGGGTGGAGTAGGAACAAGATTCCATACGTCGTTTCTTTCAAATTCTGCTAGCTCTTCTTGCATAGCTTTTACCCAATCTGGATCTTTTATAGCAGAATGTATGGTTTTGGGTTCGGTCGTGGATAAGAAGGCTCCAAATAAACATTCATTTGTGGATGCGCCTCTAGTCTGAATGCCTATGTTGGGATCTCCGATGATTTGGTCTGTTGGATGATTTCTGGTCCACTTTATTAAGCGATTCTCTTCCGCTATAATAATTGGAGTTTCAGTATCCCATTGTTCTTCTCCGGGCGTTTCATCTTGGAATAGGTTTGAAGGTTCCCCCATAAATGATGCATCGGGATTGTTTTGGCTATTTGGGGTTCGGGTGTTTAAAGGAGGATTTGGTGTTTGTTCCAAAGAGGAAGTATGTGTTGGTGGTTCCCCCTCGAATTGATTTGCATCATTTTGGTTTGTTTGTGGAATTACTTCACTGGGTGTTCCTGTAGGGTCAATTAAAGTAGTTAGAAGTTCAGAATTGTAAGCGGTTTTTGGTTGTTCAAAAAGCAAATCAAGATCGATTTCAATGTCTATGTCAGGAGAAGGTGTTTGTTGAATTGGATTTTGAAAAATATTTTCAATCATTTTTGAACCAAAATGTTCACGATCCAATTTCCTAACATAAAATTCATCGAAATGAACATCGGTACTTTCTTCAATTACTCTAGTACGTTTATTCAGTACTCGATAAGCAGCTGAAGAAAAAGAGTAACCAAGGAAAATTCCTTCGTCCGACCTTGATTCAAATTTTGAAAGGTGATCTTTATTATTCTTTACGAAGCATCGACAACCGAAAATATGGAAAAATTTGATGTTTGGTTTTCGGTTGTTAATGACTTCATATGGTGTTTTATGAAGATGTTTATGGATTAAGGAACGATTTTGAGTATAGCAAGCTGTGGCTATTGCTTCTGCCCAGAAGTATTGTGGCAGATCAGCGAAGATAAGCATTGATCTTGCAGCTTCACATAGAGTTCGGTTCCTTCTTTCGACAACACCGTTCTGTTGTGGAGTGTATGGGGCTGAGAAGTTGTGTTCAATTCCTTTGTCTTTGAGAAATGAATCTAGAGTATTGTTTTTGAACTCTAAACCATTATCACTTCGGATTCTTCGAACAGGTCGTTTCAACTTCAGCTCGATTTGTTTGATGAAGTTGATCATCTCTGCAGGTGCTTCTGATTTTAGTCTTAAGAAAAAGACCCAAGTAAAGCGCGAGAAACCATCAACGACAACAAGAATGTACTTCTTCCCTTGAATGGTTTGGGTTTTGGCAGGGCCACAAAGGTCTATGTGCAACAACTCTAGTGGTTCGGACACACTAGATTCTGAGATGCTTTTGTGAGTGGATTTGGAAAGTTTTCCTTTTTCACATGCGGCACAAAGAGTTTCGTTATCAAGCTTCAGAAGTGGTAGCCCTCGAACAAGATCATCGCCGATTAATTTGTTGATGTACCCAAAGTTTAGATGGGAAAGGCGGCGGTGCCATAACCAACTAATATCTGTTGGGGCTTTAGATAGCAGACATATATCGGGTTTACCATAGATAAGATCCATGTCAAGTGGATACATATTTCCGGCACGGTCAGAATCAACTATAACATCTTTGGTTTTGGCGTCCATGATCAAGCTTCGTTGTTTGGTGAAAAGAACTTCAAGATTGTTATCACACAGTTGAGAAACACTGATGAGGTTGTGTTTCAGGTCATCGACGAAGGCAACTTTCTTTATGGTAAAATTACCATTTGTTATGTTTCCATAACCTTTGATTTTTGCTTTCATGTTGTTGCCGAAGGTAACATCTTGATTGGTTTGTATAGGTTTGAAGTCACGTAAGTAGTTCCGGTTTCCTGTCATATGCTTGGAGCAGCCACTATCAATATACCATGTATCATCATTGGGTTCTCCAGCATTAAGTACCTACAATCAGACAGAAACTTTAGGTACCCAAATCTGAATGGGTCCTGGTTTGTCAGTTGTTATTTTGGGTGCTTTTCTTAATGAATTTCTTTTATCATTTGACTTCACATTATTGTAATGGTTTGGTTTATAACGATGGAATGGTTGAGGTTTGATTTGATCTATCAATTTTACCCAAAATGCGATTTGTTTTTGAAAACCTGTGGGTTGATAAGATCTGTGATTTGGTGAAAGATATCCTAGATGTGAAGGTTTGTTTGAAAAGTTTTCTTCATATCTGGGATGTGATGGGCGGTTTTGAAAAGCTTTTTGAGGATGATGGTTTGAAACTTTCGGATGTGATGGTTTTTGAAAGTTCCTTGAATGATTAAAAGTAATATCTTGAAAGCGGTTTTCAAAAGGTTTTTGAAAAGATTTTGGTTTTTGTTTGGAAACCTGTTTATGAGGTATGACGTTTGGTTTCTTTGGTTGTTTTTCAAAAAGGTTTGGTTTGATTAGTGGGGTTTTGGTGACTTGAATGGATTTTTTGCTTGTTTGTTGTTTCTTGGAGTATTTTTGTCCCAGACTAGTTTTTCCAACAATTGATGAAGTCATTGTAGGAAAAGCAGTTGGTATAGAAGTACTACCATCCTTATAAGAGGAATTTTCTCCATTCAAAAAGTTTTTGAGTTTAGTGGTTCCATCAGTATTTTTGATTTGGTGAGTTAAAGAACTTGCAGAGTCTGTTTCAGAATTTACAACTCTTTTGAAAGACTTTTTGGAAACACTGAAAGCAGTATCATCTGGACTACAGTTGATAACTGTTTCGTCATCTGAATCTTCCTCATTAACAGATGTGAAAAGATTATGTAGAGTAGATTCAGAGTTTTCACAATTCGTCATGTTTTTCTGTTTTGCTTGTTCAATTTCAAAGGATTCTCTTCCAATTCCTGGTCTATAATTCGTATCAATTTTGCCAGTTCCCAAGGTGTTTGCCTTGGTGAAAATATCATCACTTAGTTTTCTGGCAACTTTGATAGAATCCATATTCCATATCAGTCTTTTATTCTCGGTTTCAAGAGAATTGATTTGTTTTAAAGAATCAGTCAGCTTTTCATTTAAAACATTGTATTTGTCAGTTGATTCTTGAAAGTCTTGTTTCAACTGAAGGATTTCCATTTCTAAAACATCTTTTATTTCAGAAGAAATGACTGACTGATTTTTTAGTTCCAAATCCCTTTTCTGAATTAGGGACTGATTTAATTGTTCCAAGACGTGATTATAATCTTCTGATTTTCTTTCAACGTCTCTTTCCAATTTGCTTTTCGTTCTTGTTGATTCTCCAAATTTGAGTTGCAAGGTTTGTAACTCAGATTTGCAAATATCATAATTGACCATTGTGTCATGATATGTTTTGAGATCAACTTCCAGACTAGTCTCAATTTTGGTTATGTGGGACTCAAAAATTGTTTTGGAAAAACCAAGTTCAGAGATCATAGACCATACCTGTTCTATGACGTTTGGAGCTCTTGAAGGTATTTCAACACCAGCTACGAAGCAGAAGTTTGATTGTGTTGGTTCGTGTTCAGCTTCGTCATCAGAAGTTGGCCAGTATTCCACACTTGGTTCATGGATTGCCATCAATGCTCTTTGCTTTTCTTGGTTTTCCAGTTTCTTCAATTCATCGGCTCTTTGAGCATAGTATGCTGAGTCTTTGATTTTGGTTTTGTTTTTGGCTCGACATTCTCTGGCATAGTGATTTGTTCCTTTGCAGTTGTGACAAATGATCACTTCTTCATCACTATCATCCTTTTGACTTTTAATCGGAAGTCTTTCAGGTGTTTGAGTTTGGGCTTGTTGGGAAGGTTGAGAATGGTTTTGTTGGAATCTTAAATTTTGGTTGTTTTGAAAACCATTGTTTTGATTGTTGTAACCTTGATTTTGGAAACCTCTGTTTTGATTTTGAAAACTGTTGTTTGGATTGTGATTATGACCTGAGTTGGGATCGTTTTGAAATCCCTGGTTTTGAAAACCTTGGTTTGAGTTATTTTGGAAAGACGGTCTTTGAGAATTTTGTCCAAAGTAAGGTCTTGGTTGAAAACCTGAGTTATTTTGTCCAAAAGACGGTCTTGGTTGAAAACTTGAGTTATTTTGTCCAAAAGATGGTCTTGTTTGAAAATTTGGTTTAAAATTTGATTGACCATGATTTGGGATAAATCTCTGGAGATTTGTGTTTGCAACCAAAGCACACAGTTGTTGATAATCTGCTTCATCATTTGAATCAGACTGGAAGGATTGGTTTTGAAAAGATGTAGTCTGATTAAAATGATTAAAGTTTTGATCATTGTAAGGTGTTTGGTTTTGAGAAGTTGTGGACACAAGAGCAAGTGGTCCTCCAAAAGCTGCAATGGTTGGTGGGTCAATCGAGGATTCATACGATTGAAGTTCTCCATACAAATTGTACAAAGATTCGGTATGAATAGCTGGATTTCCCTGAATAATGAGTTTAACCATTTTCCAGCTTTCGAAAAGATTGTTTAAAAACTTGAGATTTATCTCGTGTTGTGTCTTTTTGATACCCAAATTGTTCATTTTAACCATAATCAAATTGAACCTATCATGAGCATCATGGATAGTTTCTGATGAAAGCATTTTGAAATTATCGAATTCATTCAAAACAGATGTTCTTTTGTTTCCGATAATTCTTTTATTTCCACAAAAACGATTTTTCAAATTTTCCCAAATTTGATTTGCGGTTAACATCATAATGTCATCCATTTGACTTAGAATACTGTGAGGTATTCCAGACACAAGTTCCTTTTTGGCTTGGAGTTCCAACTTTCTTATGATATCGGTTTGAGTGGCTTGATTCGTAGCAAGAGTAGCCATATTTTCTGGAGTAACATATGTTCCTTCTACACACTTCCAGATATCTTCATTTATAGCGTTAAGATGAAGATTCATACGGCCAACCCACGAATTATACTCTTCAGGAATAAGTATGGGTGCCCGTGAACCAGATCCTAAGCTATTTGCAATGGACACAGAGTTCATGTTGGAGTAATTTGTCAAAGACATTTTTTTTGAATTTTTTTTTTTTTTTTTTTTTTTTTAAAGGATTTCGAACAAGTGATATTAAAATGAAAAAATTTTAAAGAAAAACTTATGGAAGGTTTATAAACGCTATAACCAAAAGTTTTTCGACAAAAATTTCAAGGTAAATCACACAAGCTCTGATACCAATTGTTGGATATTATTCCTTTTATATATCAGCTCAGATACCGATTGTTGGAAATATAAAAATCTGATCACTGCGACAAAAGGCTCGGTTACCGGTCACTGTGTGATAGATATATAAGTTTAAGATATAAGATGTAAATATATATAAAGAATAATAATTGCGGAATAAGTATAAATATGAAAGCTATAAATGACTGAAAGCTATAATAATATAAATGACTATATTTAAATGACGTAAAGCTATAAATAATATAAATAACTGTATTTAAATGACATAAAGCTATAATAAAATATATATATATATATATATATATATATATATATATATATATATATATATAAGTATATAAATATATATCAAGTAGGTTCGTCAATAAATTGACTGAACTGGACTCGTGGAACGACTGGTCGATATTTGTTCTCTTGGAAGGACCGGTCGATATTGGGACTCTTGGAACGACTGGTCGATATTTGTTCAAAGATCAATCCGGTATTTGATAAGTAGTAAAAAGTTCATTTTCATGTAAAATGGATTGTTTACAAAACAGTGCAAAGTACACGAGTCATGTATTTGTATACGGGTATCGGGTGTTTTGAGGAGATTTGATGAGGTTGGAGTGGGTATTTGGAGGGTGTTAGGAGGTGGAATAAGGTTGTAATTTTGGTGGTGTAAGGCAGCAAAGATGGTGAAGTTGAAGGAGCTTTGGGTGGTGATGGATGTAGATTTTCGGAGTAAATCTCTCTGGATAGCCAATTCTCTCTCGCGTCTCTTTGGGGTTTCCCGTGGTCAAAATCGTCCACGAAAATTTCTAGATGTAGGTAATGTCCTGAAGAATTGATGGTGAAAATCTCCCTAGTAGTATTTTGGCTGTGTTGTTCTCGCTTTTTTGTTTTCTAACATGAAGATTCTGAACTCAAAAACAGAAATCTCTCTGGATAGCCAATTCTCTCTCGCGTCTCTTTGGGGTTTCCCGTGGTCAAAATCATCCACAAAAATTTCTAGATGTAGGTAAGGTCCTGAAGAATTGATGGTGAAAATCTCCCTAGTCTTTTTGTGCTTGTACCGAGCCCAGTTGTCTTCGTTTCTGACTTGAAGATTCTGCTGTCGAAAAACAGCAAGTGGTGATGGTTGTGGTTATTTGAAAGGGGTTTTTTTTGGAGGAGGTTTAAGGATGGTATTTGGAGGGTGTTAGGAGAGTATTTTGAGGTTGTTTGGAGGTTGGAATGAGGTTGATATAAGGTGGTGAAAGTTTATGAAGATGATGATGTTTGATGGGTTGAAGATGAACACCTTGAGTTTGAATGAAGAAGATGAAGATGGTTGATGATGTTCTTCATTTTTGGTTGTTGTTGATCTTGATGTTCTTGGTTATCTCCAGGGATGAAGATTGAGAGGGTGTGGTTTTACAAAGGAAAATTCACTATAACATATGAATCTCTCTTAGTCTCTTATATTCTCACTAACTCTAAACACACACTACATACACATGTATATATATGAGAAACAAATATCTAGTAGTAGTACACTTGAGTGTAAGTTGAAAGATGCAAGTTGATGTAGAGCTAGGAGCAAAGAACGTGGGAAGGTTTTAGGCTTCTTCATCCTTGACTTTTCTTGACTTCCTCCTTTGTTTGACTTATTCAACACATATACATATCTATATATATAATACATATATATATAACACATACATATATATAATACATATATATACATACGTATATATATATATATATATATATATATATATATATATATATATATATATATATATATATATTGGTGAAACTTTTTAGTCACACAGCTAATTTTCTCGTCTATGCGCGTGCTTTCGTATTTTCCGTTTTATCACGCATTCATGCAACCTGAAATAACTGATAATATTTGTTAGATTGTATAAAAACAGTTCATCTTATTTCAGTTATGGTCACATACAAGGTTACATAAGAACATTTTTCAACAGAAACGAAAGAACTAAAGAACCTCCCAGTAGTGAGCGACTTCCCCGACATTTTCCCAGAAGAACTACCCGGGTTGCCTCCGCAACGACAAGTCGAGTTCAGAATCAACTTAGTCCCAGGAGCTACCCCAGTAGCCAAATCGCCCTACCGTTTAGCACCAACTGAGATGCAGGAACTCTCTGGTCAACTTAACGAACTGCTCAGCAAGGGCTTTATAAGACCGAGTTTCTCACCTTGGGGAGCACCGGTCTTGTTCGTTAAGAAGAAGGACGGATCCTTCTGTATGTGTATTGACTACAGAGAACTCAACAAACTGACGGTCAAGAATCGTTATCCTCTACCACGCATAGATGATCTATTCGACCAACTACAAGGGGCGAACTATTTTTCTAAGATTGATCTGAGATCCGGATATCACCAGTTACGAGTGCTAGAGGAGGATGTGCCGAAGACCGCCTTCCGAACTCGTTACGGACATTACGAGTTCGTGGTGATGCCATTTGGATTGACCAATGCGCCCGCAGTCTTCATGGATCTGATGAATAGAGTATGCCGACCTTACTTAGATCAGTTCGTCATCGTTTTCATTGACGACATCCTGATCTACTCCCGAAGTAAGAAAGAGCATGGCGATCATCTGCGACAAGTTCTAGGGACATTACGAAAGGAGAAACTTTATGCGAAGTTCTCGAAATGTGAATTTTGGATCCGAAGAGTCGAATTCTTAGGACACGTGGTAAGCGAAGAGGGAATCCACGTGGACCCATCCAAAATTAAAGCCATTGAGAACTGGTCAGCACCGAAGACGCCTACAGAAATTCGACAATTTCTAGGTCTCGCTGGTTACTACCGCAGGTTCATTCAGAACTTCTCACGAATAGCGAAGCCTCTTAAAACCCTAACCCAGAAAGGCGTGGCCTTTGACTGGGAAGAGAAACAAGAAAGAGCTTTCCAAACGCTCAAACGAGCCTTGTGCACCGCACCAATACTATCCCTTCCCGAAGGAATAGAAGACTTCGTAGTTTATTGCGATGCATCGAATCAAGGGCTCGGATGTGTTCTGATGCAGCGAGGTAAGGTCATCGCCTACGCCTCGAGACAGTTGAAGACACACGAGGTTAACTACACGACCCACGATCTTGAACTAGGAGCAGTAGTGTTTGCTCTGAAGATCTGGAGACATTACTTGTATGGAACGAAGAGCACTATCTTTACCGACCACAAGAGTTTACAACACATTTTCGATCAGAAGGAGCTCAACATGAGACAACGACGGTGGGTCGAGCTACTCAGTGATTACGAATGCGATATTCGTTATCATCCGGGTAAAGCCAACGTAGTAGCAGACGCCCTAAGTCGGAAGGAATATTCTAGTTGCAAAGTCAAGTCATTATCGATAACCATCCATTCACACCTGACTAAGCAAATTCAGGCGGCTCAACTTGAGGCCATGAAACCTGAAAATGTGTCAAGTGAATCCTTTAGAGGAATGGACAAGAATTTAGAAGCCAAGGGTGACGGAGCTTTATATTTCATGAACCGGATCTGGACACCGAAACATGGTGGTTTCCGAGACTTGGTCATGACCGAGGCGCACAACACTCGGTATTCCGTCCACCCAGGTTCAGATAAGATGTATCTGGATCTTAAGAAGCTATACTGGTGGCCTAATATGAAAGCAGAGATTGCTACCTTCGTAAGTAAATGCCTTACTTGCGCAAAGGTTAAGGTCGAGTACCAGAAGCCCTCTGGTTTATTGCAGCAACCAGAGATCCCAGAATGGAAGTGGGAGTGGATCACTATGGATTTCATAACCAAGTTGCCCAAGACAACGGGTGGACTTGACACCATATGGGTCATCGTTGATAGATTGACCAAGTCTGCACACTTCCTGCCTATCAAAGAAACCGACAAGATGGAGAAACTTACGAGAACATACATTAGGGAAATCGTACGGCTACATGGTGTACCTATGTCTATTATCTCCGATAGAGATAGTAGGTTCACCTCAAGATTTTGGCAATCACTACAACATTCCCTAGGAACAAGGCTGGACATGAGCACAGCCTACCATCCTCAGACCGACGGACAGAGTGAGAGGACCATCCAAACTCTGGAAGATATGTTGCGAGCCTGCGTAATTGACTTTGGGAAGGCATGGGATACTCATTTACCCCTTGTCGAGTTTTCCTATAATAACAGTTATCACGCGAGCATCAAGGCTGCTCCATTTGAAGCTCTCTACGGTCGTAAGTGCAGATCCCCTCTGTGCTGGGCTGAGGTGGGTGATACCCAATTAGCCAGGGGGCAAACTTCCGACAGTACTCTCACCGGTCCGGAGATCATTCGGGAAACAACAGAGAAAATCGTTCAGATCCGTGAACGATTGAAAGCCTCTAGAGACCGACAGAAGAGCTACGCTGATAAACGAAGGAAACCTTTGGAATTTCAGGTGGGAGACCGAGTCCTCCTCAAAGTCTCACCCTGGAAGGGCTTGATACGCTTCGGCAAGCGTGGAAAGCTTAATCCGAGGTACATAGGGCCTTTCGAGATTCTTGCAAGAGTCGGCCCCGTAGCTTACAAACTCGAACTACCAGACGCACTTCGTAACGTACATTCTACATTCCACGTATCTAACTTGAAAAAGTATCTATCCGACGAGACTCTTGTAATCCCACTCGACGAGGTCGAAATCAACGAGAGCCTCAACTTCGTGGAAGAACCTGTAGAGATCATGGACCGTGAGGTCAAGCAGACAAAGCAAAGTCGTATCCCTATCGTGAAGGTTCGCTGGAATGCCAAGCGAGGAACGGAATTCACTTGGGAACGTGAGGATCAGATGAAACTGAAATACCCTCACCTTTTTGCTTAGTTATTTGTAATTTCTAACTTGCTTAAAATTCTAATTTCGGGACAAAATTCCTTCTAACGGGGGGATGATGTGACAACCTGATATTTCGAGTCAATGTAATGTAAAACCGATCAAATTTAGGTCAAAATGTAACCTTCCTAAAATCTTGTTCGGATTAAATAAAGTAGTAGGAATCATATCAAGGTTTGCGTACATGAAAAGAACGTCCAAATCTGACTTCGGATGAGGAAGTTATGAATTTTTGAAGAAATTCCTTAATCACATCATTTTAATAAATAAATAATAAAAATAATTTCGGAATTTGCCAACGGAATCTAAACGAAAGTTGTAGATCATGGTCTCACCTTCGCGTGGATATAAAGAACGTCAAAAACGGAGTTCGTATGAGGGAGATATGAATTTTTGAAGTTTATTTATAATAAATATAAATTTAATTATAAATTCCCGGTAATATCCGAAGGGGAGTCATCGGATTGGACCGAAGTACGCCCTGCGTACCTTCGTACACCCCGCGTACTGAGATCGAGGGTCTCGGATCGTCCACGTCGCACTATCCAAAGAATTCTAAACCGTCCGACCCGTACGAAGCTCCGACCCGTCCGGCCCGCTGTCCCGTCCGACCCGCCGTCCCATCCGACCCGCGTACCCAGCAACCCGTCCCATCCGAACCGAGGCAGTCGAGGCTTCGGTCATGCATGGCGTACTTTTACGCGCTGCGTACGACCGTACGCCCCGCGTACGGAGGCGGTTCAGCCTTCCTATAAATAGGATGCGAGGCTTTCCAAAAATGTTGCTCATTTCTCTCCTCTCTCTCACAACCTTGCCTCGTTTTCCGTGCCCATTATAACCCGAAGCTCTGGTCTTTTTGCTCAAGTCCCGAGGGTCGATTTTACTCCCGAGATTCCCGAGAATCCCGAGAAAAATCCGTTTTCCGAGACGAAACTCTGCCCGGTTTTCCATCTCACTTTCTTCAATCAATCAAGTGAGTTTCATACCCCTTAATCAACCTTTTAAATATTCTAAATGCTTTTATATGCTTTCAAAGGGGGGGGGGGGGGGGGGGAAATACAAGTTAAATACTTATAGTTATTGTTTCAATCACACGTGATTGCATTAATCACATGTGATTAGTAACTAGGGAAACCAGTGATTTTACCACTATTCAAACTATCTATCAAACTGTTTTACTTCTAAATGTTTTCCAAACCCATTTACTTTTCAAATTTACACTGCAACTGTGACTTAAACAAATGTTCCTTATACTTAATCTGTTTTAATCAAATCTACGCCTTCAAATTGTTTTATAGATTGACATCAAGTCAATCTTTCTTTAAAAATAATACTTATGTTTCAAATGTCTTATAAATACTTATTTATGTTTTTATATTATAAATTGCATGCCCATATATGTATAGACGTATAAATAATGTTTAAAAGACTTAGGAAGGCTATCCACCCTATTTCCTTTTCGCGCCTTGAGATGTGGTCTGGTGGGATTTTGGGTGACCATCCGAAGGTCGTTTCCATATTAATTATATATCAAATATACATATATAGACATAAAAGTACTTCCATAATCATACGTACTAGACGCACTGTTAACAAGTTACCATCGGGGTAACACAGAATCATACTATTACAACTGCTAGATCAATGAGTCAGTTCATTCATGAGTCTATACTAGGAAGAGGATATATAGAACTATACTATGAGATATATATACAACTATACTAGAACAAGAAACATTTCATCACATATGCAAGAATACGAAAACAAATGTGATCTACTGTATCGGAGCATGCCTTAAATGTCATGGCCCGAGTTGTAGCCAGAATTCTCTTGGAGGGAGAGCGTTGAGTTTGCGTATAGATCTATACTGGATTGACTATCCTACACCTTGCTGCTAGCTACAACCGGACTTGCAGGTATGCGGGTGCCAAACGTCATTCCGTTATTACGACCGTTCTTTATGTCGTTGTTATCAGTCGATAGTATGGTGCAATTATCACATTATACCTTAATATAAATCCGGTTTAAGGTAGTAGTAATTAGTACAATAGTAGTTCTTATTATACAAAGCTACAGTACTACAATGATTTACCCATTACATATTTTGGTGATAATCTCACTTAAGCATTAATGTACAAACTATATTTTAACAAATGATAGTTATACTTGGGTAATTACACACTTTTACAACAGACGAGTTTACAAAACAGTTTAGCCTTGGTAGAAGGTTACTTTTATAGAAAATATAGGATTTTCTGAGAGATTCAAACTTTTACAAACTTATACATTGAGATAGGTTAAAACGTTTTTGACAACAAACATTGACACTAAAATGCTTATGAACTCACCAGCTTAATGCTGATAAACTCTTTCAAAATAACTTGTATTCTCAGGTCATCAGTAGACAGGTACCGATGCCAGCTTTTGAGATGATGGAGCGTACTCAAGACTCACCATTTTATTATTTTGATTTACGTTATATTTTTGGTGTCTAAAACTGTACAGAACACGCATGTATTAAATTTATATATTTAATGCAATGGATGATGTTGTTTACCTATTTACATTTACTGTGTTGTGATTACCTTACATGACGTCCTCCGCCCCAGAACGTTTCCGCCGTTCTTGGTTTTGGGGTGTGACAATTAATATATTATAAGTTCTAATATATTAATATAAGATCATATTATTTAATTAGTATTGATCTATAATTAATCTAGGATTAATTTAGAGATCAAAGATATTACTAATTAAATATGGGCTTCTATATTTATATAGTGTGGGCTAATGCTTATTTGGAACGGGCTAGGCTTGCATGGAAAAGTCCATGGATACTCCATGGAGCTCTAACCCCTGGATCTCAAGGAAATGAAGAGACATGGGTATTAGGGTTTACATGGATGTAACCCTAATCCATCACACTATATAAAGGAGGCTTTGGTTCTTGAAATCATACTAGTTGACACTTGTTGAGGTGAGGGCCAATTTCAAGATAGTAGTGACTATTCTCTCAAAGTTCCAAGTTTGTGGTGATTTGTGATTTCCATTTGAGGCATCCACACTATTGGTGCTAGGCTCTAAATCTCCAAGGAATCAACTACAACTACAAGGTAAGTGTTTCTACTAGCTTTATTTGATTGAAGTTCCCCATGCCATGCTAGTTAGGATATGAATCTTGGAAAAATAATTATTTGCATGTATCTTAGACAAACATAGATCCAAGGTTTATTAGGGTTGCATGTACACTTAGGAAGTGTTAGAATGCTCAAAACCCATATGTGGTATCAGAGACTATGCTTGTTTGTTTTATACTTGATGCAAAATAGTTGAAAAAGTCGAAAAACTTGTTGTCTGCCTGATGAAATCGCCGAGTCCATGGGGGGACTCGCCGAGTTCATGTGTATATTCAACCTACTCGCCGAGTAGGTTCATGCACTCGGCGAGTAGAAGCCACAGAGTGCAGATTTTCGACTTTAGTTGCTGGAAATGGACTAGAAACATTACCCTAAACTGTTTTGGTACTTGAAAACTTGTTTTAGATTGTGTAATGTCTTTGCTAATCCATTTACAACCACTTGTTATCAAAATTACAAAGTTTTATGTGTAATTTTTGATTCATGAAAGTGTTCATATTCATGTTCTTGATCTTATGATGTTTAGATGATCATAGGAATTATTTGTAACCTATGTGGTAGTTTAATTCTTGATCATAATGTGTTTTAATGGAGTCCATAACTGGTCCTCAAGTTATGGAAAACCAAAAGTCACTTGAATTAAAAAAAACCATTAAAAGAACACAAGAGTTAGAAAAATGAAGAGTCTTCATTTTTATTACTCTATTAAACTCATAAGTTACAAGAAATGAAAAGTTTTGAAAGTTTACAAAACTTGCCCTCAAGTTTTGGAACAAGTAAAGTCATATTAAAAACTTTAGTTCCAACCCTTAGAATTTTAAAAGTTAAAAGTCAACCCTTATACTTATAATATTATAAGTTAATAATATATATATGTGTATATATATATATATATATATATATATATATATATATATATGTATAAGATTAAAGTCGTCTTACCGCTAGTACGCCTCATTCACGAAGCCGGTCTATAAGGTGGGTATAAATTTGTTGCCTATAAAATGGAAACTTAATGGGTGTCCACTCTCACCTACCGCTTGATTGACTGGTGGAGGGTCGTTAGCCGAACGGGTAAGACAAGGACTTATAAATTCTCATTAAAAGTATGATGAATATTATAATGTAACTAAATGTTTTATTAAATTCCCAATCTTAGTTACTTTAGGAAAAATGTGAATAAGGTGCTAATCCATGAAATTACACTTTACACTTTGTCTAAGTCGTTAGTCGAGTGTGTGTGGTTAACCGGCACACTAACTTGGACTTAACAAGGTAGGTAAAGGGTGACTTAATATTTATCATAGTATCGATGGAGCGTGTGTGGTTAACCGGCACATCGATTGAGGGGTAATTTATTAAGGGTACCAAGTAATTTGCATGGTTACTTCACACCTCGTTTTGTGATCCTCGGCATCCCAGTCACAAAACATGGAGGGCACACTCGAGATTGAAACATGCCTTTGAAAAGTTCATTGAATCTCAAAAGAATCTAGGAGTTTCTAAGAACCAAATTAAATATTCTAATATTTTGACTTTGGTGGAAATTGGTGAATCGTCATTCACCTACCTTTCAAATATGTTATTACTTAGATTACGGCATACCTCTTCTAAGTATAATATATTGTGATTGGGTCCTAGCCTTAATATTACATTTGGGTGTTTTATTAAGGACTATCTCTATATCTAAACTAATTCTTTCTTTCTTCTATTACTAGATGTCTGCAAACAACGCTACTTCTGGCTCTAATCCTAGTGGCTCCTTTTCTCTTATGAACTTGCATGGGAAAGTCACTTTTGATGGATCCAACTTTAATGAATGGATCAGAAACATCAGAATGATTACTCGCTACGAGGACAAGGAATATGTCCTTGATAAGGAGCTTAAGGACGAGGGAAGAAGAGAAAGAGTTCTTCGAAGGGTACCAAGGTTAGGACCCTTGATGGCTCTTCTTCAAGTGGAACCAAGAAAGGTTTCATCACTCCTTCTTCTGACCCAAAAGAGGCTGAATGATTCTATTGCCATGAAAAGGCACATTGGAAGCGGAACTGCCCAAAGTACCAGCAAGATGTAAAGCATGGGAAAGTTACTACTCCTACTCCTACCAACTCCGCCCCTGTCTTAGCAATCGAGAAAGGACGAGGGAAGAAGAGAAAGAGTTCTTCGAAGGGTACCAAGGTTAGGACCCTTGATGGCTCTTCTTCAAGTGGAACCAAGAAAGGTTTCATCACTCCTTCTTCTGACCCAAAAGAGGCTGAATGATTCTATTGCCATGAAAAGGCACATTGGAAGCGGAACTGCCCAAAGTACCAGCAAGATGTAAAGCATGGGAAAGTTAAACCCAACCATGCATGTATTTACACTATCTTATCTAATAACTCACCCCATTCTAATTCTTGGGTCCTTGATACCGGTTGTGGTATTCATATATGTTCTGATTTACAGGGACTAAGAAGAAGTGAGAATGTGGAGCAAGGAAGAATAAACTTGATCATGGGAAACAGGAAAGCTTCACCTGTCACCTAGATTGGAGTTTATACTTTATCGCTAAGTAGTGGGTTTAGTTTAGATTTGAATAAGTGTTGTTATTCGCCAGAAATGGCAAGAAATATTATTTCCTTTCATGCATTGTATAAACAAGGTTTCACCTTTTCATTTGATAGAGAAGTTGGTTCGATTAATGCTTTCTTTAATAATGTTCTTTATTTTAAAGCATTACCTTGTGATGGCGTGTATGAAACAGTATCTGTGGTTGATAACTTAGGAAATAATGTATTGTGTATTGATTCTGTTAATAATAATAACTTGGATAAAGCATCATTATGGCATTGTCGTCTTGGACATATAAGCAAGAAACGCATAGACCAACTCCAAAAGGATGGAGTCTTGGAGTCATTTGACCTAAAGTCAGATGATAGTTGTGAATCATGCTTACTTGGGAAAATGACAAAGTCACCCTTCACAGGTTCTTGTGAGAGGGGTGAAGGTTTGTTGGACCTTGTACACACAGATGTGTGTGGACCATTCAAACATGCCACAAGGGATGCTAATCATTATTATTTGACTTTTACTGATGATTACAGTAGATATGGATATGTCTATTTAATCAAGCATAAGTCAGAGACTTTCAAAAGGTTTAAGGAATTTAAACAGGAAGTCGAGAATCAATTGGGCAGGAACATTAAGATGCTTCGATCCGATCGAGGTGGTGAGACTCATGACAAGCTAGAACCCCGAAGCGAGAGGTGTATTTTTATCGGCTACCCACAAAGATCCTTTGGTTACCTCTTCTACAGACCTAGTGATAATGTGGTCTTTGTAGCAAGAAGAGGAGTCTTGAGAGAGAGAGAGAGAGAGAGTTTATAAGCCAAGGAGACAGTGGGAGGCAATTTGATCTTGAAGAAATTCAAGAGTCAAGTGGTGAAGGAACTTCAAACGCTAGCCCTCAACTTGAGGAGGAAACTCATGTTGAGCCAATTGACGATTATGTACCTCTGAGACGTTCCATGAGAGTTAGGAATGCACCTGAGCACTACTATGGTTTTCATATTACTGCGGAAGGTGATACACTTATTAGTGATGAGACACTAGTAGGTCTGGATGAACCTAACAGTTACGCGGAAGCCATGGCAGGCCCCGAGTCTGCGAAATGGAAAGAGGCTATGGATAGCGAGATACAATCCATGTATGACAATCAAGTTTGGAACTTGGTTGAGAATGTACCAGGTCGTAAGACTGTAGGGTGCAAATGGGTCTTCAAGAAAAAGACCGACATGGATGGTAAAGTACACACTTATAAGGCTAGACTGGTTGCAAAGGGCTTCTCTCAAATTCCTAGAGTGGACTATGATGAGACCTTTTCTCCAGTACCCAAGATTAAGTCTATTCGGGTTCTGTTAGCCATAGCTGCATTTCATGACTATGAAATATGGCAAATGGATGTCAAAACCGCTTTCCTTAATGGAAAGTTGACTGGAGATGTTTACATGAGTCAGCCAGAAGGTTTTGTTAGCAACGAGTACCCTAATAGAGTGTGTAAACTTGAGAAATCCATTTATGGATTGAAGCAAGCACCTCGCAGATGGAATCTTTGCTTTGATTAAAAGGTCAGGGAATTTGGCTTTTCTAGGATTGAAGATCAATCTTGTGTTTATGTCAAGGCTAGTGGGAGTATAGTCAGCTTCTTGGTATTGTATGTGGATGACATACTACTCATAGGAAATGACATCCCAACTTTGCAGGAAGTTAAGTCCTGGCTTGGGAAGTGTTTCTCTATGAAGGACCTAGGAGAAGCTGCCTATATTCTAGGGATAAGGATTTTGAGAGACCGGAGTAAAAGACTAATTGAACTTAGTCAAAGCACCTATGTGGACAAAGTGTTGAAAAGATTCAACATGCATAACTCCAAGAAAGGTGAGTTACCCATTCAGAGTAATGCCAGATTGAGTAAGACACAAAGCCCTAGTACTGAGGCTGAGATAGCATAAATGAGTCGACTACCTTATGCTTCAGTTGTAGGATCGATCATGTATGATAAGACGTGTACTCGACCTGATGTAGCCTTTGCTTTGAGCATGGTTAGCAGGTACCAGGGGAACCCTGGTAAGGTACACTGGACTGCGGTAAAGAATATCCTCAAGTACCTGCGGAGGACTAAGGACTGGGTCCTTACCCTCGGTGGGAGTGATGACTTGAGAGTTGTAGGGTATAGTGATGCTAGATTCCAGACTGATAGGGATAATTTCCGCTCTCAGTCAGGCTGGGTCTTTACCTTAAACGGAGGAGCAATCACTTGGAAGAGTTCCAAGCTAGAGATAGTGGCTGATTCCACTTGTGAATCAGAGTATATAGCAGCAAGCGAGGCAGCAAAGGAGGCTATATGGCTAAAGAACTTCATCGGAGACCTTGGAGTTGTACCAGCGATAAAAGAGCCAATGGAGATTTTCTGTGACAGTAATAGTGTGGTTGCCTTAGCCAAGGAACCAAGAGATCATGGGAGATCTAGACACGTTGACAGAAAATATCACTTAATCAGACATCGAATAGAAGAAGGAATTCTCGTGGCTAAGAGGGTATCATCGAATGAGAACCCAGCAGATCCCCTCAGAAAGGGACTGAGTAGGGTTAAGCATCTCCAGCATGCTCGGACCATAGGGCTGAAGGATGATATGAGTTTTAGTAGTTAGATAAATTATGATATTTGTAAAGTGTAATTGACATTAGATGATGAATAAAAAGTGTTTTATTTATGAGTAAAGTGTTGCTATCTCTTGTCAATCGTTTACTATATTTCTTTTGCATGTTTTGACTTCCAGAATAATTATGTTTGGTAGATCATATTATTTAAACCTCCACAGTCGGTCATATGTCGGAAGTAGGTATGTATCAAGACTGTCATGATTGGTTGCAGAGGTCTAAGGAGTTGGACATGGCTACAACAATCATGAGTGCTCATAAGTTTTGAGCATTGGACTCAACCCACGCTCACTGGAATCACTTCATGGAATTTTATCTCGAGTGATCGTGAGACGGTAATATCATATAAGTCTTCAAGCCTAGAGATATGATTTGTTACTTACGAGTTGATTATGCATTGATTGTATGAAAACGCATTGGTAACTCGATGTTATAAAACGTGCCTTTGTGTATGATTCAATGAGTGGTAGAACAAACATATGAGTCGAAGTTTATCCGTTCCTTCTTGGATTAGAAGCTGATATATGGGCCCCTCGATGATTGTGTTTTGACCTATGTATCGGGCCCGGTCAGAACTAAGTTGATGTGTTCAATTAAGTTCTTTGTCAAACAAATCGTAAATCGGGAAACAAACTGTTGGACAATAAGAAAGACATTGTTCCATGTATTTGTCCGGCTGATATCTAGAACAGAGGATTATATGATCACTTATCTAAAATGGCGCGTTCTAGTTCAACAGAGTTTAAAGAGCTACGATTGCTGATCGGTTCCTGAAGTCATACTTGCAACTATAGTTATTAGACTTATCCAAGTGGGAGACTGTTGGATATAGTGTCTAAGTCCATAACTATATTTGGTATGTACTAGACCCGACCCGGCATGGTCCATTTGGGTTGCACTTCACCCGAACAATTTATGGATAATATTTGAGAATAGTACAGGTTATGATTTATTAATATATTATAAGTTCTAATATATTAATATAAGATCATATTATTTAATTAGTATTGATCTATAATTAATCTAGGATTAATTTAGAGATCAAAGATATTACTAATTAAATATGGGCTTCTATATTTATATAGTGTGGGCTAATGCTTATTTGGAATGGGCTAGGCTTGCATGGAAAAGTCCATGGATACTCCATGGAGCTCTAACCCATGGATCTCATGGATATGAATAGACATGGGTATTAGGGTTTACATGGATGTAACCCTAATCCATCACGCTATATAAAGGAGGCTTTGGTTCTTGAAATCATACTAGTTGACACTTGTTGAGGTGAGGGCTAATTTCAAGATAGTAGTGACTATTCTCTCAAAGTTCCAAGTTTGTGGTGATTTGTGATTTCCATTTGAGGCATCCACACTATTGGTGCTAGGCTCAAAAACTCCAAGGAATCAACTACAACTACAAGGTAAGTGTTTCTACTAGCTTTATTTTATTGAAGTTCCCCATGCCATGCTAGTTAGGATATGAACCTTGGAAAAATAATTATTTGCATTTATCTTAGACAAACATAGATCCAAGGTTTATTAGGGTTGCATGTACACTTCGGAAGTGTTAGAATGCTCAAAACCCATCAAACGAAATATAGGGTAACCCATAAATTCTCTGCATCTTACCATCCATAAACTAGTGGGCAAACTGAAGTGATAAATAGTGCATTAAAGAGAATTTTGGAGAGATCGGTGGGTAGCAATCGAAAGGAATGGTCGGATAGACTAGATGATGCACTTTGGGCCTTCCGAACAGCTTTCAAAACACCTATTGGTACTACACCATATAGGCTAGTTTATGGGAAGCAATGTCACTTACCGGTGGAAATAGAGCATAAAGCTTTTTGGGCTTTAAAAATGTGAAACTTTGATATAGCTGAACTTAGAAACAACCGGTTGATGCAAATGAATGCTCTTGAAGAACATAGAAATGAGGCTTATACTAGCTCCTTGATTTATAAAGAAAAAACCTAGAGTTGGCATGACAAAAGAATCAAGGGTAATAAAGACTTTCATGAAGGGCAAAAAGTGTTGCTTTTTAATTCAAGGCTCAAACACTTTCCGGGCAAACTAAAGTCAAGATGGGATGGTCCATTTCTAGTGAAGAAGGTGTTTCCACATGGAGCTATCGAGTTATTATCAAGAGATGGCACTCCTTTTAAAGTTAATGGACATAGAGTGAAAAATATGAAGAATGAATCCCGAGGAATGAAGACATAGAAAAAGGGTTGCTGCTGAAGGGAAGAAACGTAAAACGGAAGGAGTCCAGCTAAACGACTCCTTAAAAAGAAGCGCTTCCGAGAGGCAACCCGAGTTTAGAGTTTGCATTTCTTTTCCCTTTGTTTTCTTTTTCACTTTTAGGATCTGTTTTCTTTTAATTCTTCTTCTGAAATTCTGCTTAAAATGATTGCTTGAGGGCAAGCAATGCTCAAAGTGTGGGGTGGTGGTTTAAAAAATTGAGTTTTTTTTCAAACTGAATGATATACTCGTCGAGTTCATACGATTACTCAACGAGTACCTTATGAAAATCATGAAAAAACGCGAACACGCGTCCCTACTCGGCGAGTAGGAATTCCTACTCGACGAGTACAAGCATTTTAATGGGTTTTTACAATTTGTAAATAAGGGTTTCTTTTACCCTACTCATTTTCACCAGCCGCCTCCCTCATACCCGCCAAGCATTCTCTTCCTCTCAAGCCATTCCTTTAATTTTTGTTGAATCTCCATCCACAAGGCAAAAAGGTATGATTTTTCCTTTGTATTCTTGTTAAAGTTTATAACTTTATCAATTCTTGGTTCTTATTTCGCTTAAATCCGGATTTGGGGGTTTACTCCAATTCTAGGGTTTCGATTTTACCATGAATTAAGAAGATTTGGACATAATTTCTAGTGGATTTGTGTTTACGGGACTTAGAACAGAAAACCCCTTTGCAAATTTATGTGTTTTGATTGACCTAATATGGTCCGATTGAAATCTGTACTCGCAGATCATCCTACTCGCCGAGTAGTTCATGAACTCGGCGAGTAGATGCCAAGATAGACTTGTTTTGGTTAACTTTAATTGTTGGGTTTTGTTTGTTGTTGTTTTCTTGATGTTATTTTGTAGAAATTTTGTCTAGAAGAGGTCAGAGTTCAAGGGGAGGAGGTCAAGGAGACATTCCATGGCTTACATTTCAACAAATAACTTCAAGATCTTCACAAGCCCGTGCAAAGAACAGATTGGAGGCTCTCAAGCAGAAAGAAATTCACATTCCCAATGCAATCAATTGGGATTGGTTGGGTAAAATTGGTTTGGAAGAAGAGTTGGCACCTTATTTGGTGAAATCTTTTGACGTGGGTGGATCCACAATAATTTGTGATGGATGGTTGTAGCTATTCAAGATTCAAGAACCTGTGTTTGCATAGCTATGTTGGGAATTCTTTGCTACTATCTCATTCCGGGGTGGTAGTTAATATTATAACCCAAATATCATTTCTTTTTCACTTGGAGGGGAGCTACGACAATGCAGCATAGCAGAACTTGCTTGGAGGATACGCATTTATGATCATAATGCCATATTGATGGAAGATTTTGAAACCTTTTTGGAGCAATGTCACAAAGATCTTCCCGAGGAAGTTGTTGCCTCCACTTGGTGGAATACCATTGCAAACCGGGTGTATATTCCCTCTTCTGCTCAAGAGGGCCATATTCGTTCTCCGATCCACCGCCTCATCGCTAGTACCATAAATATGAGGAAGGATGATGACAAGGTTCCTACCCTCGACATTTTCTATTTGTGGAGCATCATTAGCCCGGACGCCTTCTGCAACTTGCCTTATTGCTTGGCCAAATATCTTGCAGACGGAGTGGTAAAGGAAAAGATTACCTCCAAAATTAATGGGGGTATGTTTGTCACAAGAATCGCAAGATCATTTGGTATTTTGGATTTACAAGAGGCAAGGGCATTAACTGTCATTTCTCCTCCTCTATTTAGCACTACATTATATCTGAGGGCGAGAATTGTGGAAAATTTTGGGGATTCATATGCAATTCCACATGAAGACAAGGTGGTTGTTCCCGAGAGGCCGGGAAGAAGAGTTAGGCAAAGGAACGAATGGGCCCGAGAAGACCCACCGGTTATTCCGATGGAAGATGAGAATGAGGGATGGAATCAAGTGGAATATAGGAGGTATTTGGATGACATTGCTCAAGGTGTTAACTATAACAATGAGTCATTCAACTATCTTTTTCAACAAATGAACATCGCCCCAAGGCCCGGGCCCGGATATCCTTACATTATGAGTTGGGAGGAGAGGATGCAGAGGAGAAATAATCAAGCGGGAGGAAGTGGAGCTAGAGGGGCAGATATGGAAGAAGAAGTTTGAAGTTTGATGTTATTTGGATGTTTTTCTTTTTATGTTTTTATTGTGTTTGATGATAAACTTTGTTGAACTTGGATATTTTTAGTTAGGACTTTGGTTTGTTTGCTTTCACTTGTGGTTATATGTTTTTCAGGTTTGAAGATTAGGATGCATTTAGGAGTCTCATTGGTCAAGGCTAAAGTGAGGATTGGTTTAGATGAGAGTGCGAATTGTTACATTTAAGGCTAAGTCTGTTAGGATTGAGAGTGACACAATGTGTTATCACTGAAGGAAATAGGAGAAGAGTCACTGAAGTATTTTCATTTAGCACCTCGGTCAAGAACCAACAGTAGGGAAATTTATTTTCGACTCAGTGACCTACTCGCCAAGTGCACCTAGGGTACTTGCTGAGTGCATGTGTAAATTCGCGATTATCTGCTAAATGCCGATCTACTCGCCGAGTTCACACCTGACTCGTCGAGTCCATCAACATTTCACACTCAAGATTCGCTTTGGGCACATTCACTGCAGTTCTTATCCATATTTTTCATGGAGATTCATTCCTGGCAGAATTCTAAGAGCTTTGTCCTAAACATTTGGAGCTATTTAGATGTTTACCACACGCGACATGACGCCCAAGACATGGATGAGTTGTTCCCATGTCTAAAGTCCTTCGAAGTAGGAGCTTAATTGAGGAAGATCAGCCTTGCCACTGCTACTCCAGGGGAGTTTGTTCCAATTCCCTCTACATTTCATATTTTTTTTTTACTTTTCATGCATAACATGCAATGGGGACATTGCATGAATTAAGTGTAGGGTAGGGGGTTGGTTACATTTTAGTAAATTTAGAATCCTAATTTAGATTTATTTTTTTAAAAATTTTAAAAAAAATCTTGCATACCAAAAATATTGCTTAGGGTTTAAGTTAGACTATTTTGGTAAAAGTAATTAGGATTCCATGTTAGAATTATGTTCATGATTGCATGAAGACCCAAATATTTAGTTGAGCCTATATACGTTCTAGTGCATTTGTGGCCTCCTTATTCCAGTGAAATCATAGGACAAAAAGACGACCTTGCTTAGTCCAAAGGATGCAATATGTTTAGCATCGTGTACCAGAAATGTATCCAGGAAAATTATTATTTTTAACCAATAAAGGTTGAAGTTGAGCGCCCCTGCTTAAGCATGTAGGGTTTTGAAAGAAAAAAAAAGAAGATAATATATATATATATATATATATATATATATATATATATATATATATATATATATATATATAAGTGAGTTACATGTGAAAAAAATTATAAGAAAAAGGTTGAAGAATTTTTGTAGCATCAAAGTCAAAGTATGAAGATCAAAATTCTGAAGATTCAAAAATTGAAGATACCCAAAAATCAAAGATCAAATTGTCAAAGAAGTGAGGATCCAAAAGAGCTCCATAGTGGTATCATAAATTTTAATTTTCTAGATTATGTGTGCTTGGGTTGCTCAACCAAAAATACCTTGAGGTTAGGAGGTTTTCTACGGATGGATTCGGAGGGATGCATAAAATGAGCATTGTTCGGGATAAGTGGGCGAATGTTTATGAGGATTGTAAGTATTTGGAATATTGGGGGGTCTTTAGGAAAATTTTAGACACAAATGCATGCGTTGCGGTTTTGGCATAATGGTTGGATTCAATTGGAGTTGTCTTATGTGATTCTAGTGTGCTAAAATTCAGTTTTGCTTGTGGGCAAGCAAAAGTCAAGTGTGGGGTATTTTGATATGTGCATAATTAGCCATATGTTTAGTATAGATTTTTATTAATTTTTAGCTAATTATGTGCATAATATGGATACAAGGTACTTAATAAGGTCTAAATTGTATTTTCAATCCAGAAGACATGCTTGGAAGCAAAAAGGAATAAGGAGAAGCAATTAGAAGCTAGAGAATGAAGAAAGATAAGAAAATATGGAGCTACTCGGCGAGTCCATGCACGTACTCAGCGAGTTCCGAAGAATGTTCGCGAAGTAATGTACAGAATCCTTACCGCACATGGATTTAACAAAGGTACTCAGCGAGTTGGAGAGCTACTCGCCGAGTTGCCCCTGTTTTGAGATAAGTATAAATAAAGGAGCTTATTTCGAATTGGGGGACTTTTTGGCTTTTTGGGAGGATAACCTGCGATTGAAGAAACCTTTGGAGACCTGAAGAACCCTAATCTTTGATCTCTTGATGACTCAAGGCGAATTAGGTTAAATTTTCCACTTAATCTTAGGATTGAATCATGTCTAGCTTAACTAAATTTGTTTTTGAGCTTGTTCTTACTATAATCATGAGCTGAATTTTCGTAGTTTCTATTTAGGAAAAATCAAGTTACTCCTATGGTTTGATTTATACTTTTATTGATTGATTATTGGTGATTTTTTTAAATTAATTTTGTTAAAGAACCTTATGCATTAACCATAACTATTTTCTGTTAATTAGAAGACAATTAGGCTGCGTGAACATCTCTTAATTGTTAACCTCATATGTTTTATGTGAACACTTCATCATATTCCTAGGATTAGTGAATATGAAACTATGATTAATTAGAGAAAGGGTAAATTAATGTGTGAGCTTGTTTGAGAAACCAACAAACAAGAGGTTAGTTGAATTACCAATTTGATTAACCAATTACAAATCTTATTTAATCCAAATAACTGAACTATGGAGTTAATTAGTTTAAACAATTGGCCACTGCTTGAATTGATTAATTTTCTAAGGGTTAGTAATAGTGAGTGCGAACCTAACCACTATAGTTGGTAACCAATATCAGTTAATTTATCACTTTATCATAATATTAACCATAGGAGTGAATTGGTTGGACCTAAACAGAAACCCTTTATTAAATTTGGTGAATTTTTACTTGTTTTTAGTTGTTCAGTTAATTACTTGTTAGTTGGTGTGTTTAAGTTTCTAGTCTTGTAAAACTAGAGAAAGACCCTTTACTTTTATTACTTGTTTAGTTAAAATTAGTTATTAGTTTAATTTTCGTTCCCTGAGTTCGACACCCTACTTATCCAACTATACCACTAAAAGACAGGTTCACTGCCTTTGTGTGCTAAATTTATATTTTTAAAGTAGAAATAAAACCAATGCATTTTACACACATCAGCAAGCACCCAAATAAGTTTGACTATATCTGGTTGATATAGACCGAAGGGGATTGCAAGCACCCATATTTGCTTGGTTTTATGTTTGTATGGTATGGGATATTCTGAGGAAATCACTAAGTTTTGTGCTTACGGTTTTCAGTTTATTTTTCAGGTACTTCCAGTTCAAAGGGGAACGGCCCGACCTGATTGCACCGCATCACCCTATGATTTCTACATTTTCAGATTTTGAGAATTTGTACTCCGATAATATTTTGTTGTGATACATGTTTGACTGATTTGGAATGAGTATCGTATGTTTTGAATGAATTTAAAAACAAAATTTTTATCTATATTTTTGGGATGTTACAATTGAGTGAAAATATTTGAGTGGTATCCTTCAAGATGGGTTTTGAGGAAGAAGATGTTGTAGATCATTTGGAGAATTTCTTCTTTGAAGTGATCTTGAATGTCGTTGTTGAGTTTTGAAGCTTTGAAGATGATGAAAATAGATTATAGAGGGAATTCTAAGGCAAAGAGAGATAAAGAACATAAAAATGTAACGATTTTGATTCAAAATTCTTATATAGGTAGGTTTGTTTTGGGTCGGTTCAAAGAAACAATAATGACGCCCAACACAGAAACGGGTCACATTAAAATTTGGGTACTCAATTACCCTCCTATGTTAATCCCAAGGTGAAAGGACGTTTGTTTGTGCAAAAAGAATAGTGTCAATTCGATTCAACAAAAACACTAATTTATTTCTTAATTTGCGTGCCGAAGCATGTTTATTGGTACTTAAAAGATAATCATATAACCGTTCATACAAACGTTGGACAAATTTTTTGAATGTTTCATTAACTAAGATTAAATGCAAATCTTAAAAATCAATAATTATTCATTTATTTGATGTGTAACGCCCCGATCCTCAGGTATTATTTATTTATTAAGAATTTCTGGATAAAAGCTCTACTCGACGAGTTGGTCGACCTACTCGTCGAGTAGCAGCGGGGTAAGAACGCGTGTTTAGTGACCTACTCGGCGAGTCCACTATTGGAACTCCGCGTGTAGGAGCTGGCAGATGAAACCCTAAATCCTGGGGTTTGCACCCCTATTTAAAGGAGCCTCAGCCTCCTTTGGGCTTCCTTACAGTCTGAGAGCACTTATAAACCCTAATTCGTGTGTGTGTGCCTTGGAGTGATTTTGAAGCTTGGAAAAGAGGATTTTGGAGGAAGGGAGTTAAGAGTGCAAAGGAAATTGAAGCAAGAAAGGAGGGGGAAACGGGTTTTGCCTCAGCTAGCATCTTTTGAAGGTATCAAACTGCCATTCTTACTTCCTTTTCTTTCCTCTTGTTGAGTTCTAGGGCTTTTAATGGATTTTCAAGTTGGGATGTTGAGCTATAGGCTAGATCTGAAGTTGTAACTTCAGGTCTGGACCCTCCTTGGGTGCTAGAGTCATAAAGTTGTTGTATTGGTTGTAGATGAAGTCCCCCTTGGACTAGAAGCTCCACTAAGAACTTGAAATAGACATTTGGAGCCTTTATGACCATGCATATACGTAAAGTTTGCAACTTTACGTGGTAAGTATGCCCTAGAAGCTTGGATCTGTGATTTGGAGCCGCTGCATGGCTCAAAACAAGTCTGTATGAAGAAAGGAATGGATGGACTCGGCGAGTCGCAAGGATGACTCGGCGAGTCACATGAAGATGGTCATTGAACTCGGCGAGTTGGATGAACAACTCGGCGAGTCCGATGAAGATCACCATAAAACTCCACGAGTTGAAGAACAACTCGGCGAGTCGGATGGTTTTTCCTTTGTTTAGGCATGCGTGTGTACCCGTTGAGTTGCAAGGAGGAAACTCGACGGGTGGCGCTTAAGGATTTATCAGGATTTGAAGGAACTCGATGAGCCACTCTGATAACTCGGCGACTTGGAATGTGCTCCATGGACTCGGCGAGTGGTCGAGTGCACTCGGCGAGTTGAGGTCAACATGGAATTACTTATTGATTATGGGGTGTCTCATAAGAGTAATAACTTATGAGTATATTGTGCTATGGTTATAGGTGGTGGAGCCGGTGTCAAGTGATCCGATAGTTGGAGTTTGCATTTCTATCGACATCTGCGAGGTGAGTTATCCTCACTATATCGATAGGGTCTACGGCACCAAGGCCGGCCCTTTATGATTTACATCCTGGGTTAGGATGGTTGCTTTGTTATTGTCATGTTAGAATTCATCCTGGTTTAGGATGAGTGTTACGTTATTGCTTTGCTAGAATTCAGCCCATTTAGGATGGTTGTTATACTAGAGATCGGTAGTTACGGTATGTTGCATAAGATTCTGATCTATTGGATCGGAATCAGGATAGATAGTATGTTATGCTTTTACGATCCGTGAGGATTGGTATGTTAGTGACCTGTTAGGTCGATACTCTAGCTATGAGTGAGACTCTATGATTGATGGTCGATGAGATAGATATGTTTGCTATGTGTACATGCCAATATATGATAATATGCGTACATGGTTAGTTGCTTGTTGGTTGGGTTGAGGCGGTCCTGCTTTGTGCTGAAGGCCAACACACCCTCTGAGCGGTCCGGGGAGACTATAGGCCCACACGGCGGACCAGTCATACCGAAGGCTTGGGATAGATTCAGATAGACTATAGGCCCAGTAGAGCGGACCAGTCCGGCCGATGGCCAGTATGTATGTTATTTGATTGATCGTTATGGCTATGGTTCCTGCCAGTGTGGTATTGGTATTTTGGGGGTAGCTCACTAAGCCCTCGGGCTTACAGTTTTCAATTTATTGTTTCAGGTACTTCAGGAGAGCAAGGGAAGTCGAAGGCGTGACCGTACCGCTCCTCATCCTCATGATCTATTTTGGGACACTCTGATGATAAATGAATTGGAAATGTTTTGTAAAAACAATTACTATTTGACTCTTTTGTTAGTATTAGAAGTTTGAATTTGGCGTAAATTTTATGGGTGTTACAAGTTGGTATCAGAGCCTTGGTTTGAGCGACTTGGAGGAACACTCGTGTGAATCCAATCTCAAACCGAGGAGATTTTTTTGGAAAACAAGTTTTAAAAATGGTTTTCAAAATAAAGGATGGAGGATGCAGAAGGTACGATCAGTCGGAGCCTATAAGTAAGCCCCAAAATACCATACAGTTATTTGATATTCTGATATGATTAGAATATCATGGTAGTGCTAAGCTAGGTATTTTCAGGAATCGCATGATACATTAACCTGATCGTATGATACCTATTAGCCTAAGGTTTCTTGTATATGGGATTGACATCATAACTGTAGATGTTTAGTGTATGCACCACGGCTGTGGATAGCCAAGGTCTTATAGCCTGAGAATGTCCGATTCGACCTTAGTGTAGGATCAGATATTCGAAAGTCTATCGGGTCCAGCACTATGTGCAGCCAGTGTACACTAGCGCTGCAGGGGATGACGGAAGTTTCATGGATATGTGAGTGGTGCGGAACTGCAGGATTAATTACTAGTTAGGCGATGTCCCCTGTTAGTGAGGGTTGAGCGCAGATTATGTTAGATACAGTTGAGGGCGTTGTGGTGATACTTGACACAATTATGGGTAGGTATGGAAGGTAGTAGGGGCCCATACTACTGAAAGCACAGGACCCATACGCGTATCAAGGAAGTCACAACCCCTAGGGTTTGAGGGTAATTGGTCTTCCTTCATTATATGATATGTCTGAGACATTGAGTTTGTTTGCAGTATGGTGGTGATGAGACGTGTTGCTTCGGGATCCGGATCAGGATCGGGATCAGGATCAGGGTCGGGAGACGGAGGATTGGAGGTGCCGGTGGTACCTAAGCCTGTGGTTCAGATAGGGACTGAGGAGTTGGATGCCCGGATTCGGGAGATCATGCACGATGAGATTGTTGCTACGTTCCGAGCACAGCTGCCAGAGATGTTTGGGTTGATTAATACCGTGATGGTCGAGTATTTTGATGAGCGGTATGCTGCTCTAGCAGAGATTGCTGCCGCTGCAGCCACTTCAGCTATAACAGCTGCAGGGTTGGAGGAGGAGGAGCCGGCAGGGCTTTCCAGTACCGGGACTTCGACTTTATGAAGCCCCCAACATTTGATGGTACACAGGATGCTATTCGGGCTATGAGGTGGTTATCTGACGTGGAGGGATGTTTCTTCACGTGTTCGTGTCCTGCTGACCAGAAGGTCAAGTGTGCCCTGAACCTGTTGAGGCTTGGGGCGAAGGACTGGTTGAGGCTGACTACTGGGTTGTATACTGATGATCATAGGGCTGCTATTACCTGTGAGCAGTTCCGGGATATGTTTCGCACCCGCTACGTTCCGCGTGTGGAATGGGAGCGACTTGCTCAGGAGTTTTTGACCTTGAGACAGGATGGAGAGTTAGTGATGGAGATTACCCGTATGTTCACGGAGAGGTCTATGTTTTGTCCAGAGTTTGGTTCAGAGCAGTCTCAGATGACTCGTTATCTGAGTATGCTCAAGACGGATATTCGACAGTTCGTGTCTACTCAGCGATGTGATACCCTCCTGGACCTACAGGAATCCGTGTGGCTGCGTGAGTTGGAGATAGAGCTGCAGCTGAAGGAGCAGCGTTAGGCACCAGCACAGTCTCAGTCGGCGCCTAAGCAGTCTAAAACCGTTGATACACTGTCCGGGGGTCATCAAAGCCGCACTTGTGGAAAGTGTGGCAAGGCTCATTCAGGGGTTTGTCGAGCAGGAGGGGGTACCACAGGTGTGGCAAGGAGGGGCACTATGCTAGGGACTGTCGTCAGTCCGTCCCTCCAGCAGATATGAGGATTTGTTTCCATTGTCATCAGGTTGGTCATGTAAAGACCAATTGTTCGCAGCTCGCCGCCAAGCCGGCGCAGGGTTCCGCGCCAGCTACTGTGAGGATTGGAGATAGGAGGCCAGTCAAAATGGAGCCTCCGAAGGCTCAGGGTCGCGCCTTCCAGCTCACGGCCGAGGAGGCCAAGGCATCACCGGATGTGGTTGCTGGTATGATTCTATTCCCTATCTCAGTTATTGTATTTGTGCTATGCTTATTGGTTCTACCTATGATCAGGTACGTTTTTGTTGGAATAGTGTCTAAGGCTGCAACTATATTAGGCAAGTATTTGACCCGGTTGTGCATGGTCCTTTTGGGTTGCCTTCACCATAGCAACTTGATAGGATGATTTATTAAGAGAGAGTAAATATTATATTATGATAATAATATAAAGAATAATATATTGTTATTTGATTAATATAAGTCATAGAATTAATTATAATTAATTTGGTGACTTAAAGAGATTAATTAAATAAAGGGGTATAAACTGTCAATTGTTTGATAGTTAAGCTTTAGACTGTAAATCCTTATAGATAGAGATGGGACGAATTCTAGAAGCTAGAGGATAGCTAAATTCGTCCAAGGCTTATCTATGGAAAGGATTTGGATAGCCTTAAGAGAAGATTATCCAATTAGGGTTTAGGTTGTAACCCTTAAGGAGTCTACAAGTATAAATAGACCCCATGGCATAAGGAAATCGGCACCTCAAAGACCGCAAGATCTTACAAGGAACTCAAAGGTATTTGTAAGCCATTAGAGGAGTGACATTTGTGACTCTAGAAGCTCCAAGACCACAAGATCAACAAGGAACTCAAAGGTATGGTTTTAGATCTATTTCAATGTTGTTATTTAAACTAATTAGCCATTAGAAGTCTTGGATTCAAAGCATGTATAATTAGAAAGCCTAGATCCAAGCATTAGGGTTTTGCATGCGCACATAGGAAAGTTCTTATGGCTAAAACCCATCAGTGGTAGTAGAGCCTAGCTTGGTTTTCTTTAAATTGATGCTTGATTAACTGAAACAAACCTGCAAAATTCGAATTTTTGGTTTCTGAGTCATGGACTCGGCGAGTTCCAAAGTGGACTCGGCGAGTCCCTTTGTGCACTCGGCAAGTCCAGGCGTCAGGAATGGCCAGATTCGGGATTTTTTTATAATTATCTTATGGAAACTTACCTTAATCATAATAGATAAATCTAAATCCAATTTTTTGATATATATATATATATATATATATATATATATATATATATATATATATATATATATATATATATATGACTATTATCTTGATCTAGTTAAAGGTATTTATCATCTAATAAAATATTTAATTTCCTTATATGATAATTAATTAATTATTTTAATTATTTTGGTAATTATCTTTCAAAGAAATCTTGAATAAAAATCAAATATAGATAATTAGGATATTAATTGTTAATTGGAATTATTTGTTATTTGATCCTCCGTGTTTTAAATGTTTAACACTTGACCTCAAGTTTTGAAATTTATATTTGTGATTAAAAGTTTTAATTTAGACAACTTAAATTTCAAACCCTAGATTTTAAAAGGTTTAAAATACAACCTATACTAATATGATATTACTAGAATAATATATATATGTATAACTAAATGCTAGTCTTACTGTTAGTAGGCCTCATTCACGAAGCCGATCTATAAGGTGGGTATAAGGTTGCGGCCTATAAAATGGCACTTAATGGGTGTACACTCACACCCACCGCTTGCTTGATTGGTGGAGGGTCGTTAGCCGAACGGGTAGGATAGGGCAACCTCATCCTCTCATTAAAAGTATAATAAGTAATACAAAGTAACTACACATTTTTTTTTAATTCCCAATCTTAGTTACTTTAGGAAAAGTGAATTGATGCAATCCCATGAAATTACACTTTGCACCCTTGCTAAGAAGTTAGTGGAGCGTGTGCGGTTTACCGGCACACTAATTGGTTCTAAGCAAAGGTGGCAAAGGGTGATTCATTGTTTATCATAGTTCGATGGAGCGTGTGTAGTTTACCGGCACATCGAATAGGTGATCGTTACAATGAAGGCACCATGTGAATTTGCATGGTAATTCACACCCGCTTTGTGATCCTCGGTATCCCAGTCACAAACAAGAGGGGCATATCGAGATTTAAACATGCCATTGAATAGTTTCAATGAATCTCATCCGAACCTAGGAATTCTCAAAACACTTAGGACTAATAGTTTAAGTTTTGTGATGGAGAATTAGTGAATCGTCATTCACTTACCTTCAATTTATTTGCATGTTAGATTACGGCATCCCTTTTCTAGTATGTAAATGTTATTGTTGGATCCTAGCCCTAATTTTTCTTATTGGGTGATAATTAGGGATTCTTGTTCTAATCTATCTTTGTCCTTTTCTTTTGTAGATGTCGAACGCAAACAAAGCTGCTGCTAGTTCTTTCACGTTGATGAGCCTTTGCCAAAAGGTCACCTTCGATGGAACGAACTTTAGCAAATGCATAAGATACATTCGCACCATTGCTCGCTATGAGGATAAGGAGTATGTCCTCGACGAGAAGCTCGAGAAAATCAACCCCGAAATCGCTACTCCGGCCGAAATCACCGCTTTTGAGACTCATGAGCGAGATGCAACGAAGGTACATTGCATCATGATTGCCACCATGAACTCCGAATTCCAAAAGTCCTACGAGGACATGTACCCGTACGAGATGCACCAAGACTTATTGGAGAGATACCACCAGAACGCGAGACAAGAGCGTTATGAGATTTTCACTAACATGATTTCCGCTAATATGGGTCATGGAGAATCTCTTACCATGCACCTGCAAAAGATGCAAAGGTATGTCGACCGCCTTCGCAAGTTAAATGTTGACTTCGGTGAAGACTTGGCGATCGACATGGTGCTTCACTCTTTGCCTCCGATGTACAACCAATTTAGGATGACCTACCACATGAACAAAGAAGATGTCACCCTAAGCAAACTCCAAGGTCTCTTGAGGTCACTGAGAGCAACCTCAAGGACAAGTCTATTGCACCTACTCCCAATCCGACTACTGCTCTTGTCTTGGCTATTGGTCAAGGAAAGGGAAAGAAGAGGAAAGCTTCATCGAAGAACTATCGCAAGGTCAAAGCCCGAGATGGTGCCTCTTCTAGTGGGACCAAAGTTGATCCCGCTAAGCCCTACCCTAACCTGAAGGAGGCAGAGTGCCGCCACTGCCACAAGATAGGACATTGGAAGAGAAGCTGCGCAGAGTACCTGCAAGCAATCAAAGAAGGAAAGATCAAGCCATCTTTTGCAGGTATATATACACAATTAAATCTAACGATTCTAATCATACTATTTCTTGGGTTCTTGATACCGGTTGTGGTTATCACATTTGTTCTAATGTGCAGGGACTAAGAAGAAGTAGGGATGTGGAGCAAGGAAGAATCAATCTAATCATGGGGAACAGAAGATCGTCGCCTGTGACCAAGATTGGAGTGTATTCTTTAGTGCTTAGGAATAATTTGTGTTTAGATTTGAACAATTGTTGCTATTCGCCAGAAATGGCTAGAAACATCATTTCATTTCATGGTTTATATAGACAAGGATTTAGATTTTCTTTTAATAATGAGAATGGTTCTATTTTAGCTTATCTAAATGGTGTCTTTTACTTTGAAGCTATACCATGTAATGGAATATATGAAACTGTTATGATTGTTGATAACTTAGGAAATGATGTTTTGAATATAGATTCTTCCACTAGTATGGATAAAGCATCCTTGTGGCATTGTCGTCTTGGACATGTCAACAAGAAACGCATAGCCCAACTCCAAAAGGATGGAGTGTTGGAGTCATTCGACCTTAGGGAAGATGACACATGCGAGTCTTGTTTGCTTGGAAAGATAACTAAATCACCCTTCATGAGTACGTGTGAAAGGGGTGAGGGTCTATTGGACCTAATACATACTGATGTGTGTGGACCGTTTAGATCAACCACGAAGGATGGGAACCGCTTCTACGTGACTTTTACCGATGATTATAGTAGATATGGGTATATCTACTTAATCAAGCAAAAGTCAGAAACCTTTGAAAAGTTCAAAGAGTTCAAGAATGAAGTGGAGAATCAATTGGGCAGGAAAATCAAGATGCTTCGATCCGATCGAGGAGGAGAGTACCTAAGTCTTGAATTCCACGATTATCTCAAGGAGTGTGGAATAGTTTCACAATTGACGCCTCCTAGGACACCGCAGTTGAATGGTGTGGCAGAAAGTCGTAATTGAACCTTATTGGATATGGTTCGCTCTATAATGAGTCGTGCTTCACTACCTATCTCTTTTTGGGGGTATGCCTTAGAGACTGCCGCCCATATCCTTAACCGAGTCCCTACTAAGAAGGTTGCCAAAACACCTCACGAGATGTGGACATGGAAAGCTCCCTCGTTAGCACATATCAAGGTTTGGGGTTGCGAGGCATTCGTAAGACGAGATATTCACGACAAGCTTGAACCTCGTAGTGAGCGATGTATTTTCATCGGCTACCCACAGACATCCTTTGGATATCTCTTCTATAGACCGAAGGACAATGTTGTCTCCGTTGCGAGGAGGAGTTTTCCGAGAGCGAGAACTCATAAGCCAAGGAGACAGTGGGAGGCAAATCAAACTTGAAGAGATTCAAGAGTCGATAGATGAAGGAACCTCTACCGCTGGCACTCAACCCAAGGAGGAAACTCTGGTTGAACCGATTGACGAGTCCTTACCTCTTAGACGTTCCGATAGAGTTAGAGTTCATCCCCAGTTTTATGGTTTTCATATTACTACCGAAGGGGACACGTATATTAGTGATGGTACACTAATAAACCTTGATGAACCTAACAGCTACAAGGAAGCCATGGCAGGCACGGAGTCTGCAAAATGGAAAGAGGCAATGGATAGCGAGATCCAATCCATGTATGATAACCAAGTTTGGAATTTGGTTGATAATGTGCCCGGACGTAAGACCGTTGGGTGCAAATGGATCTTCAAGAAGAAGACCGACGTGGATGGAAACGTACACACATATAAAGCACGATTGGTCACGAAGGGCTTTACTCAAACTCCCGGAGTTGACTATGATGAGACCTTCTCACCAGTTGCGAAGATAAAATCTATTAGAGTGATGCTAGCAATTGCAGCATTTCATGATGATTATGAGATTTGGCGAATGGATGTCAAGACCGCTTTCCTCAATGGGAAGTTGGCTGAGGATGTTTACATTGCTCAGCCAGAGGGGTTTCTGGATCCGAAGCATCTGAATAGAGTGTGTAAGCTTGAGAAGTCCATTTATGGACTTAAGAAAGCATCTCGCAAATGGAATCTTTGCTTCGATGAGAAAGTCAAAGAGTTTGGATTTGTACGAAGCAAAGATGAATCATGTGTATATGTCAAAGCCAGTGGGAGTGTAGTAAGCTTCCTCGTTCTATATGTCGATGACATATTACTCATAGGAAACGACATCCCGACTCTGCAGGAGGTTAAGTCCTGGCTCGGGAAGTGCTTCGCTATGAAGGAGCTCGAAGAGGCTTCTTACATTTTGGGAATAAGGATAGTAAGAGAAAGAAGTAAGAGAATAATTGGACTTAGTCAGAATACTTACTTATAGAAGGTACTAAAACGTTTTAGTATGGAAAACTCAAAGAAGGGAGAATTACCGATACAAAGTAATGCCAAGTTGAGTAAGACTCAAAGTCCGAGTACCGAAGCTGAGATAGCAGAAATGAGCCGAGTACCATAAGCTTCCGCAGTTGGCTTAATCATGTACGCTATGACTTGTACTCGCCCTGATGTAGCCTTCGCTTTGAGCATGGTTAGCAGATATCAAGGGAATCCTGGCATAGCACATTGGATTGTAGTAAAGAACATCCTTAAGTACCTTCGGAGGACGAAGGAATGGTTCTTAGTCCTCGGAGGGAGTGATGACTTGAAGGCACGAGGGTATAGTGACGCCAGTTTTCAGACCGACAAGGACAACTACCGTTCACAGTCGGGCTGGGTCTTTACCCTAAATGGAGGAGCAGTGACATGGAAGAGTTCCAAGCAAGAGACCGTAGCTGATTCAACGTGCGAATCAGAGTACATTGCAGCGAGCGAAGCGTCGAAGGAGGCAATATGGCTAAAGAACTTCATCGGTGATCTTGGAGTTGTACCTACCAAGGAACCGAGGGATCATGGTAGATCAAGCCATATCGACAGAAAATATCACTTCATCAGACATCGTGTAGAAGAAGGACAACTTGTAGTGAAGAGGATATCATCAGAAGATAACCCAGCAGATCCGCTTACGAAGGGACTGAGTAGGGTTAAGCACTTACAGCATGCTAGGAGTATTGGGCTGAAGGATGATATTAGCATAGATTAGATAGTATTAGAAACGTGTAATACATAAATGTAATTAACATTTGATGATTAAATAAAGGAGTTTTATTTATGAGTAATGTTACTATCTTATGTTAATTGTTTAACTATTGTTTCACTTTGCATGTTTTGACTTCCAGAATAATTGAAATTATTAGGAATAATAGAATTGTTCAAATAGTCCACAATCGTTCATATGTTGGAAGTAGATATGAATGAAGATTGTCATGAATTGGCGTGTAGATTGTCTAAATGGTGTTAGACATAGCAAAAGGTTGCTACAACGTTCATGAGTGCTTATGAACTAGTTTTGAGCATTGGAACAAACCCGCGCTTGCTGGAATCACCTTATGGAATACGATATAAAAGGTGATCGCAAGATGATAATATCATATAGTCTTAAAACCTAGATATATGGTTTGTTATTTGTTAATTGATTGTACATTGAAAATGTGAAAACGCATCAGTAACTCGGTGTTATAAAACGCATTGTTGTGTATAGTTGGTTAATGAATAAGTAAATGCATATAAGTCGAATTTTATCTGTAACTTTTATCTAAGAAGGTAAAAGTGATATCTCCGCCGCTCGATGATTTAATTTGACTTATGTGTCGGGCCCGGTCAGAACTGAATTGATGTGTTCCATTAAGTTCTATGTCAAATAAATCAGAGATCGAGAAACCTAAATGCTTGACTCACCGTTCCATAGGATTGTCAGCATGATATCTAAATAAGTACTGTACGATCCCTTATCTAAAGGACAAGATTGATTACATCAGAGTTTGACAGCGTCTTTGAGAGCTACGATTGCAAACCGAATTGTACTTGTGTATATAGTTACTAGACTTATCCAAGTAGGAGACTGTTGGAATAGTGTCTAAGGCTGCAACTATATTAGGCAAGTATTTGACTCGGTTATGCATGGTCCTTTTGGGTTGCCTTCACCATAGCAACTTGATAGGATGATTTATTAAGAGAGAGTAAATATTATATTATGATAATAATATAAAGAATAATATATTGTTATTTGATTAATATAAGTCATAGAATTAATTAGAATTAATTTGGTGACTTAAAGAGATTAATTAAATAAAGGGGTATAAACTGTCAATTGTTTGATAGTTAAGGTTTAAACTATAAATCCTTATAGATAGAGATGGGACGAATTCTAGAAGCTAAAGGATAGCTAAATTCGTCCAAGGCTTATCTATGGAAAGGATCTGGATAGCCTTAAGAGAAGATTATCCAATTAGGGTTTAGGTTGTAACCCTTAAGGAGTCTACAAGTATAAATAGACCCCATGGCATAAGGAAATCGGCACCTCTCCTAAAGTAAGAGAACCCTGGCCGATTTCCTCCCCTCTCCTCTCTCCTAAATCATCTTTCTTGCTATTGGTGTTTGTAAGCCATTAGAGGAGTGACATTTGTGACTCTAGAAGCTCCAAGACCACAAGATCAACAAGGATATGGTTTTAGATCTGTTTCAATGTTGTTATTTAACCTAATTAGCCATTAGAAGTCTTGGATTCAAAGCATGTTTAATTAGAAAGCCTAGATCCAAGCATTAGGGTTTTACATGAGCACATAGGAAAGTTCTTATGGCTAAAACCCATCAGTTTTTAGTAAATTCCTTGCCTGTTTGGTTTTATTTGACTTGGGGGCGAGTCGTTCGTTCGTATATTAAACCTTCTCTAGAGGGTTCATTCTGTTGATAGATGATCTTGAGTGCCCATTGCGAGTTTCGATCGCCAACGAGCATCGGATTTCTGCTTCTTCGGTCTACCGAGGATGCAAGTTGGAGATTTTCGTAGTGACTTTCCTGATAGATTTGATTCCTATTCCCATGGGGGATGTATGCGTAATTGTGGGAATGGATTGGCTTAGCAGTTTTGGCACCATGATCGACTGCGAGGGTCAGCGGGTGGTGGTCCGAACCCCAAGTGGGGGAGAACTGGTGGTATATGGTGAGGGCACCAGGTCGGGATCACGGTTTTGTTCGGTGGCCAGAGCTCGACAGTATATTCAGCATGGGTGTGCTAATTATTTGGCATATGTGGTAGATACGCAAGTTAGAGAGCAGCTCTCTGTATCAGAGGTCCCTATGGTTAGAGATTTTACTGATGTATTTCTGGAGGAGTTACCCGGAGTGCCTCCGGTGAGGCAGGTTGAGTTTAGGATTGATCTAGTGCCAGGTGCGGCCCCTATCGCCAAGGCGTCGTACCGTTTGGCACCGCCAGAGATGCAGGAACTGTCATCTCAGTTGCAGGAACTGCTAGGGAAGCAATTTATTCGTCCGAGTAGCTTATCCTGGGGAGCACCGATCCTCTTCTTCAGGAAGAAGGATGGTTCGCACAGGATGTGCATTGACTATAAGGAGTTGAATAAGTTAACGGTAAAGAACCGTTATCCGCTCCCGAGGATAGATGATCTCTTCGACCTGCTACAGGGTGCATCTTGGTTCTCTAAGATTGATTTGAGATCAGGTTACCACCAGGTCAGGGTGAGGGAGGAAGATGTGGAGAAGACCGCGTTCCAGACTCTTTATGGTCATTACGAGTTCGTGGTGATGCCGTTTGGACTCACCAACGCGCCAGTAGTGTTCATGGATCTGATGAACCAAGTATGCAGACCGATGCTCGATCGCTCGGTCATTGTGTTTATAGATGATATCTTGGTGTATTCCAAGACCCAAGAGCAGCATGAGAAGCACCTCAAGGAGTTGTTGGAGGTGCTGCGACGAGAACGGCTATATGCAAAGTTCTCGAAGTGTGAGTTCTGGTTGTGGGAGGTTCAGTTCCTTGGACATCTCGTTAACCAGGATGGGATTTTGGTCGATCCGGCCAAGGTGGAGGCGGTTATGCAATGGGAGACTCTGAGATCACTCTCAGACATCAGGAGTTTTCTGGGCTTAGCAGGGTATTATCGGAGATCCATTCGTGATTTCTCCAAGGTTGTTGTACCCCTCACTCGTCTAACGAGAAAGGGAGTGGACTTTCGGTGGGGGCCGGAGCAGTAGAGGGCATTTAAGACCCTCCGGCAGTGGTTATGCGAGGCGCCAGTGTTGACACTCCCCGAAGGAGTGGAGGATTTCATGGTATATTGTGATGCGTCCATCACAGGCTTAAGGGCAGTCCTCATGCAGAGGGGGCGGGTGATAGCTTATGCATCACGGCAGTTGAAACCGCATGAGACGAGATACCCCACACACGATCTTGAGTTGGGAGCGGTGGTCTTCGCTCTCAAGATTTGGATGCACTATTTGTACGGGGTCCGTTGTACCATATACACGGATCACAAGAGTTTGAGGCACATTATGGATCAGCCGAACCTGAATATGAGGCAGCGCAGGTGGCTGGATGTAGTCAAGGACTATGATTGTGAGATCCTTTACCATCCTAGTAAAGCGAATGTGGTCGCGGACGCCCTGAGCCGCAAGTCAGTTGGGTCTTCTACCCCAGCCAGATGTATGAGGATAGCGGTGGATTCCCCGCTGGTGGGTTTGGTCAGAGATGCTCAGATCGAGGGTATGAAACCGGAGAACAGGAAATTGGAAAGGATTAAGGGCGAAAGCGCCCGGTTTGTTCAGGATAGTCGCGGGCTACTGACCCGATATGGTCTGGTTTGGTTTCCGATGACCAGAGGAGTTAGACAGACAGTGATGGAGGAGGCTCATAAGTCTCGTTTTTCTATTCACCTGGGGGCTACCAAGATGTACCGAGATTTGAGTTTGAGTTATTGGTGGCTTGGCATGAAGCGAGATATCGCTTGGTACGTTGAGAGGTGCTTGACCTGCAGAATGGTCAAGGCCGAGCACCAGAGGCCGCATGGTAAGTTGCAGCCCCTGGAGATACCCATGTGGAAATGGGAACAGATTACGATGGATTTCGTCACAAAGTTGCCAAAGACGGCAAAGGGATTCGATGCTATATGGGTCATCGTGGATCGATTAACCAAGAGTGCCCATTTCCTAGCTATTCGGGAGAGTTCGTCGGCGGAGAAGTTGGCCGACCTATACGTCCGCGAGATTGTTTCTCGCCATGGGGTTCCAGTTTCCATAGTTTCCGATCGGGATGTCCGATTTACTTCCCGTTTTTGGCAGAAGTTCCACGAGGAACTAGGTACGAGACTGCATTTCAGTACAACGTTCCATCCGCAGACTGATGGGCAGAGTGAGCGGACCATTCAAACCCTTGAAGATATGTTGAGGGCGTACGTCATCGGTTTCAGTGGGAGTTGGGATTCCCACCTACCGCTTGTGGAGTTCGCCTACAACAACAGCTATCATTCCAGTATTGGTGCCCCGCCTTTCGAGCTGTTTTATGGGCGGAAGTGTAGGACCCCAGTTTGTTGGGGCGAGGTTGGGCACAGGGTGATGGGTCAGACAGAGGTAGTTCTGCAAACTACCGAGATGATACAGCAGATTAGACAGCGGCTGCAGACCGCTCAGAGTCGACAGAAGAGTTATGCCGATCGACACCGATCTGAGTTGGAATTTCAGGTGGGTGACATGGTTCTCCTGAAGGTCTCACCCAGGAAGGGTGTGATCCGTTTCAGGAAGAGGGGAAAATTGGGTCCCCGATTCATTGGTCCGTTCAGGATTGTTGCCATGGTTGGCAAGGTGGCTTATAGGCTAGAGCTTCCGGAGGAACTTAGCCGGATCCACAGCACATTTCATGTTTCGCAATTACGAAAGTGCGTCATGGACCAGGAGGCAGTGGTATCGTTGGATGACATTCAGTTCGATGAGCGTCTAAATTATGTGGAGAGGCCTGTAGCTATCTTGGAGAAGAAGAAGAAAATTCTACAGAACAAGGAAATACCTTTAGTAAAGGTGCAGTGGGAGCATCGGAGGGGATCCGAGTGGACGTGGGAGCTGGAAGAGGAAATGCGCGAGCATTACCCGGCATTGTTTTCTTTAGCGGACTTCGAGGACGAAATCTAGTTCAAGTGGGGGAGAATTGTAACGCCCCGATCCTCAGGTATTTATTTATTTATTAAGAATTTCTGGATAAAAGCTCTACTCGACGAGTTGGTCGACCTACTCGTCGAGTAGCAGCGGGGTAAGAACGCGTGTTTAGTGACCTACTCGGCGAGTCCACTATTGGAACTCCGCGAGTAGGAGCTAGCAGATGAAACCCTAAATCCTGGGGTTTGCACCCCTATTTAAAGGAGCCTCAGCCTCCTTTGGGCTTGCTTACAGACTTTGATAGCCCTTATAAACCCTAATTCGTGTGTGTGTGCCTTGGAGTGATTTTGAAGCTTGGAAGAGAGGATTTTGGAGGAAGGGAGTTAAGAGTGCAAAGGAAATTGAAGCAAGAAAGGAGGGGGAAACGGGTTTTGCCTCATCTAGCATCTTTTGAAGGTATCAAAGTTCCATTCTTACTTCCTTTTCTTTCCTCTTGTTGAGTTCTAGGGCTTTTTATGGATTTTTCAATTTGGGATGTTGAGCTATAGGCTAGATCTGAAGTTGTAACTTCAGATCTGGACCCTCCTTGGGTGCTAGAGTCATAAAGTTGTTGTATTAGTTGTAGATGAAGTTCCCCTTGGACTATAAGCTCCATTAAGAACTTAAAATAGACATTTGGAGCCTTTATGACCATGCATGTACGTAAAGTTTGCAATTTTACGTGGTAAGTATGCCCTAGAAGCTTGGATCTGTAATTTGGAGCCGCTGCATGGCTCAAAACAAGTATGTATGAAGAAAGGACTGGATGGACTTGGCGAGACGCAAGGATGACTCGGCGAGTCACATGAAGATGGTCATTGAACTCGTCGAGTTGGATGAACAACTCGGCGAGTCCGATGAAGATCACCATAAAACTCGACGAGTTGAAGAACAACTCGGCGAGTCGGATGGTTTTTCCTTTGTTTAGGCATGCGTGTGTACCCGTCGAGTTGCAAGGAGGAAACTCGACGGGTGGCGCTTAAGGATTTATCAGGATTCGAAGGAACTCGACGAGTCACTCCGATGACTCGGCGAGTTGGAATGTGCTCCATGGACTCGGCGAGTGGTCGAGTGCACTCGGCGAGTTGAGGTCAACATGGACTATTGACCTTGACTGAGGACTCTGACCTCGATCAGGAATTACTAAGTGATTATGGGGTGTCTCATAAGAGTAAGAACTTATGAGTATATTGTGTTATGGTTATAGGTGGTGGAGCCGGTGTCTAGTGATCCGATAGTTGAAGTTTGCATTTCTATCGACATCTGCAAGGTGAGTTATCCTCACTATATCGATAGGGTCTACGGAACCAAGGCCGGCCCTTTATGATTTACATCCTGGGTTAGGATGGTAGCTTTGTTATTGCCATGTTAGAATTCATCCTGGTATAGGATGAGTGTTATGTTATTGCTTTGCTAGAATTCATCCCATGTAGGATGGTTGTTATACTAGAGATCGGTAGTTACGGTATGCTGCATAAGATTCTGATCTATTGGATCGGAATCAGGATAGATAGTATGTTATGCTTTTACGATCCGTGAGGATTGGTATGTTAGTGACATGTTAGGTCGATACTCTAGCTATGAGTGAAACTCTATGATTGATGGTCGATGAGATAGATATGTTTGCTATGTGTACATGCCAATATATGATAATATGCGTACATGGTTAGTTGCTTGTTGGTTGGGTTGAGGCGGTCCTGCTTTGTGCTGAAGGCCAACACACCCTCTGAGCGGTCCGGGGAGACTGTAGGCCCACACGGCGGACCAGTCATGCCGAAGGCTCGGGATAGATTCAGATAGACTTTAGTCCCAGTAGGGCGGACCAGTCCGGCCGATGGCCAGTATGTATGTTGTTTGATTGATCGTTATGGCTATGGTTCCTGCCAGTGTGGTATTGGTATTTTGGGGGTAGCTCACTAAGCCCTCAGGCTTACAGTTTTTAGTTTATTGTTTCAGGTACTTCAGGAGAGCGAGGGAAGGCGAAGGCGTGACCGTACCGCTCCTCATCCTCATGATCTATTTTGGGACACTTACTATTTGACTCTTTTGTTAGTATTAGAAGTTTAAATTTGGTGTAAATTTTATGGGTGTTACATGATGGATAAAATCGGATCCACGAAATTTCAAAATACTGACATAAGATAAAGAGATAAAGAGCGTAAAATGGTAACGATTTCGATTCAAAATCCTTATCTAGGTAGGTTTGTTTAGGGTCGGCTCAAATAAACAATAATGACACCCAACACGGGAATGGGTCGCATTAAATTTTGGGTAACCAATTACCCTCCTATGTTAATCCCAAGGTGAAAGGACGTTTGTTTGTGCAAAAAAGGTAGTGTCGATTCGAGTCAACAAAAACACTAAGTTATTTCTTAATTTGCGTGCCAAGGCATGTTTATTGAGACTTAAAAGATGATCATATAACCGTTGGATAAATTTTTTGAATGTTTCAGTAACTAAGAGTAAATGAAAACCTTAACAATCAATAATTGTCCATTTATTTGATGGATAAAATCGGATCCATGAAATTCCCAAATACAAACATAAGATACTTCCGAGAAGTGAAAACCGTTCACAAATGTTTGATATTGATCCGAGAAATTGCATAACTTTATAACATGGATATCAGAGATAAAAGTTACATTGAAGATCTTAGAGGTCTTAGAGATTAAAATAAGTATTTGAGAAATTCCAAGAGTTGAAAGAATAGAGCTCGAAAAGAGAGAAGAACAAAATCACATTACCATATCGGATTTGAATTCTGAGATAGTTTTACAGATTAGATCAGAATGATATGTTGTGTCGGTGTAATGGTATTGTGCCTAATCTTTGGGTGTTTTGCTACTTTTCCATATTTATGCTTCTTCTACTGGTGACAATTATACTTTACGCGTGAGGAATTATAATCAGATCCGTGTGATGGATCGGAAGGGTTCCCCTAAGAATTGGAAGGATAATTGGCTTTGGGTCAATAGTGAGAAGGTTGGATGTATGTTTCATCAGTTCAAATCCTCATTTGATACTTTGATCGATCCATTTCCTAAAAAGGGGGTGTCGCTAAGGTGTTGAGAACCCTTGATGTTGTTGCTGATGATTTTCTGGAATACGTTCTGGTTGGGGCGGTTAGGATTACTTCATGTTGTTTGCGTGGGAATATGCCTAAGTTCTATACTATTGTTAAAGGTACGTCTTCATGTCTGTGTTTTTCGGGTTACTTTGTTTCTTCTGTTTCTTCTTCTCTTTCGTCTCTTATCCCCCCTTTTTTTGATGATCAGGAAAATCTTAAGTGGGTGTTACATATATATATATATATATATATATATATATATATATATATATATATATGTGTGTGTGTGTGTGTGTGTTTGTAGGGGTTGAGAAACGTCTTCGTTTCATTGATGTGTTTGCGAAGAAATGGTCTGGAATCTCTTGTTTCTGGAGGTGTTGCATGTGGATAAGTACTTCCTTTGTTTGACTTTTGGACCGAGCAGTTTGTTGCTCAGGCCACGGCTGTGCAGGAAGATAAGCCCTAGGTTGGTAGGGCGTCGAGTACTAATGTTCCAGAGGCTGTATCGCATGAAGTCTCTAGTGGGGGTAATTATGGTTCTGATGATGTGTCTGTTGATTATGTGGAGGACAGTAAAGAGGAGGTGTTGGTTGTTGTTAATAAAAGGAAGCGTATGTGGTAGAGTGCTAGAAAATCAGGTGGAATTTGCAACGATGGTTCATCAATTCCGCTTGCATCAGTGGTTTTTGATGGGTTTTGAGCATAACAACATCCTATGTGATCATGCAACCCTAATTGCTTTGGATCTTAGTTTTTCTCGAGTTATACATGCAAATAGAAATTCCAAAGCAATAACCCTAATACTAGCATACAATTTTCGAAATCAATATGAAACTAGTGTTAGAATGTTACCTTGCTTGCTATCTAGTAATAACAAGAATTCCATGGATGATCTTGACTCTTGAAAGCTTAGTGCCCCAAGTGTTGCACCTCTAATGGAATCACAAACACCAAAAGCAAAGGATGAGTAAGAGAGGGGCAGAAAATCGGCTAGCATTTCTCCTTGGGAAGCAGTGGCCGAATTTAGGAGGTCTGGGGTTCGTTATATAGTTGTGGCTGCTAGGATTTTCAGGTGGAATCCCTAATCCTTGCTTAGGCTCCATGCAGCCCATGGACACTCCTTCTAGAAGGCCTTGGACGATTTCTATAGGGCCTCCTATAGATTTCGTCCAACCCACTCCAAGGGAGTCCAGCAGCCCAGTTTGAACCTATCAATGATTTGCAAAACCAGTCCCCGTACATTTAATCAGTTCCTTTAATTCCAAATTAATTTCTGATTAAATACTAATTAAATAATACGATTTCTAATTAATATATTATTCTTATAATATATTAATAAATCATTAAATAACCTCTCTCTCCAAAAGTCATCCTATCAAGTTGTTATGGTGAAGGAAACCTAAAAGGACCATGCTACTATCAAATCAAGTACATACCAATTATAGTTATGGGCTTAGACACTGTAACGACCCAAATTTTCAAAAGGAATTTTTCAATTTTAAGATATCAAAACATTTCCAATTATCCATAAAATCTCAAAACAATTGTGTTCAAATTCATACATCGACAAATTTATATTTAATATATCAGAGTGTCTCAAAAAGAAAAACGCCTGTGAGAGTGCATGTCGCGCCATCAGACTTTGCCCTTGCCCTTAGGCTCAGAAGTAAATGAAACAATCAACAAAGTGTAAGTTAATGCTTAGTGAGTTCCCCAGAGCATACCCCACATAAACCACATAATCACATAATCATATTAGATATATAAGCTACATAAACCACATAAGCCATGCATACAAACATATAAGGAAGCCATGGAAACCCTCCAGGGTCTTACACCTAGTGCCACTGGAACACCTATGTGGTCTTAAATAAATGCCATGGGAACCCCCACATGGTCTTCCTGCCATGGGAACCCCCACATGGTCTTCCTGTCGTGGGAACCCCTACACGGTCCTTACAATCAAGAGATGACATACAAACCATACAAGCAAATATAATAGAATGCCTTGGAAACCCTCCAAGGTCTTACGTACAAGTGCCTCGGGAACCCCCCCCCCCCCCTGAGGTGTTTCATGCGAGTATCACAAATAACTAGCATATCAAATATCCCACAACCAACTAATCACAACTCATAACGATAATGGGTCGGCCTTGGTGCCTTCGACCCATTGGTATGGTGAGGAGACTCACCTCTCGTGAATGTTGAACTGACAAGATAAGATCAGATAAATCCCACGCTCTGCTCCAACTCAACTGCCTATAATCATCATGTGATTAACTTGTCATAATCCTGGAATACCATAAATATCCTCAAAGTCAACCCTAGTCAACCCTGGTCAAAGTCAAGGTCAACAGTACATGTTGACCTCAACTCCTCATGTGCATCAAGCAACTCATCGAGTTACCTGAGTATCTCATCAACTTGTTGAGTTACCTATGTAACTCGTTGAGTTCCTCAATGTCTAGAGAACCGAAAACACATATAGACCGAGTATTCCAATCCTTCATAGAAATCACTCGGAATATCGAAAAACGGGTAAACCTTACCCGAATCGTCGAGTTGGCTAAGGGACTCGACGAGTTCCTTCAATCCTTTTTGTGTTCAAACCTTTTTAAGCTACTCCAAAGCTCCAGATTGCAGATCTAACCTCCTAAGGCATGGTTTCCATGTAAAGTTGCAAACTTTATGTGCATGCAAGCTCTTAAGTGCCATAACAAATCTAAGGGAGGGGTTTTAGCCAAAGAAGAGGGCCAATGCTTGATAAATTCAGTGACTTTATATCTCTAAGGACTTAGAGAAGTCCAGATCTGAAGTTGCAACTCCAAAACTTGCCCAACACCCGAAATGCTTCACAAATATACTAAAATGGCCTAAAACCCAAGAAAAATAGGATCTAATGCTAGAATGATCAAGGTAACAGCTTGGTACCTTCAAATGATGGTCCAAACATTGTAGATGTTGGATCTACAATCTCCTTCCCATTCAAGCTTCTCAACCTTCAAACTCCCTTAACAAAATGCACCAAAAAAACCCCTTTCTTAGCTTCTCAAGCACAAGGAACAGCAAGGAACGACTTATGGTCTCTTCTCTGGGTAGTGAAGTGGTAAGGGAGGCCACAAGAGGCGGATTAAGTCCTTTATATAGGGTGCAAACCCTAAAAAATAGGGTTTTCCTTTACAGCGCTTACTCGTCGAGTCGGGGCCTTCCGACTCATCGAGTAGGATCTAATTCCCGCATCCTCATAAATGATCTCTACTCGACGAGTTGGAGCTCCCCAACTCGTCGAGTCCTATCATAAAACCCTAAAAACTTGAAAAATTAGATGATACATGTAACAGATATTACAAATCTCCCCCACTTGAACTAGACTTCGTCCTCGCAGTCTACTGACACGAACAAGTCCGAATAGTGATCTCGCATCTCCTCTTCCGGCTCACATGTCCATTTGGATCCCCTTCGGTGTTGCCATTGCACCTTTACCAGCTTCACTTCCTTGTTCTGAAGAACCTTGGTCTTCCTATCCAAAATCACGACGGGCCTCTCAATGTAGTTCTGGCTCTCGTCCACTTGAATGTCGTCTAGAGAAACGACCGCGGCCTCTTTTGTGACACATTTATGGAGCTGAGACACATGGAAGGTGTTATGTATTTGGCTAAGCTCGTCCGAAAGGTCCAAGCGGTAAGCCACCTTGCCCACTCGGGTCAAAATCATGAACGATCCAATATATCAGGGCCCTAGCTCGCCCCTCTTTCGGAACCTAATGACTCCCTTCCATGGGGACACCTTCAGTAACACAAATTCCCCCACCTAGAACTCAAGGTCCGATCGTTGTCGGTCAGCATAACTTTTCTGACGGCTCTGTGCGGCCCATAGCCAGTCGCGCACCTGCTGAATCAGTCTGGTAGTCTTGAACACTACTTCGGTGCTCCCCATGACTCGGTGTCACACCTCACCCCAACAAACTGGGGTCCTACACCTCCAACCATACAACATCTCAAATGGAGGTCGATCGATACTGGCATGGTTACTATTGTTGTATGAAAATTCTGCCAATGGGAGGTACGTATCCCAACTACCTCCAAATTCCAACATGCATGCCCGAAGCAGATCCTCGAGTGTCTGGATCGTCCTCTCGCTTTGGCCGTTTGTCTGGAGGTGGTATGCCGTGCTAAAATGCAACCGAGTGCCCAGTTCCTCGTGGAACATCCTCTAGAATCTGGATGTGAATCAAACGTCATGGTCAGAGACTACTGACACTGGCACCCCGTGCCTAGCCACAACCTCTCGCATATAAATATCCACCAATTTCTCCGCGGAGATGCTCTTAGAGATCGGTATAAAGTGGGCACTCTTCGTCAACCTGTCCACAATCACCCATATGGCATCCACACCCCTCGATGTCCTAGGTAACTTCGTGATGAAGTCCATAGTGATCTCTTCCCACTTCCACATGGGAATAGGTAGCGGATGAACCTTGCCATGAGGCCGCTGATGTTCCGCCTTGACCTTTCGGCAAGTCAAGCAACGCTCCACAAACCAGGCAATCTCCCGCTTCATGCAGGGCCACCAGTAACTCAGTCTCAATTCTCTATACATTTTTGTAGCCCCCGGATGTATAGAGAACTTGGACTTGTGCACCTCCTCCAATAATTCCTGCCTCACTCTAACAGATGCCGGGACCCACACTGGGTCAAAAGACCCTGTCCGTTCCAAACGAACAAAGGAATTTGCCCCCGTATCTACTCTAACTTCCAATTTTCTTTCTTTAAACCCTCCGCATGAGCCCCCTTAATCATCTCTAATAATGGAGAGATCACTTTCATCCTCAAACATAAGTTCCTAATAGGGGAACCTATCGTCTTGCGGCTCAATACATTGGCCACCACGTTGGCCTTCCCTGGATGGTATAAGATCTCACAATCATAATCGATCAGCACGTCCAACTACCTTCTCTGCCGCATGTTGAGGTTCTGTTGGTCCATCAAGTACTTCAAACTCTTATGAATCTCCAATAGTACCCCACTAGACCTAAGAAGCTATGAATCTCATATGCGTTCTTCGGTACTTCCCATCGGATCACTGCCTCAACCTTGGCCGGATCAACCGGGTCCTGAAAGTTGTCTTCGGTATATCCTCATCTTGTGGTATCTCGACCGAAGATCAATCTTGGAAAACCAAGATGCACCCTGCAGCTGATCGAACAAATCATCGATCCTTGGTAGTGGATAACAGTTTTTCACCGTTAGTTTTTCCAACTCTCGATAATCAATACATATCCTATGAGACCCATCCTTCTTTTTTCACGAACAGGATCGGAGCTCCCTACGGGGAACTACTCAGACAGATAAACCCTTAGTCCAGCAGCTCCTGAAGCTGCGTAGATAGCTCCTGCATCTTGGGCAGAGCTAGCCGGTACGGTGCCTTGGCCATCGAAGTGGCACCCCAACATCAAATCAATGTGAAACTCCACTTGACTCTCCGGAGGCACTCCATGTAACTCCTCAGGAAAGACATCCCAAAACTCCTTCACAACCGGTACACTGTCCAAATCCCTCGGGGCCTCAACCCTCGTATCCAAGATATATGCTAGAAATCTTGTACAACCCTACTACAGATATCTCCTAACCCTCGCAGCTGAACAGAAGGTTGGCCCATGCGAGGCCCTCTCCCCATGAATAACCAGTTCTCCCCTACTTGGGGTTCGAACCCTCACCAACTGGTGCTCGCAATCTATCATGTCCCCATTATCCCCCAACCATTCCATCCTGACAATCACCTTCAACCCTCGCAATGGTATCAGGACTAGATCAACATGGAACCTCTCCCCAAGCACGTTCAGGACACAGTCCCGATACACCCTCGTAGCACTCATAGTGCGGTCGTCCGCAATCTCAACCTCAAGCGGGGAATCCAAAGTCCCCGGCGCATCCCGAAACTTCTTGCTAAGTGCAAGAGATACAAACGATCGGGTAGCTCTCGAATCGAACAAAATCTGGATGGACATACCATTGACCAAAAAGGTCCCTATACATAAGCACGATATACACATAAGCAATGCAATAAATATAGAGCATGAAGATAAAATACGTACCAGCCAAAACGTCTGGCGCTGCCCGAGCCTTCTCGGTGGTCAACTGAAATGTGTGGCTCTTCACCGCAAGAGCATCCACCTTAGCAAGGCATCCATCAGTAATCCTTAATGTGGCGGGTGCAGGCAACACCAGTCTGGTTGCAGTGGAAACCCTAAAAATTAGGGTTTTCCTTTACAGTACCTACTCTTCAAGTCGGGGCCTTCCGACTTGTCGAGTAGGATCTATTTCCCACGTCCTCATAAATGATCTCTACTCGACGAGTTGGAGCTCCTCAACTTATCGAGTCCTAACATAAAACCTTACAAACTTGAAAAATTAAATGATACCTAAAACAAATGTTACAGACACCTAATCCAATAGTCTCCCATTTGGATAAGTCTAATATCTATAACTACAAGTATGACTTCAGAATCTGATTAGCAATTGTAGCTCTCAAAAGCCGCTATCGAACATTGACTTATTCAATGACGCGTCCTTTAGATAAGGGATCATATAATCCTCCATTCTGTAAGATATCGTGTGGAAAAAGACATGGAACAGAATCATTCTCAATGTCCAACAGTTTGTTTCCCAATTTCTGATTTGTATGACATAGAACTTAATTGAACACATCAATTTTGTCCTGATCGGACCCTGCACATAAGTTAACACAAAATCATCGAAGGGCCCAAGATATCGCTTTTACCCCTTGGTATAAAAGGAACAGATAAACTTTGACTTATATGCTTGTACAATTTACTCATCAAATCGTACACAACAATATGTTTTATAACATCAAGTTACTGATACGTTTGTGCATTATCAATGCACAACCAACTCGTAAACAACAACTCATATATCTTGGTTTAAAGATTATACGATATTATCGTCTCACAATCACTCACGATAAATTCCATGAAGTGATTCAAATGAGCGTGGGTTTAATCCAATACTCAAATCCCCATTTCAAGAGTACTCATGAACGTTGCAACAAACATTTGCTATGTCTAAGCACTTAGACAATCTATAAGCCAATTCATGACAGTCTTACTTCATTACTTACTTCCAAAGTATGATCAACTATGGATAATTTGAACAATACAATTATTCAGGAAGTAAAACACGCAAAAGTGAAACACAAAATAAAAAATCGACAAAATATAGTAAACAATTACTTATATATAAGACTCCATTACATAATCATCAATGCCAATTACATTTATACTGTTACAAGTTTCTAAACATCTATCTAATCACTAAAACTCATATCGTCGTTCAAGCTAATGCTCATCGCATGTCGAACGTGCTTAATCCTACTGAGACCCTTTGTGTGGGGATCTATAGGATTCTCTTCTGATGATACCCTCTTGACGACGAGGAGTCCTTCTTCTACACAATGTCTGATGAAATGATATTTTCTATCGTTATCCCAGGAGCTGCCATGATCCCTCGGTTCCTTGGTTAAGGCAACCGCTCCTTCGTTATCACAGAAAATCTTCATAGGCTCCTTTATGGCTGGCACAACTCCAAGGTCTCCAATGAAGTTTCTTCAACCATATAGCCTCCTTTGACGCTTCGCTCACATCTATGTACTCTGATTCGTACATTGAATCAGCCACGGTCTCCTGCTTGGAACTTTTCCAAGTCATAGCTCCTCCATTTAGGGTAAACACCCAGCGTGACTGAGAACGGAAGTTGTCTCGGCCGGTCTGAAAATTGGCGTCACTATACCCTGTCACTCTCAAGTCATCACTTCCACCAAGTACAAGGACCCAGTCCTTAGTCCTTCGCAAATACTTAAGAATGTTCTTAACCACTGTCCAGTGAGCTTTACCCAGGTTCCCTTGATATCAGCTTACCATGCTCAACGCAAAAGCCACATCAGGGCGAGTACATGTTATAGCGTACTTGATCGAGCCAACGGCAGAAGCAGATGGCACTCAACTCATTTCCGCTATCTTGGCATTGGTACTCGGACTTCGAGTCTTACTCAGCTTGGTATTGCTCTGGATTGGTAACTCCCTTTTCTTGGAATTCTCCATGCTAAAAAGTTTTAGCACCTTATTCAAGTAAGTACTTTGACTAAGTCCAATTAGTCTTTTACTCCTATTTTATCCCTAGAATATAAGTAGATTCTCCTAGATCCTTCATAGCGAAACATTCCCCAAGCCAGGACTTAACTTCCTGCAAGGTTGGAACGTCGTTTCTTATGAGCAGTATGTCATCGACATACAATACTAGAAAGCTAACTATACTCACTGGAATTAACATATACACATGACTCATCCTCACTCCTAGAGAAGCCAAAATCTTTGACCTTCTCATCAAATCAAAGATTCCATCTGCGAGAAGCTTGCCTCAATCCATAGATTGATTTCTCAAGCTTACACACTCTATAAGGGTACTTAGCATCTACGAATCCCTCTAGCTGACTCATGTAGACATCCTCAGCAAATTTTCCATTCAGGAAAGCGATTTTGACATCCATCTGTCATATTTCATAATCATGAAACGCAGCTATGGCTAGCATAACCCTAATAGATTTGATCTTAGCCACTGGTGAGAAGGTCTCATCATAGTCAACCCATGGGGTTTGAGTAAATCCCTTCACAACTATCCGTTCCATGAATGTGTGCACCTTTCCATCCATGTCGGTCTTCTTCTTGAAGATCCATTTGCACCCAACTGTCTTTCGACCTGGTATATTGTCAACCAAGTTCCAAACTTGATTGTCATACATCGACTGGATCTCGTTGTCTATTGCCTCTTTCCATTTGGCAAACTCAAAGCGTACTATGGCTTCCTTGTAATTAGTAGGCTCATCCAAATTAACCAGTGTATTATCACTGATAAACGTATCACCATCCGTAGTAATATGAAAACCATAAATCTCCACTGCCATTCTAACTCGAGAGGAACATTGAAGAGGTAATGATCCGTCAATGGTTTCAACAGGAATCTCTTCCTCAGGTTAAGCGCTAGTGTTACAGGTTCCTGTTGGAATAGTGTCTAAGGCTGCAACTATATTAGGCAAGTATTTGACCCGGTTGTGCATGGTCCTTTTGGGTTGCCTTCACCATAGCAACTTGATAGGATGATTTATTAAGAGAGAGTAAATATTATTAATATATTATGAGAATAATATAAAGAATAATATATTGTTATTTGATTAATATAAGTCATAGAATTAATTGGAATTAATTTGGTTACTTAAAGAGATTAATTAAATAAGAGGGTATAAACTGTCAATTGTTTGATAGTTAAACTTTAGACTGTAAATCCATATCGATATGGATTGGGCGGATTCTAGAAGCTAAAGGATAGCTCAAATCGTCCAAAAGTTATCTAAGGAATGGATTTGGATAGCCTTAAGAGAAGATTATCCAATTAGGGTTTTGGTTGTAACCCTTAAGGAGTCTACAAGTATAAATAGACCCTATGGCCAAGGGAAATCGGCACTTCATCTAAAGTGTAAGGTCAAACCTTGAAATATGATGATGTTTGAAATAAATCTCAGCATCAGCGTATATCTCAGTATCAGCATCAGCGTTTGAGCAGCTCAGCGTGTTTATTTTGTTCAGTGCATTGTAACAGATTTTGTATTTATCTTGTTTCCATAGTTAGCGTAAATTAGTTAGCTGGCATATCTCTGATTTGTAGGGATTGTCTAGAATAGCAGTATATAATCTCTTGTATAGGTTTGTGAATGGTCACGCCTTTCACAAACCCTAATCGTTGCTTTGTGCACACGATAATCTCTTTGTGAGATTATCCTTCTTAGTGAAAGCTTTTCTTCGTGAATTCCTCTTATTCTTATTTACTGTTATTGTTTGATAAATTGATTGATCTAAAGGCCTCTTCAATTGGTATCAGAGCAGATTTCTCTTATCAAACAAATGGCTTCATCTTCTTCTTCATCGAACTCATCAAATCATCACTCCGCTAAAATTCCTCCTTTTGATGAAACAAATTTTGCTATGTGGAAAATAAACGCTCTATATGCTTTAGAGTCAGTAGATGAAGACATGTTGTACATTGTCGAAAAGGGTCCATATGTCCCAATGTATCAGCCTCTGAAAAACAACGTTCCTGATGGTGCCATGAAGAAAACACCTAGAGAAAACTGGACGGCATATGACAAAAGAAAAAATGGTCTAGATGTTCGTGCTCGTGCCGCAATCAGCTACGCTCTGTCATACAACATTTTTGGGCTAGTTCAAAATTGCATCTCAACAAAAGAGATGATGGATACTCTGACTGTATCTTTTGAAGGCACTGAAGAAGTCAAGGCTACTCAAATAAATGATCTTAACCGAAGGTATGAACATTTTTTTGCTAAGAAAGGTGAAACCATGACTCAAACCTTTAACAGATTCAATACTCATGTTAATGATCTTCGGAGATTAGATCAGTTAAAGCATAGAACTGTTCTAGTGCAGAAGTTTTTGGACTCTCTGGGTGCAGGTTGGGAGAACCATGTTGATGTGCTGAAAAATAGTGAGAAGATCAACTCTATGGACTTACAAAGTCTGTATGGAAATCTTCGATACTATGAGAAATGAAAGCTTCAAAGAAAGGAGCTGATGAAAGATTCTCAGCGTGAATCATCTGTAGCCTTGTTCTCAAACAAAAAACTAGTGTCAGATTCAGACACCGATAGCCATTCAGACACTGATTCCTCTAAAACTGACACTGATGATCTTGAAAAGGTTGTGGCTAGTGCAGCTTTGATTGTAAAGACCTTTGAGAAATCAGGCCGAAACTTCTCAAAGTTTCAGAAGAAGATGGGTGGAAAGTTTTCAAAAAGATCAGAAGCTGATAAAAAGCATGGTATTGATAAGAAAGAGAAGGCTCAGTGCTTTAACTGTGGGAGCACTGATCATTTTGCAAAGGAATGTAAACAAAAAAAATAAAGCTCGGATGAATTCTGGAAGCAGAAGTACAACAAGCTGATTGAGAAGCTGAAAGCAGAGAACTTGGAACATAAAGTTCTTGTTGCTGAAGAAGAAAAATGGAAGACTGATGAGGAGTCATCAGATGATGAAGTCAAGTGTCTAATGGTAAAGATAAAAGACACGGATGTTTCTGAAAAAGGCAAAAGTACATTTGATGCTGATATGTCTGATGCTGTTGAAAATTCCAGGAAGCACAACACTGACTCTTCTTCAATGTACCAGGTTAAAAACTTTGTTTCCTATTCAATGAATGAAAAAATCAAAATGTTTGAGTATTTGGGCGTCATTAATTCTAAGAAGAATCAAACAATAAGAGATTTGCAAAATCAAATTGATCTTCTTGAAACTGATATATCCATGAAAAATAACATTATTGAGTCCACTCAGGAAGATCTTAGAATCACTAGTTTGTCAAACTCATTTTTGTCTACTGAAATTGACAATGTTAAAGATCTTTTGATCAAAGAACAAATTGTGCTTCATACTTGGGCAAAATCTCACAAAAATTCTAATTATATTATTTCTGCTCAAATTCCACATTCATGTGAGAAATTTCTTGGAGGTAATTTTGCAGAATCTGAAAAAGTTTTTAAATCACAAGAAAAAGAATCTGAGTTTTATTCCATGAATGAGATGAAAAACAATTTCAAAAATAAGTTTGTCAGTAACTCTTTTATTAATCAGAGTTTAATTGATGAATACTGTGTTACTAACTCTAATGGTATTACTGAGTGTAATGTTGAAATTACCGGAATTGATCCAACCTCTTACCATGCACATCTTGTAAGACCAACTCCACTCACTGAGAATATTATTGCCTTTCCTATCTCAAATGGAGTGTTTCATGTTGTTCATGAACAACTTAAGCATTTTCCTGACTACAATGCAATTGTGAACAAGTCCAAATCAGACATTGATGATAGCTCATCGTCTATCACTGATCATAATCTGTCTGACACTGAATTCAGTTGTGATTCAATAATGAACAAAAGGACACAAAGCTCTCTTGGTGAATCTTACAAGTCAAAATGTGTTAATTCAAAAAAATTGATCACCAAGAGGAACTTTGGTACTAGAGTTTGTTACAGATGTGGTGATACCTTTCATAAGATTAGTGAATGTTCATTTGATAAATCATCTTTAAGAGCTGATAATATTAAAGTTAGAAATGAAAAATGGATTCTTAAGTCAAATTCTTTAAACTGTCTTCCTAAGGAGTGTTATAATTTGTTATCAAATAACTTTGTGAATGACCCATCCTCAAATGGGTCAGTGTGTTCTAACTAGTTCCTCAGCACTGCAGGGTCAGGAGCATCTTTGGTACTTAGATAGTGGTTGCTCAAGGCATATGACAAGATCAAAGTCTCTCCTGGAAGATTATGTCAAGAAAACTGGTCCTGCAGTAACTTATGGAGACAATGGAAAGGGGTTCACTAAAGGATATGGAAATATCAAATGCAATAATGTGGCTTTTCAAAATGTTTCATATGTAAAGGGTCTCTAACACCACCTTATCTCCATCAGTCAGTTGTGTGATGCTGACTATGAAGTTCACTTTACAAAGAAGGAAGTTAGAGTTGTCAACACTGACAAGAACATCGTACTTTCAGCAAGTAGAAAAGATGATATCTATGTTCTTGACATGTTCTCGAGTGACAAGGCGCTAATGCAATGCTTCTTTACAAAGTCTCAGACGAATCTTAGCTAGATTTGGCACAAAAGGTTCTCTCATCTGAACTTCAAGAACCTATCCAAAATATCCAATCAAGATCTAGTTAGAGGGCTCCCAAAATTCAGCATTGTGAAAGACAAGATGTGCTCAGCTTGTGAACAAGGAAAACAAACCAAGTCCTCTTTCAAACCAAAGTCATGTTCCAGTATATCAGTCCCTCTTCATTTACTCCACATGGACTTGTTTGGACCTATTCCTGTCCGTTCTCTAGGTAGAAATAAGTATACTCTAGTGGTTGTGGATGAGTTCACTCGATTTACATGGGTGGTTTTCTTGAACAAGAAAAGTCATGCTGCACAGGAAATTATTTCACTGATTCGTAAAAATGAGACACTGACAGGTCTCAAAGTTAAGCAACTAAGAAGTGATCATGGTACTGAGTTCCGAAATTCAACTCTTGAAGAATTTTGTGATCATAAAGGCATTGGGCAAAACTTCTCAGCTCCTCGTACTCCTCAACAAAATGGAGTTGCTGAACAAAGAAATAGAACACTGATTGAGGCAGGAAGGACCCTGATGATCCATGCTGGTCTTCCTATGTCATTTTGGGCTGAAGCTGTCAATACAGCGTGCTTTACTCAGAATCGATCTCTAATTCACAGGATTCACAAGAAGACACCATATGAAATGCTGAAAGATCGAAAGCCAGATGTATCCTTTTTTCACGTGTTCGGATGTATTTGTTATATTCTAAATCAGCGTGACCCAAGATCCAAGTTTGAACCTAAGGCTGATAAATGTATTTTTGTTGGATATTCATCTATTTCAAAGGCTTTTCGTGTTTTTCATGTGAACAGGCAATGCATTGAAGAATCCATTCATGTGAAGTTTGATGAGGAATCATGCACTGATGAGAAAGTCATTCACTCTTCCTCTATTTTTCAAGAGCTTCTCTCTTGCCCATTTGACAAAGTTCCTCTTGCTGGAGATGAAGCTGATATTTCTGATTCTATCGTTCCAGCTCCATGTTCCTTGAATGAAGATTCTGCAGCCAGATCGTCAAATAATTCATCAGGTGCTGATGAAATCCTTGAAGCTGAAGATTCTCCTGCAACTGATAACTTGTCAGTGTCAAATTCTCCGGAATCAGCATCAATCTCTGAACATCGATATCATCCTATTGATTAAATTATTGGGAATATTCATGATGGTGTCCGAACCAGATCTCGTGTATCTAATAATTTTTGCATGTATGTTAATTTCGTTTCAATGATCTTACCTGACAAGATACACACAGCTCTTCAAGATGCTGACTGGATTAAATCCATGCAAGAAGAACTGAATGAGTTTGAAAGGCACAAAGTTTGGACTCTTGTCCCAGGACCATCAGGAAAGACCATCACCGGAACTCGCTGGGTCTATCGCAACAAGGTTGATAAAGATGGAATCATTACTCGCAACAAGGCAAGGCTTGTCGCTCAAGGGTTTACTCAAATTGAATCCATCGACTACGGGGAAACTTTTGCTCCAGTTGCTCGCATTGAAGCAATCAGACTGTTTCTCGCATACGCATCCTACATGAATTTCATTGTCTATCAAAATGGATGTGAAAACAGCCTTTCTTCATGGTGTGTTAGAAGAAGAAGTTTTCCTCAATCAGCCCCCAGGCTTTGTTGACAAAGATCACCCTGATTATGTGTACCGATTAGACAAAGCTGTTTATGGACTGAAGCAAGCACCCAGGGCTTGGTATGAGACGCTGACATCGTATCTTCTTGAAAATGGATACAGACGAGGAGCAATCGACAATACTCTCTTCATCAAAAATAAAGGCTTAGATATGGTTCTTGTTCAAATTTATGTCGATGACATCATTTTTGGCTCTCCAAATGAGAAACTGAGCAAGGAATTTGCAGAGATCATGTCTCAAAGGTTCGAAATGAGCATGATGGGGAAGATGACCTTTTTCTTAGGTCTTGAAGTTCAGCAACAAAATTCAGGTATTTCTATTTGCCAAAGTAAATATATTTCTGACTTGCTTGTTAAGTATTCTCTCAGTGACTGCAAACCAGCCTCTACTCCAGTGTCCAAGACTGATAAGATACACGCTGATCCAACTGGAACTGATGTAAATCACTCTCTGTATCGAGGAATGATTGGATCTCTTTTATATCTCACGGCAAGTCGTCCTGATATCATGTTTGGAACCATTCTCTGTGCTCGATTCCAAGCTAATCCCAAGGAATCCCATCTCATGGCCGTCAAATGTATCTTTCGATACTTGAAAGGGACTCAAAACCTAGCACTGTGGTATCCTTGCGACTCAGCATTTGAACTTTTTGGATACACTGATTCAGACTATGCAGGATGCAATTTAGACAAAAAGAGTACGTCTGGTGGATGTCACTTCCTTGGAAATCGTCTCATCAGCTGGTCTAGCAAGAAGCAAACATCAGTAGCCATCTCGACTGCAGAAGCTGAGTATGTTGCAGCTGGGAGATGTTGTGCTTAGCTCTTATGGATTCAAAATCAGCTTCTCGACTATGGGATCAAGTTCTCAAAGACTCTCATATATTGTGATAACACCAGTGCCATTCAAATCACACAAAACCCTGTTCAGCACTCAAAGACGAAGCATATCGAAATCAGACATCATTTCATCAGAGATAATGTTGAAAAGGGAAAGGTTGTTCTTGAACATGTCAAGACTTCAGAGCAACTTGCTGATATCTTCACTAAGGCACTGGATTCTCAAACAACTGCTTACATTGTTGGAGAACTTGGAATGATTACCTTGTAATTAATTTTGCTGATTAATTGTGCTAATGTTTGGTATTGTCTTATAAGCTAATGTACATTGTGCTGATGATGACATGCTGGTGATATTTGCATACTGAGTACTTGGTTTGATCTCCCATCTTTCTATCTTCTTCAAGTCTTCTAAACTAAAGTTGAATGATTCACTGTACTAAAAACCATACACTGATAACAACTTGAAACTCTTTGCCGATGGTTAGATCAAAACACCAAGATCTATCACATGCAACTATCTCTTCTTACCAATCTTATACTGATTCTGTGATTCAGTGTGCCAAAACACACGCTGATGAGAGTCTAAAAATCTTTGCCGATGGTTAGACCAAAACACCAAGGCTTATCACACGCAACAATCCTTTCTTTACCTTCTTCTCATTCAGTGTCTAATGATTCAGTAAGATAAACCACTCACTGATAAAGTCACAACACTCTGTGCCGATGGTTAGATAATGCAACTAGTATCTATCACACGCACCAATCTCCTTGCTAGCCTCAATTGAGCAAGTTGTACCTTGAATTGACGGAGAAACACTTTCAGCATGTAATTTTTGTGACACTGATCTCAGCGCTTCCGCAAACACTGATTGGCGTTTCATCTTCAGTCAACGGCTCTTTACCCAACGACTATTTTTTTCTGACAGGTTGTTATGATACGCCGTTATTTTTGAAGAAGATAATCATTACCTTTTTAAAAGGCCCGTTTAATTCCATATTTAAACCTCTTCTCACCCTTATTTCAAACTTTCCTTCCACAATCTAAACTTCTTTCACTAATACTCAAAACCCTAAAACCCTAAAAAAAACTCTCTAATGGCTGCCTCTTTGTTCACCTTCTCTTCTACTTCACGAAGGGTAATCCCTGCCCCAAACTCTCCTCCTCTCCCAATATACATCAAAGCCACCAACGTTGTTTTCAAACCTGATATTCCCGAGGTTCATCGAGGTCTTGGACTCAATGATTTTGCTAATTTCTTAGCCTCTTTCCGCCTTCGATACGCAATCAGTGGCGTTCCATCAGAGTTCTTCCCTGAACAAGTCTGTGAGTTCTACTACACTGCAACTGTCAATGACGACAACAACGCCATTACCGGGACCATTGGCCGTGGAAGACACTCTGTCTTTATCACCACAGAACTTCTCAGTGTTGCACTAAGGTTACCTATTTTTGAACCTTTCTCTGAATCTCCTTCTATTGAACGATGTCGACGATTATTCGATCAACTGGGATATGATCACTCAAAGGCTGGAGCTCGTTCAGCCCTTGTTCTGCGACAATGTATGACCCCAGGATGGAAGTTTTTCACTGGTGCTCTGTGCAAATGTGTGGGTCACAAGTCTCGAAGTGGTGATCAACTGAGTAATTATGAGCAACAAGTCGTCTGCTCACTTCTTCTCAACAAAAGACTTGATTATGGAGCCCTATTCTTTGATCAACTTGTTCAGCTTCTTCATGCAAATGTTCGCACTGATCATGTTCCCTTTCCACGCTGGATTGCCCTTGTGTTTGATAAATTTTTCGCTGTAGCCTACTTCTCACACCCTAGAAATCCTATCCAATGCCCTCGCATGTCTATTCGCATGTATCAAGATGATCCCCTGGATACTGACATCGGAATCTCTTATAGGATGAGAGAATGGATTGCAAATCCATACACTGTTCCTTCTCTCACCGCTGACACTGATGAAGGAGGCGCTGATGGTAACCATGTAGATCATGCCGATCAAGAGGATGAACCACATGATGGTGGTCATTTCTCTCCTCAACTTTCTCATCATATCGTCTCGGTTAATGATCAAGTTCCCTCAGCTCAAAAGGATTCACTGAGTCAGGGGGAGAAACAAATTCAGGGGGAGCAACCATCCCAGGGGGAGCATCCCTCACAGGGGGAGAATCCACCCCAGGGGGACCAATATTCTCCGGTAATGCCTCTTAGCTCTCCAGCAGCTCCAGCTACTTCAGTTGTTCAAATTCCGGTCTCAGCATTTACTGAACTTCTGACTCTGACTCGGGACATGAGTCAGCGTCTTCTTCGCATTGAGGCTGATGTTCATCAGCTAAAGGAGGTTCTCCTGCATACTCCTCCCTCTAGTCCCCAATCTGATGATGCTCAAAAAGGGGGAGATACTGATGATGATGTTGATGCTGATGATGAACTAAAAGAGAGAGAGAGAGAGAGAGAGAGAGAGAGAGAGAGAGACAACACTGATGCTGATGATGAACCAAAAGAGAGAGACACCGAAATTGTTCAGCCTGAATCACCAAAGCCGACGCATGAGTCTGACTCTGCGGGGCATAATAGTCCAGCAGCTACTAATAAGCTGGTTGAAGATAGTGAGCATGATGATGAACCAGATGATGAATGTCAAATACTGGATATGAACTTCATTAATCCTCTTATTCCAGCTCAAGAAGAAGATTCATATGATCTTGATAATGAATCTCAAAGGCCAGACATGAAATCAGTCGATCCTGTTGCTGATCCCATTATTCCGGTCCAAGGAGAAGATTCGGACGTTGTCAATGAAGATTCTCATCCGCTATCTCGAAAGCGTAAGATAGCAGATACTGACTTGGATCATTCTCAAACTGATACTTCTCTGCCTGGCAAGAAACCCAAGTCCATAGTCAGTATATCAAATCTTGCGGCTGAATGGAACATGTCTCCTGATCAAGTTAAGCAAATTCTTGATGAAGCTAATCAAGCTCAGATTCTAAAGAACATTGCTCAAGCTGATGAAACTCTTATTCAGCATAAACTTCAGGCCAAAGGATCTTTTGAAGCTCAGATGCAGAAATTCTTGGAATTTCAGTCCAAATCTCAATCTTCTCAGCCTTCTCTTAGCAGCTGTAAGCCTAAGACTGACAGTGTTCTTGACCGGATTGATCGAAAGAGGTTTGAAGACGTTCTTAATCGACGAGTGTGTGGTGATAAGATCATCAAAGTTAAAGCTTCCAAACCACGCAATGAGAAAATTCTTACGTTGCTGATCACTCGTCAAGGTCCTCTACATTCATACACTGAAGTTGTCAAGAGGGATGAGCTGATCAAATATGGATATTATGAATGGATGGAATTACTCGAATTGGCATCCAAGCAAACCTCAGCTCACTCCTCTGAACTGACTTGTGCTCTTCATCTGCTGATCAAGAAAGTTCAGCGTTTGGATCTTGTTCCTAAAGAACAACCTCAGCATCAAGGCCAAAGATCATCTGTTCTTAGAACTCGAAGAACCAAATTTCAAGTTGATGGTGAAGATGTGTTGGTTCTGGAATTTGGTGCTGTTGGAATAAATAATTCTCTTCCTATCAGTGTTGACCCGGTTCAGCATAAATTTATCTCAGTTCCTGAACACGGGATGTTCTATCTCGATAAAAACAGAAAGATGTGTTTTCAGCGAACTGTTGAGATCCCAAAGGCTCCAACCTCTCATCTCGTTGGCTTAAGGCAAATGTGCATGAGTCATCAAGATCCCTCAGGAGAGTTTCACATTCTTATTGCTATGGAACTTCTGAATAGAAGACAAGAGTTGCTGGATAGTCCTTACTGGCCAGTAAAAATAGAGGGTGAAGCTGAGTATGAAGAGTTCTTGTCCAGAGGTGTTTTAACTTAGTTAGTTTTGAACATCATCATATTGGGGGAGATTGTAAGGTCAAATCTTGAAATATGATGATGTTTGAAATAAATCTCAGCATCAGCGTATATCTCAGTATCAGCATCAGCGTTTGAGTAGCTCAGCGTGTTTAGTTTGTTCAGTGCATTGTAACAGATTTTGTATTTATCTTGTTTCCATAGTTAGCGTAAATTAGTTAGCTGGCATATCCCTGATTTGTAGGGATTGTCTAGAATAGTAGTATATAATCTCTTGTATAGGTTTGTGAATGGTCACGCCTTTCACAAACCCTAATCGTTGCTTTGTGCACACGATAATCTCTTTGTGAGATTATCCTTCTTAGTGAAAGCTTTTCTTCGTGAATTTCTCTTATTCTTATTTACTGTTATTATTTGATAAATTGATTGATCTAAAGGCCTCTTCATAAAGCATAGAAACCCTGGCCGATTTCCTCCCCTCTCCTCTCTCCTAAATCATCCTACTTGCTATTTGGTGTTTGTAAGCCATTAGAGGAGTGACAATTGTGACTCTAGAAGCTCCAAGACAACAAGATCAACAAGGAATTCAAAGGTATGATTCTAGATCTATTTTATCATTGTTCTTATTCCTAAATAGTCATTAGAAGTCTTGGATTCAAAGCATGTTTAATTAGAAAGCCTAGATCCGAGCATTAGGGTTTTGCATGCGCACATAGGAAAGTTCTTATGGCTAAAACCCATCAGTTCCTTCATCGCTTGAATCTTGAATCTCTTCAAGATTAATTGTCCTCCCACTGTCCTCTTGGTATATGAGCTCTATCTCGCGGAAAACTCATTTCCTTGCTACAAAGACCACGTTATCACTAGGTCTGTAGAAAAGATATCCAAAGGATTTATGTGGGTAGCCAATGAAAATACACTGCTCATTTCAAGGTTCAAGCTTTTTGTAAGTTTCTCGTCTTACAAAAGTTTCACAACCCCAAACCTTGATATGTGCCAATGAGGGAATCTTCACTGTCGACATCTCGTGAGGTGTTTTGGCAACCTTCTTTATCGGAACTAGATTAAGGATATGGGCGGCAGTCTTGAAGTCATACCCCCAGAACGATATCGGAAGAGAAGCTCGACTCATCATGGAACGAACCATGTCCAAAAAGGTTCGATTACGCCTCTTAGCAACACCATTAAGCTACGGTGTCCTAGGAGGTTTCAATTGTGAAACAATTACACATTCCTTAAGATAGTCGTGGAACTCGATACTAAGATACTCACCACCCTTATTGGATCATGAACAGTAACATACTTAAAATAATGGTCCCTCCCATGATTGTCCTGTGGCTCTGTGGGCCACTATCATGGATCATGACCAGTAACATACTTAAAAAAATGGGCTAAAAGCAAACAACTAGATTGATTTTGGGCTTGAACAGTAATTTTTTGAGATTCAATTCCAAAATAAATACGATGAATAGTAAATCAAAAATAACAACACAATTCCATAAAATTGAACGACATACCAAAATGGTTCGAATTGTGAAGAATTTATCACATCATGAATCGTTCCATGAAACAATCGCTTGAATCTTAATGGTTTGACTCTGACACCAATTGTTAAGATATGAAACCCGAATTTGACATGTAGAATAGTAAGAACACAATCGGCACGATGATTTGGGTGCTAAAAATATATATTTGATCATAATGAGGAGTTACAAAAACGAACTAGATCTGATCTAAATAGTTAACTCAACTCATATCTCTCATTGATTACATCTCTCAAGCACACTCTACAATGAATATGCCAATCATTATTTATAGATGTGCATGTACAAGTATCTATCTCTCTCTCTCTCTCACACACACATACGTGCGCGCACACAAGTCATAAGGCATAAAACCCACATGTCTAAATGGATCTTCCAAGTCTTCTCTTTGTCATCCTCCACGAAGAACTTTGCATCCCAATAGAGACCATCGATTCAAGATGCAAGGAAGAGAATGAAGGGATTTAGTTTTTGTCACACCCCCAAACCGGAACGGCGGAAACGTTCAGGGTGGATGACTTCATGTACAGTATCATAACAATGTAAAGTAGTAAACAAGCAACAACATCATCCATTGCATTAATAGTATAGTTTAATACATATGTGTTCTTTCATAGTAACATGACATAAACAGGATAATCAAAATAAAAGACGAGTCTTGACATAAGCTTCGTCTTCTCAAAACCTGGCATCGGTATTTGTCTACTGACGACCTGAGAATACAAGCTATTTTGAAAGCGTGGGTCAGCATTTAAGCTGGTGAGTTCATAAGTATTTAATGTCATTGTTTGTAATAGTATGAAGAAAACGTTTGAAATTGTTCAATGTAATTTGTTTGTATAAAACTGAATAGAATGGTTTGGATATATTTGAAAGTTCCTAGAAAATCCCATATTTTCTACTAGTATAAAAGTAGCTTTCTACCAGGACTCGACTGATTTGAATGTTTACTTCTAGAAATCCGTTGTTTTTCCGTAAGTGGGTGGCAGTTTAAAAGTTCCAAAACTGTAACACAATGATGTTTTTCATACCTAATTAGTAGATTTATGTATGTATAAAATTACTAAAGCATTTGATGACCCCGTAAATCAACGTGTGTTTTTAATACTCCATGTGAGTTTTATAACCATACTAATGACTCAGGCTGCCTGTCACAACATTCTTCAGGCGTTGGAATGTTATGACATTTGTCACCCCATACCTGCCGGTCTAGCTATAGCTAATAGCTTAGGTGCGGGATTGTCAATACCGTATAGATCTATACACAAGTATCACGCTCTCCCTACAAGAGATTATGGCATATAATACATGACTTTAACTGCATACTCAAAAGTACGTGAAGCTGAACGTCTCACAAACCTTAGTATCAAATAGATTTACATATGAAAAGTCCATTTGTTCTTTTATATTAAAGTATTTCCTTGATGTAGTACTTATAGTATGTAAAATCTCATGATTTCCTTGTAAACTATACCTATTATAGTTTTTCCAAAAGTGTGTTTCGTTTGAATAGTAAACCCTAGTGTAGTGTCGGCTTTGTATGTATAGTATAACATTTGTAATAACATTATCGAACATTTATACTCAAAATATAAATAAAGTGTTTGATATTTATATAAAACATGTTTTATTCCCAAAAGGGCAAGACGTTATCGTGACATGTTTTGCATTCTCTTATAGTATTCTCTGTTATAATATTTGTATATGATAGTATTTCTCCTAAACTATAACTATAATAGCTTACTAGTAATTTATGTAATTTGAATGAAAGTATACCTTTGCTACCCAAAGGTATTGAACTGATTGAATAGTACTTTTATATCTACATATGTACATATAATACATAAGTTTAAAAGGAAGTTTTGTAAAACATTTAAAGAGTTTAATAACAAATATTGATGACTTGATGTCAATGTATAAAATGATTTAAAAAGTAGTTTGTTTGATAAGACAGTGTAAAGTAAAAGAGACCTTTGCTCTAAACGCAGTTATAAAGTATATGAAATCATTTGCTTGAAACACAATTATAAATCACATATGATTGATTATATAACAAAAGATTTATGTCTTTCACACGAGGATAACCGTGTGTTTACTTGTATTCCCCCCCCCCCTAAAAGTGTATAAAAAGCATTTATAAAGCATTTGAAAGTGTAGTTTATAGGGGTATGAACTCACTTGATTGAAGTGGTGGCTTGAAGAAGTTGAGACAATAAATCGAGCAGAACTTCGACTAGAAAAGTTGATTTATTTCTCAGGAACTTCGGGGTGTCGGGCCTTACGTTGTGTACTAGGGGTGTACACGGGACTTTCGGGTGGTTTAGAGGGGCTTTAGAAGGGTTCCAAGGTAAAAGAAATGAGTAAGGAAGCAAATAAACCCGGGCAGCCTCGCATTATATTTATAGGGTCCTGAAAGAGGGATTACGCTGGGCATAATTTCGGAGTACGTTGGGCGTACTAGTTACGCTGGGCGTACTTCGGTTATGCTGGGCGTATGCGACGTCAGCGCTTACCGCATCCTCAGACGGAGCATTGGATGGGACCCGTAGTGACGTGGACGAACCGAGGCCTAGCACCCAAGTATGTTGGGCGTACGAGGGTACACTGGGCGTAAATCGTCTTGGTGTGTGTGCCTCGAACTTGTAAAATCCATAACTTTCGCATACGAGCTCCGTTTTTGACGTTCTTTATATGCACGCGTAGGTGAGAATGTACTCTACAACTTTCATTTAGACTTCGTCGGATGGTTTTGATTTTATTTTTAATAATTTATTTTTAACAAGCCGGAACAGGAACAGTCCGTTAAAAATCCATAACTTCTTCATCCGACGTCTGTATTCGTCAGACTTTTTACCGTTGTAAGACCAACGATGAGATCTTCGATTCTCATTTAGATTGTATCGGCCAAAAGTCTCTCGATCTCTATTTTGAGTTTTTAGCTATCTAGTTTTATATTTGGATCTTGGAAAAATCATAACTTCCTCATACAAAGTCAGATTTGGACGTTCTTTTTATGTATGTTTACGGTTTAATGATGTCTACAACTTTCATTTAGATACTTAGGGCTAAAAATTATTGTACTGAAACTTCGCGTTTTACATCTATCAGTGTTGCCGGTTTTTGCCGCGAATCTTAGATTGGTCATAACTTCTTCGTTATAACTCAGATTTTAGTGTGTAACATCCCGAAATATCAAGAGTAGAGTTGAAGGGCTAAAAGAGTAAGTTGTGAAAGAGTGACTCGGTGAGTCCATGGATGGACTCGGCGAGTAGAGTCGCGACTGGGTCGCGTACTAAGTAGCCGACTCGGCGAGTCAGTGAGGAGGACTCGGCGAGTAGGCGCTGATTGGAGAAAACCCTAATTCTCGGGGTTGAGCCCTATATAAAGAACATTATGTTTTCCTCCCAGCCTCCTTATCACCCCTTGAGCCCCAGAAAACCCTAAATCGCGGAGAAGCACCATTGTTGAGTGGATTGGAGCTTGGAGAAGTAATTGTTGTAGGAATTTTGGGAGATTGAAGGCTTGGAGCAAGGGGCTTTGCTTGGTTTCGAATTACATTGCAGTTGGGGCATCTCTTGGAGGTAATATCTCGTTCTTGGGCTGTTATTATGTGTTTCTTCATTTTGGGGTTTGTGGGAACTTGTCTATGGATGTAATGGGAAGCCTAGAGGTTAGATCTGAGGTTGCTACCTCAGATCTGGAAGGGAGAAGAATCAGAGAGCATGAAAGTCCCTATGTTGGAGTGTTTAGTGAAGCTTTCATGTCCCAAACCCTAGCCCAATGTGCAAATGGCCTAGATCTCTTTGGATTCACGTAAAGTTTGCCACTTTACGTGATGGATGAGTGGTAGGAGGCTAGATCTATGTTTTGGAGCAATTGCATGGCCTGGAATGCTTCTGAATGGATTCAGACCGGTGGTACTCGGCGAGTCACATGGGTGTACTCGACGAGTTGGATGAAGATGGCCTGGAACTCGGCGAGTTGTATGAACAACTCGACGAGTAGATTGATGATAGTATTGGACTCGGCGAGTCTGTTCTTGGACTCGGCGAGTCTTGTCGAAGAGTCCCGATATTCCCTGGTTGAGTCGAGAATCAGTGAGTCAAGGGATGACTCGGTGAGTTGTGTGCAAGTGGACTCAGAGTTGTTGGACTCGGCGAGTCTCGGAGTGACTCGGCGAGTTAGGTCGCGGATTGAATGAAGTTTTGATTATAGAAACTCGGCGAGTCATAGAGTTGACTCGGCGAGTAGGGTCAGTCAGGGGTTGACTTTGACTGAGGACTTTGATTGTGACCAAGGGTTGACCGTTGACTTTTAGGGTTTGGTCAGCGATGTGGCCTTTGGGCCAAGAGAGGGGTAAAATAGTCTTTTACCCTTAAGAGGGTGCATTGAGAGGATTGATTCTAGTCTCGAGAGTTATAGTCATGAGAGTTTTGCCTTACGTGTTAGGCGGTGGCGAGTTGTAACACCGAAAATTTTAAAATTTATTTTTCACAATTTATAAAAACATTTCTCTTTTAATTCCATAAAACATCAAGTTTCAAATTCCAATGTGTATCATACAAATCCCAAGATCACATAATTATATCGAATTCCTCTACGTGTGTACAGATCAAGCCGGCGCCTTCCCACGGTCATCGCTAGTACCTGAAACAACAACACTAACACTGTAAGCACAAAGCTTAGTGAGTTCCCCAAAATACCACACATAAAACACATATTAGCCACTCGAGGCCATAACTCTATGGGTCCGTGCACCCAAACTCTGTGAACCCTCAGGTTCTAACTCTGTGAACCT